>NC_072020.1:32447159-32757159 GCF_027791375.1 Indicator indicator
AGGATGCTGAAGGGACTGGAGCACTGCCTGGGGAGGAGAGGCTGAGAGCCCTGGGGGTGTTTAGTGTGGAGAGGAGAAGACTGAGAGAAGATTTAATAAATGTTTATCAGTATCTGAGGGCTGGGGGTCAAGAGGGAGGGGACAGGCTCTGCTCAGTTGCACCCTGGGATAGGACAAGGGCCAATGGATAGAAACTCCAGCACAGGAGGTTCCACCTCAACATGAGGAGGAACTTCTTCACTGTGGGGGTCATGGAGCACTGGAACAGGCTGCCCAGAGAGGCTGTGGAGTCTCCTTCTCTGGAGACTTTCCAGTCCTGTCTGGATGCATTCCTGTGTGACCTGCACTGGATTCTATGGTCCCGCTCTGGCAGGGGGGTTGGACTCGAAGATTTCTGGAGGTCCTTTCCCACCCCTAACATCCTGTGAGCCTGTGAAATGCATATTGAAGAAGCTGATGCAAACTTGTTTCAGTCAAGGACACCAGGAGAAAATTTGTCTCTTTACCAGCTTCAGCAGAAATTGAAACATATGATTAAACCTTGCATATTTTTAGATTTCAAGTTGACCCCTCTTCTTGTTCGCCTGTTCCCACACAGCACATCTGCCAGGGTGATCTTCAGAAGTCTCATGAGCCCTGCCTGAATCACCTTTACAAGCATCCCCCTCTCTCCCAGATTTGTACATCAGATCTGCTCTCCTCACCACCCCAATGACTCCAGATTTATTTATTACTTGTCTCAGCTTCTTAGACAAACAAAAAGATTCTTGAGTGCATCCATGTCTTCCAGATCTCTCACCATACTGAGACAGAGACAGCTCTGAAGTTTCCTCCAGATTCCCAGTCTTCCCTTCCACAACTGATTTGTAAGTTTAAAAACCTGGTTATAAACATGAAGCTCCCAGAAGTGACCATTTGCCAGTTCCAGTAGCTAACAATATGCAGGCATCCATTCAAAACAAACACACACAGCCCTCTGTACTTTAAATCAAAGGATTCAAAACCATTTTTCCCCTTTTATCCACTTGCCAACTTTCAGTGTCTCTTGAAAGGGTCAGCAATATTTCAGCTATCTAGGGGGAAAGTTTAATTCTATCAACAGCTACAGCAGTTTGCAGGATTTTATGCTATTGAAGAAACTCAAAACTTGCCAGGTCTGGGATGTTAGCATATTGCATTCTGCTTTTAAATCAAGTTTTTTGATTAATTGAGTGGAGCCCTCTGCATAAGCAGAAATCTAACTCTACAGATACTGTGGCCATATCTGATTGCAGGTAGAGATTGCTGCTTTGGGCAATTTATCATAAAGGCACTGATGGCAGTGTCATATTTAAGGTCATGCTGAGGCTTATATGTTTCTTTTTTCAAACTTTGAAGACTGACTTTTTGTTTTAACATTTAACACAATTCATTCAGGTGGCAGTTTGAGGCTGATGCCTAGGAAATTTTCCACAGATCGAGTAGAAAGTGGTAGACTGTAAATAAATTACCATTGGATGTAAAGGGGAAAACAATGATAAAGTCTAAATAATCCCACTGGGCTGATAAATAACATCAAGTTAGTTGTATTAAATAACTTTTGCTCTTTCTCAGCTCTTTGCTCTAGCAGATACTTGCTGGTTACTTCTGGCTTGCTGACCTTGGCTGCATTCTTGTTGTGGCTAAGTACTAACAGCTAGCCTCTGCTGTTCTCTTTTCTTTTTCCCTTGTACAGGAGGGGAAGAGAGGAGAGAGTAGGGAGCTATTGGTAGCCCTCTGATTTTGTCCAGGAGGGTTCTTGTGTTGTTTATAAATTGTAGATACATGTAAATATTGTATATTTTGTACGTCTTCATTGCATTTCATATTTCTAGATTTTAGTGTGCTTCTAAACATAGCTTCATTTGCTTCCAACTGAGCTGGGCTGGAAATTTGATTTTGGGGGTATTTTCTCCCAATTAGTTTGGGGGGTAATTTCAACCCACCACAACTCAGAACACAAATCTATTTTCTAACATAATTGCTTATTAAGGTGTTTCCTTTCATGCTTATGAAATGCATTAAAATCAAATATACCTTCCAAAACTATTCCATTAAAATGTCAGTGTTTATCTCAATAACTATTGAACCACAGCCTACAAATTCCAGATAGGCAGACAAATATTTTCAGGCAGATTTTAAACACATTTTCCAAAGAGAAGCTGAAGAAACTGCACAATTATTTCCATCATCTGATGCTGCCTTTCTAGCTTCAAACTTATGACAGTTTTGACCTTAGATTTTTTTTTCTTTTTTGTCCTCTGCTTACCCAGATCTCAGCAGTGTTTCTCTAGATGAATCAGCAAAAGAATATTAAAAAGGTGCTGGGGTGAAAGCTGCCGAGGAGCTGCGAGTAGGCTCCCTGCAATCACTGCTTCTTCGACTCTCCCCTCTCCTGCTGCCAGGATTTTCATCCCAATTAGAGTTTTTCTACCTTTTACAGACTTTGCTTATTTCCACATTTAATGTTTGCATCAGGAGATGTCGGAAAAATGAGGTGCAGGAGCGACTGTGAGCGGAAGATGGTGATGAAGGAGGAGACACATCAGGGGAGCACAGGCAGCTGCAGAAGACCACATTTTTTCAATAAGCTTTCTGGTGGTAAAGGGGGAATTCAAACAAATCACAGAACAAATGGAACCCATAGAATCATAGAATCAGTCAGGGTTGGAAGGGACCACAAGGATCAGCCAGTTCCAACCCCCCTGCCGTGCCCAGGGACACCTCACACTACATCAGGCTGGCCAGAGCCTCATCCAGCCTGGCTGCAAACACCTCCCCATAACAACCTAAGCAATGCAAGAATGGAACGCAGCTGATGCCAAAGTCAGGATGGCAGGAGGAGGAGGAGGAAAGACAGACCTGAGGGACACTGATATTACAAGAATAATAAAGCTACAAAGAGCAGCCTACAGAAACAAAATAAAGTATTATCCAAACTTAAAAAACGAAATCCATGCTAGCCTTGACTTCCTTAGTCTCCTTCACCTAAAACTCCCTTTGACATATTCAGCAAACTCTCCTGCTTTTCAGCTAACCCCCAATTTCAAAATGAAAGCTGCCTCCATCAAAATCACATCTTAAAAATTACACTTAATTTCCCCTCTATTTTCTGCACTACTTTCACACAAGTACCTTTGTGCTGATCCCAGAGCCTCATTTTTAGTTCAAACCAAGGTACAAGCATACAATTGTTTTTAACAGAGCTTGTCAGCATATCCATCAGAAAGAAAACCACTCCAGAACTAAATACATGTTCTCTGCTAAAGAACATTGATTGGCCAAGGCCAAAAGTCTGTAAATCTGATTGTCATTTATGGTTGCTTATGTACAGAAAATGCTTGCTCAGAAAGCTCAAAGTTTGCTTGCAGCAGAGCCATCTCTACTGTTAGGTAATACTGCACTCAGCTCCATGGACAAAGACCTTGGAGTGCTGGTGGACAGCAAGTTCTCCACAGAACAATGTGCTCTTGTGGCCAAGAGAGTCAATGGGATCCTGGGATGTATCAAGAAAGGTGTCCAGCAGGGCTAGGGAAGTTCTTCTACCTCTCTACTCTGCCCTGCTGAGACCACAGCTGCAATCCTGTGTCCAGTTTGGGGTTCCTCAGTTCAAGAGAGACAGAGACCTGCTGGAGAGAATCGAAGGGAGAGCCATGAGGATGCTTAGGGGACTTGAACATCTCCCCTGTGAAGAGAGACTGAGAGCCCTGGGGCTGTTTAGTCTGGAGAAGAGAAGGCTGAGAGGGGATCTGATCAATGTCTATCAACAGCTGAGGGGTGGGTGTCAAGTGGAGGGGGCCAGGCTCTTTTTGGTGGTGCACAGTGATAAGCCAAAGAACAAGAGGTACAAGCTGGAACAGAGGAGATTTCACCTCAACATGAGGAGAAACTTCTTCACAGTGATGGAGGTTGCCCAGGGGGGTTGTGGAGTCTCCTTCTCCGGAGACTTTCAAACTCTACCTGGATGCATTTCTGTGCAGACTCCCCTGGGTGATGCTGCTTTGGCAGGGGGGTTGGACCTGATGATCTCTGGAGGTCCCTTTCCAACCTCTGATACACTCTGATACTGTGACACTGTGATACTACCTCATGCATCCCAAATACCATCCACAGCTTTGTAATGAGAGCCATAACATAAGAATAAATATCATGCAGAACATGTAACTGTTTAACATTCTCTTTTAGTCAGAACATTTCCAGGTGTAAAAGCTGGCCTTGGGACAGGCTGCTCTTGTGCAGTTTTCCAAAACCACAGAAGGCGTTTGCAAAGCCATCCTCATCGTTTGCCTCTCTCAACTGCAGTACCACACTGCTGCTAAATCCAGCACAGCCCTAGAGGCAGCTGGAGGGGTGGGGAACTGGCAGGTGCCTGCCTCCAGCTGGCAGGGAATCAAGGAGAGAGATGCTGAAACCATTTCCCCACAATTTCCATGAACATGTACAGCAATGTAGCTTTTCCTTCAACTGGTAAATGTTGGGGAAAAGATATTTGCAGACCAAAAGAAGAAGAAGCAAAGGAAAAGCAAAATGAGCAAAAAATTCAGAGCCAATATTTGCCCTAAATATTGCCCTATTCGTCTATTAAAAATTATTCTCATTGAACAAGCATTCTAAAACCTTTATTGCAAGTAATCCAGAAAGGACTGATATGTTCATCTCATACTGTATTAAAGCAATGACAACAAAACACACTACGTATCGCCAGCAGATTAGACTGTAAGCAGATAAAGCTGACTTTCTAATCCATATGGCTAGATTTATGTCACTGATTTGTGAGTACAGGATGCCTTTCCTGCAAAAAATTCATTATTTATTGCTTAATGACATGACACTGCGAAGACTGGGCTAAAGAAAAGATCATAAATTACTTTAAAATCCTCTGAGGATTGTGGTTTCGTTCTTCCTCCTCACATTTGTAATATTTCTGCATTGTGTTGCTACTTGGGTAGGCCAAATGCATCAGCAAACACATTCTCCTGACATCTTAAGGGTCACTGGCTATGACATAGTAGGACTTTTTCCAAAGGTTTCTTATTATTAAGCTGTTGGTTCAGCTACCACAGCAATAACATTGCCTTACACAGGAACACAGGGTCTACAAACTCCTGCCTACAGTAGGTGCCAAAGGACCTCACAGTTACTATACTGCTGCCTGCAAATACTCCAACTTGCTGTTTGTCTGTCTTTAAAGGCAAAGGTTTGAAGGAGTAGGTGGAAATGGAAGAAAGAATGTTTACTCTGAGGAAAACCACCCAAGTTTATCCTTATGGAAACTCAAAAATGACAGAGAAGCTACAGGAAATTATGCTGCTCCTTCCACCAGAATAAAAAAGATGATTCTGAAAAGCAAAGTAGTTTGGACTGTTCACTGTGATAAAGGCTCAAATGTGGGTGTTTTAATGTTGGTGTAGTTTTGGAAAATCTTTCCTACTTTCCTACAAGGAGATCATTCCTGCAGTGAAAGGAAACCCACTTTGCTATTACCTACTATAGCTCTTTTAAATAAATGCTAGGGACAAAATAAATAAATCAGTCAGGTTTTCCACACAGAAACTCTGTATGTGCTTTCTTTAACTCTCTCTGTAGATACTCTCTTAGATTCTAGGCAAAGCAGTCACTGTAATCTGTAAAACACCTGCATTTCTGTAAAACAAGGTGATTCACTCCCCTGTTTCCAACGCCCCCCTGCTCAGCACTAATCACCGCTGCCTCCTTTGCTCTGGTGCTCACATCCATCACATCCATCACCAAGATGAATTAGTGAATTTATAAAACTAGAAACTTGAAAAAAGAAAAACAAAAAAAATCTCCTCATTTTCTACCAAATTAGTTCCCTGTTACAGCTCACCAAAGGCTTGCACACAACCTGGTGTTAGTGTACAAGAGCTTGGGGGAATAAATAAGCAAAAACACCCGTCTGTAGCAGAATTATTTCTTACACTGTTTGCTCTGCTCTGTGTAACAGACTCAGCCTAGTGGGACCCAGATTAGCTAATGCTGTAATATAAATGAAGTTCCCAAACTGAGCAGACATTCTAAGAATGTCACAGAAACAAATACAAATGGTATCCTTATACCATATTACTAGATAATCCTTGAGGTCCCTTCCAACCATAACAATTCTCTATGATAAATGCTTTGCAGTAGCCATGTAATTGAATCATGCTCTCTAAATTTACAATAACACCACTTTCCGGCCACAAAATATATTTCTACTCTCTAATGAAATGTTCCTAAACCCCTAGCTAAGCACTGTTAAGATTAAAATTATATTTTGAGTGAGTCTGTGGATGGAAGGCTGGGAGTGAATCCTGCCCCTACCGTTCTGTATTACTTGATCAGGGCACTGATTACAGCAAGCTACAGAACTCCCCTGTGTGGTTGAAAGGATGAGATGGTGCCCAGAGTTACTAAAACACAGGGTGTCTTCAGTAACAATTTGGAAAAAAAGCCCTTTTTGGTTACAGTGCCAAAGATCATTAGGGAAGGAAGGGAAAAGCTCTTTCAGCCTGCTATAAGCAAGTCTTATAGCTTATAGTTATTTAACTATATTTATATTTATATTTAACTATATATTTATATTTACCTATATTTATATTTAACTATATATTTATATTTAACTATATTTATATTTATATTTAACTATATATATTTATATTTTATATTTCACTATAGCTATTTAAACCACAGCCCTTTTAAAGACCCATGTGCTTAAAAATATCTATTATCCTATTGCTATTTTGAAGCAGACTTATTTCCATGAACTTAGATATCCAATACCTTCATTTCACTCTATAATTTGCTTGCTTTCTTTAAATAGAAAGTTGCATTCATTTCCTTTATACTCCATTGCTTACTTCATTGTCAGAACAGCTCACATAACTTCCCAAATCTCTAATCAGCATCAACTATTTGTTTTGGTTCATCATCTAGATACCAAAGCCACAGCCACTCCTTGTCACTCAGTGAGGCCAGCTTGTAAATAGCAGTTTGTTTTCTGTAGGACTCAAAAATCTATAAAAATAGTTCAGTGATAGTCATTAAAATATGTCCTGCAGATGGCTGCATAATCTGAGTTTCCATTTTGTCCTTTTGGGACATAGCCTTTAATTTGTTTACTTTTTGTCCTTTTTTTTGCACTTCAGAATATGAATCCGCACATCCTTGATACTATTTTAAACAACCACATCATAGTGTAACTAATTACCTTGAATTTGTTGCTTTCTTCCTTTTTTTGCAATTCAAAATTACAAATCAACACATTCTCAATATTATTTTAAACAACTACATTTTAGCAGAATTAATTTTAATGCTTTATATTGTTTAGAAACAGTACAGTTCAAAGCCTTCAATACATTTCCAAATACTAATTTAGCTCAGTCTGTGAATTTAAGAGATATTTCTTTCACAACATATTCTATTTTATGAAATTCAGACCCCAAAAGGTTATGACTTGTTTGTTTAGGGCTCATTGATGCAGCCAAAAGCAAAAGCAAATCATCTTTTCATCATGACTTCAAGAAAATTTCCTGCCACTTTCATAGTCTACTCAACAGTCTCAGGCCATTGGGATGGCCTCTGAAACAAACCAATGCATTCTCCTCTTTTCCCAATTCCCCTTTAAGATCTGCTTGCCACATCACACCATTTGGTACAGGACCTAAGCCATTTTTTTTAAAGGCACACTATGTTCAAATTAGGCAATTAATTTATACATTTTATGTCTCTAGCTGTGCTAAGACTGCTGGGGGGGGGTGGGGTGGGGGGGGGGTGGGGAAGAGCATACTGGACTCAGGTTTGAATCTTGCATCACTGCAATAAACTATTGCAATTCACAATGAACCAAAAGATGCAATCCTGTGTCCAGTTTGGGGCTCCCCAGTTCAAGAGAGACAGAGACCTGCTGGAGAGAGTCCAAGGGAGAGCCAGGAGGATGCTTAGGGGACTTGAGCATCTCCCCTGTGAAGAGAGACTGAGAGCCCTGGGGCAGTTTAGTGTGGAGAAGAGAAGGCTGAGAGGGGATCTGATCAATGTCTATCAATAGCTGAGGGGTGGGTTTCAAGTGGAGGGGGCCAGTGGTTCACAGTCTTTTCCAGTGGTTCACAGTGATAAGCCAAGGAACAATAGGTTCAAACCAGAACATAGAAGATTTCACTTCAATATGAGGAGAAACTTTTTCACAGTGAGGGTGACAGAGCCCTGGAACAGGCTGCCCAGGGGAGTTGTGGAGTCTCCTTCTCTGGAGACTTTCCAAATCCACCTGGCTGCATTCCTGTACAGACTAGCCTAGGTGATGCTGCTCTGGCAGGGGGGTTGGACCCAATGATCTCTGGAGGTCCCTTCCAATCTCTAATGTTCTGTGATACTGTGAAAAGCTTTCATGTGCACTGTTAATCTCATGTCAGGCACAACATCAGACAAAAAAAGAAACATTTTACATCTCAGCAATGGAGACCAGTAGACTGTAAACAGTTAGGGTTCCTGAAGTCACTGCCACACAAATACTTGAGGGTATTTTGAAAAATGCATTTTCCCCCCTTCCCTTGTGGAAGCCAAATCTGCACCTGAATACAAATGAATGGATTGCTATGATACATGCATAAATCCACAGAATCACAGAACCACAGAATGTTAGGGTCTGGAAGGGACCTTGAAAGCTCATCCAGTCCAACACCCCTGCCACAGCAGGATCACCTAGAGCAGATCACACAGGAACACATCCAGGCAGCTCTTGAACATCTCCAGAGAGGGAGACTCCACAACCCCCCTGGGCAGCCTCTTCCAGGGTTCTGTCACCCTTACAGGAAAAAAAATTTTCCTCCTGTTTCCATGGAACTTCCTACGCCTCAACTTCCACCACTGCCCCTTGTGCTGTCATTGGGCATCACCCAGCAGAGCCTGGCTCCAGCCTCTGGGCACTCCCCCTGCACATCTTTAGCAACAGCAATGAGGTCACCTCTCAGGCTCCTCCTCTCCAAGCTCCAGAGCCCTCAGCTCCCTCAGGCTCTCCTCAGAAGGAAGATGTTTTGTGGCTCTGTACTGGACTCTTTCAAGCAGTTCCCTGATGTCCTTCTTGAACTGAGGGGCCCAGAACTGGACCCAATATTCCAGATTCTTAGTCTTAATATGAAAATATGGATGGGTTTGTAATTTTTTTAAAATTATTTAATCTCTTTAGCAACATTTGAGGCTACAAATAGCTTCCCATATTTCTAATCGTAAGTGTTCAGCACTTTGGATTTTTTGAATGCTGCAAGTGTACCTGGAAAAATAGAGTCAACAGAAACAAAAATGAAACAAAAAATTATCTTCCTAGCTTAGGCCTTTATCTTCAAAGAATGTGCTATCTAGGGCCAGCAAAAAATATTTCAGTCTTGACAGAAAGCACTAATGGTACATAAAACACTGTTGAAGAAAAGTCTTCAGTCTTTTGCAATGTGTAAGAGATCACAATGTCACAAGGATATATCAAATGTGAAGACAAACCTGAAAGTGAATTTGTTCTTTTGGTAGAGGACAGAAATGTGGATAGCCTTTCTGTTCAAGTGACTTAATTAATCAGCAGGTATCTGCTGCAATTTCGTGGTGTTTGGGATATACAGTCCCCTCATTACATTTCTCTTCTCCTGGAAGAGAAAATTTCTTAAATTTAATTTTCTTGCTTTGCTCAGAAAATGAAAGCTCCATTTTACACTGCATGAAGAGCTGAGCAAGGAATTATTAATACCTTTTTTGAAAACCACACACTTGAGAAACAGGCTTTTGGAATGATCTTTCTTTTAAAATGTCATGGGCAGTGCTTTTCCTTCCTCTACCCTAAAAGTTATTCTAGAAAACAGAGAGAGAGATTTTAATAATCAAATTTCTGGAGAGAGAGATGGTCATTAGCTCAGTCAGAAAAACCTAATGTCCCAGCTTGAATTGGGTGTCTTTAAAAACAAACCACAAAGCAGACCTCCAGGAGGTGTACCAGGAGGTGTAATCTTTGTAAGTCCTCCCATGATCCCTGCATCTCTATAAATCTGACTGCAAAGTTATTGTCTTTCTCTTGCTTCCCTTTCTCCTCCCTGGATGCAGTCAGCTCCCTTATTTGCTGTGGGGGAAGGATGGTTCCAGTCTTACAGAATCACAGAATCAACCAGGTTGGAAAAGTCCTCAGAGATCACCAAGTCCAACCTATTACCTAATACCTAACACCTCCTGACAACTAAACCATGGCTCCAAGTGCCACAGCCAAGCTTTTTCTGAACACCTCCAGGGATGGTGACTCCACCACCTCCCTGGGCAGCACATTCCAATGGCAAATTACTCTTTCTGGGAAGAACTTTCTCCTCACCTCGAGCCTAAACTTCCCCTGGCACAGCTTGAGACTTTGTCCTTTGAGGTCTGACTAATTTTCACTGTGCAATCTTGGTCTGCTTAGGTCTAATGTCAGGGACTAAGGGGAGGCAGTTTCAGGCCTGGCCAGCCTGAATCCAGCCTAGCAACAGGGGGGAAGAAAGAGCCCTGGGATGTATGTCAAACCCCAGGTGGGGAGAAAAGGAGCACTGGGGTTTTGGTCTCATTTGGTGAAGGTTTTTGTGCAAAGATTTTTGCTTCATGAGCTTCTCTATTAAACCCAAGTCAGCATTCCTTTGTATTTTATATGCTTTGCCATGCTCATCACTATGCACTGTGCCATTGTAGTATTGGAGTTTGTGAAGTGATTTTTCCATTTAGACTTTCCAATACTCTAATCCTGAGTGTGAAGTGGTTTTCACAGAATCACAGAAACATTCAGGTTGGAAAAGAGCCTCAGGATCACCATATCCAATCCAGAACCCTACTCTACAAGGCTCACTCCTAAACCATAGCCCCAAGCACCACAGCCAAAACACCTTTAAACACATCCAGGCTTGGGGACTCCACCACCTCCCTGGGCAGCACATTCCAATCCCTCACCACTCTTGCCAGGAAAAAATGTTTCCTAATGTCCAGTCTAAGCATCCCGAGTCACAGCTTGAGGCCATTCCCTCTTGTGCTATCACTAATTACCTGGGAGAAGAGACCAGCAGCAGCCTCTCCACAACCTCCTTTCAGGGAGTTGTAGGCAGCAATGAGGTCTCCCCTCAGCCTCCTCTGTTTCACACTAACCAGCCCCAGCTCCTTCAGTTGCTCTTCATCAGATTTATTGTCCAGGTTCTCCCCAGCTTCATTGCCCTCCTCCGCACTGGCTCCAGCACCTCCACATCTCTCTTCTGCTCCAGGGGCATTAGAGCAATCTGTCCCACTCTAAACCACACCTAGTTTCGGTGTCATAGAGATCTCTCCTGTGTCTCCTGCTTGAAAAATTACAGTTTCTGGCACACTGCCTGCTCTTTCAGATTTTTTGTTGTTCTTATTATTTATTTTATATTTAATTTGTACCTGATATTTAATGGAGTACTTGTGAAGCAAAGATTTAAACAATACTGATAACAGAGCCAGGGTAGTTCTTCTACACATTCACTAAGCAATGAAGACCAGAAACACCATTGAAATGGGAAATAAAGATAGATTTGCTTTATTAAAAGCGTTTTTAGAGACATAATGCACCAGCAGGAGCAAGTAGATTTAAGTCTGCAATTTTCCACAGTATGTGAGCATGCAGAGATGGAGATCAAGATACGCTGGACCAAGATTCTGGAATGCTAAGAGGGCTGGAGCACCTCTGCTATGAGGACAGACTGAGAGAGTTGGGGCTGTTCAGTCTGGAGAAGAGAAGGCTCCCAGGTGACCTTCTTGTGGCCTTCCAGTGTCTGAAGGGGGCTCCAAGAAAGCTGGGGAGGGACTTTTTAGGCTATCAGGTAGTGACAGGACTACAGGGAATGGAATAAAGCTGGAAGTGGGGAGATTCAGGCTGGACATGAGGAAGAAGTTCTTCCCCATGAGAGTGGTGAGAGCCTGGAATGGGTTGTGCAGGGAGGTGGTTGAGGCCCCATCCCTGGAGGTGTTTAAGGTCAGGCTGGATGAGGCTCTGGCCAGCCTGCTCTAGTGTGAGGTGTCCCTGCCCATGGCAGGGGGTTGGAACTGGATGATCCTTGTGGTCCCTTCCATCCCTGATTGATTCTATGATCCTATGATTCTAAGTAATAATTTTGATTTGGGCTTTCTTCAGCTTTACAACTTGGCTTCTCTACCTGCTTCTAATGGAAATTAATTGAAATGACTAAGTTTAAAGAAGCCAAATATTCCATTTCCTTCTCTTTAAACCTCACTGAGGAGCATTCTGAGGCTAAATGTACCTGATAGAAAGAACTACAGAATCACAGAATCACAGAAACATTCAGGTTGGAAAAGACTCTTGGGATCACCAAGTCCAACCAAGAACCCTACTCTACAAGGCTCAGCCCTAAACCATATCCCCAAAGGAAAAGTTGTTGGAAAATGGAATTCCTTTGTGTTTCATAGCACAGCAGCAAAGCTTCTAAATGTGCAAACAGAAACCCAAACCAAAACAAAACAAAAAAATTGAAGCCATAGTTTACTTCAACAAAACACTCAAACCCACTCTATATCAATACTTCCACTAACTTTATTTCTTTCCAATGAACACACAGTTTATTTTCTTTATCTGCTGCTATTTTGTCAGTTTCCTTCATGACAATTCAGAGGTGATCATCTCAATACAGGTCTTTTTCAGAACAAACTAGTAAGAATGAAATTATTTGCCTGTGGCTTGCCAGAAGAAATTTTTCAAGGAAAAAAAATCCTCAATTTTGACAAGACAGGATGATAATTTCTCAAATACTTCTCCTTCCAGCTGCAGTTCAGTATGGTTTTATGAGACAATAATTCTCTCTTCAATACACTAAATTCTATCTTCATTTTTAATGAATATGCTTTGTTACATTATGTTTCATGTAAAGACAGGACACTTTGAAGATATTTTGAAAGGGGACGGGAGCAGGCAGTGTGAGCTTACAGCACAGAAGGCAAATCCCAGCCTGGGCTGCATCCAAAGCAGCATTGCCAGCAGAGCCAGAGAGGTGATTCTGACACTTTGCTCTGCTCTGGGGAGACCTCACCTGGAGTGCTGTGTACAGCTCTGGAGCCCTCAATAGAGGAAGGACATGGAGCTGATGGAGAGGGTCCAGAGGAGGGCCATGAAAATGCTCAGGGGGTTGGAGCAGCTCTGCTCTGAGGACAGGCTGAGGGAGCTGGGGGTGTTCAGCCTGGAGAAGAGGAGGCTCTGGGGAGACCTAATAGCAGCCTGGCAGTACCTGAAGGGGCTGCAGGAAGGCTGGAGAGAGACTGTTTGCAAAGGCCTGCAGGGACAGGATGAGGGACAATGGCTTCAAACTAGAGCAGAGCAGATTGAGATTGGATGTGAGGAAGAAGTTCTTCACTATGTTGAGTTGCTCAAACATGTCCAGAGAAGGGCACCAAGGCTTGGGAGGGGTCTGGAGCACAGCTCTGTGAGGAGAAGCTGAGGGAGCTGGGGGTGTTTAGCCTGGAGAAGAGGAGGCTCAGGGGAGACCTCATTGCTGTCTACAATGACCTGAATGGAGGTTGCAGCAAGGTGAGGCTTGGTCTCTTCTCCCAGGCAACCAGCAACAGAACAAAAGGACACAGAAGGATGGAGAGACTCTTTATAAAGGCATGCAGGGACAGGACAAGGGGCAATTGCAGAGCAGATTGAGATTGGATGTTAGGAAGAAGTTCTTTACTACGAGGGTGGTGGAACACTGGAACAGGTTGGCCACGGAGGTGGTTGAGGCTCCTTCCTTGGAGATGTTCAAGGTGAGGCTGGAGGAGGCCCTGGGCAGCCTGATCTAGTTGGGGATGTCCCTGCTGACTGCGGGGAGGTCAGACTGGATGAGCTTTGGAGGTCCCCTCTGGCCTAGACCATTCTATGATTCTATGATGCACAAGCTAAATTCAGTTACCAATGTACAATACACACATGCAAAACCTCACACCCTGAATTGCAACAGAGCTTTGTTGCATTTGCATAGAAATAAGAACAACCAGAGCGAGTATATTCCAATTCCAATATTAAGATGAGAAACGGCATGTAACGATTTGAAAACACAACAATATTTGAACTAAAAAGTTGAAAAAAATAGATAGAAAATGAGCTTTTCTTCTGTAATCTTCTGTTATTGCCTATGGCCTCACTGCTAAATGCAAGGATATTGTGGGCTGTCCCATGTGCTCAAAAAATTATTCTTTAAAATGTTCAGCAGATCAACATCTATTTCATTGTGGAAACTTAAGGAGACCTTCTTGTGGCCTTCCAGTATCTGAAGGGGGCCTACAAGAAAGCTGTGGAGGGACATTTTAGGGTGTCAGGGAGTGATAGGAATGGGGGGAATGGAGCAAAACTAGGAATGGGGAGATTCAGGTTGGATGGCAAGAAGTTCTTCCCCATGAGTGTGGTGAGACACTGGAAGAGGTTGCCCAGGGAGGTGGTGGAAGCCTCATCCCTGGAGGTTTTTGCAGCCAGGCTGGATGTGGCTGTGAGCAACCTGCTGTAGTGTGAGGTGTCCCTGGCCATGGGAGGGGGTTGGAACTGGAGGATCCTTGAGGTCCCTTCCAACTCTAACTGTGCTGTGATTCTATGATTCTATGATGATGTGATTTGGTTTTAAAGTATCTGCTGGGATAAATACAGGCCGGTGCATATTTTTGTCCTGATCTGCTACAAACATTTGAAATTAAAGCCACCTGCCAAAGTAAATATAAATTCTTAAATTATATGTTTAGTGATTCAACCATCTCCTAATCCTCAATTTGGCTGAAGAGCCTGTAAAAAGCTTAACTGCTGGAGAGAATCGAAGGGAGAGCCAGGAGGATGCTTAGGGGACTTGAGCATCTCCCCTGTGAAGAGAGACTGAGAGCCCTGGGGCTGTTTAGTCTGGAGAAGAGAAGGCTGAGAGGGGATCTGATCAATGTCTATCAATAGCTGAGGGGTGGGTGTCAAATGGAGGGGGCCAGGCTCTTTTGGGTGATGCACAGCAATAAGCCAAGGAACAATGGGTTCAAACTTGAACAGAGAAGATTTCACCTCAACATGAGGAGAAACTTCTTCACAGTGAGGGTGACAGAGCCCTGGAGCAGGCTGCCCAGAGGGGTTGTGGAGTCTCCTTCTCTGGAGACTTTCAAACCCCACCTGGATGCATTCCTGTGCAGACTCCCCTGGGTGATGCTGCTCTGGCAGGGGGGTTGGACCTGATGATCTCTGGAGGTCCCTTCCAACCTCTGATATACTCTGGTACTGTAACTAACCGTAGCAGATGCAATTTCAACAATGACCTCCACATCTTCTTCTAATTTACAGAAAAAAGAAGAGATGTGTTTACATTTCTTCATCCACCAAAGTCTTTGTGATACCAGATCTCATCTGGTCATGTCATCTGAGTGACCCCATTATCTCTCCCTGCTGGGCCTCTGGTGTGGAACAACAACGCCAGCATGAACTTTTGACTGAATTTAGCTTTCTGGTCGTGTTAGTGCAAATTGGTTTGAGCACACAGGCTGCAAAAGCAGAGAATGACAAATCAAATAACCCATGAGGGAGAAGAAAGCCTTAATAGCTTCTTGGCTGTCAACTGGGGATTGTAAACTGATGACAAACAGCATTACCCTGGTAACTTTGCCAGACATTTGAACCTTGCTTTAGAACAGATCGACTCAAGATCACATTTAAAAAGCCAGAGGTCTCAAGAGATGAAAAATGATACCAGGAAGTTCACTGAGACTGGAAGAACCACAGAATCACAGAATCACTAAGGTTGGAAAAGACCTCAAGGATCGTAAAAGTCCAACCTGTCACCCAAGACCTCATGACCACTAAATCATGGCACCAAGTGCCACATCCAATCCCCTCTTGACACATCCAGGGATTACTATTGATA
Source organism: Indicator indicator (assembly GCF_027791375.1). Taxonomy (NCBI): domain Eukaryota; kingdom Metazoa; phylum Chordata; class Aves; order Piciformes; family Indicatoridae; genus Indicator; species Indicator indicator. The sequence goes on from NC_072020.1 coordinate 32,463,056, forward strand.
GGAAAATATAAAACTTCATGACATTAAAAAAACAAAAAAAGCAAGTTGAGGACTGCAGAGTCTGGGTCTGCACACATCCAGCTGTCTGCTGAGCATCTATTTACACCAGTGTTCAAGCTAAGGTAATAGTAGATTTACTTCTCATTACAGAAAAGGCTATAAGGCTGTTATCCAAACAGGCAACTCTGCTTTTTTTCACTTCTGCCCTGTCATTTCCACATTATGTGGAAGGGATGCCACATCAGAAATTTTGCATACATGCAAGTCAGCGCCAGAAAAAAAAAATATATTGCAAAAGAGCACTCTTTGTTTTTCTTTTTTTTTTTCCCCTTAAAATTCTAATCCTTTCCTTTCTACAGCATCTCTGGAATATGGGCTCCCTCCAGTGGCAAAATTAACATACAGAAATCACCACCTTGCATATATGCTTAATTGTGTAGCCTAATAAATAAAACAGCAGCCACTCATTGAAGGCTGGGAGTTCATATCCTTTTTGGGATGGGATTTTTATTTGTACTTTTTATTTTTTTTCCCTTTCCAACTAGGTATTGATAGCACCTTTGTTAAATACTACCAAAAAAATTAATATACAGGTTTTAAATGAAACATTTCAACATCTCGAGTGTTGAGTCATATCACAGAATCAATCACAGAATCACAGAAACAACCAGGTTGGAAAAGACCTCAGAGATCACCAAGTCCAACCTATCACTTAATACGTAACACCTCCTGACAACTAAACCCTGGCTCCAAGTGCCACAGCCAAGCTTTTTTTGAACACCTCCAGGGATGGTGACTCCACCACCTCCCTGGGCAGCACATTCCAATGGCAAATTATTCTTTCTGGGAAGAACTTTCTACTCACCTTGAGCCTAAACTTCCCCTGGCACAGCTTGAGACTGTGTCCTCTTGTTCTGCTGCTGGTTGCCTGGGAGAAGAGACCAAACCCTTCCTGGCTACAACCTCCCTTCAGGTAGTTGTAGACAGCAATGAGGTCTCCCCTGAGCCTCTTCTCCAGGCTAAACACCCCCAGCTCCCTCAGCCTCTCCTCACAGGGCTGTGCTCCAGACCCCTCCCCAGCCTCATTGCCCTTCTCTGGACATGTTCAAGTATCTCAATGTCCTTCTGAAACTGAGGAGCCCAGAACTGGACACAGCACTCAAGGTGTGGTCTAACCAGTGCTGAGCACAGGGCAGAATGACTTCCCTACTCCTGCTGCCCACACTATTCCTGATGCAGACCAGGATGCCATTGGCCTTCTTGGCCACCTGGGCACACTGTTGGCCCAGGTTCAGAGTACCATGATTAATTTACATGGGTATTCTTGCCTTTGTCTAGAACCATACAATCACAGAATGGTCCAGGCCAGAAGGGACCTCCAAAGCTCACCCAGTCTGACCTCCCCACACTCAGCAGGGACATCCCCAACTAGATCAGGCTGCCCAGGGCCTCCTCCAGCCTCACCTTGACTATCTTCAGCAAAGGGGCCCCAAACACCTCCCTGGCCCAACCTGTGCCAGTGTTCCACTACCCTCATAGGAAAGAACTTCTTCCTCACATCCAATCTCAATCTGCTCTGCTCTAGTTTGAAGCCATTGTCCCTCATCCAGTCCCTGCAGGCCTTTGCAAACAGTCTCTCTCCAGCCTTCCTGGAGCCCCTTCAGGTACTGCCAGGCTGCTATTAGGTCTCCCTGGAGCCTCCTCTTCCCCAGACTGAACACCCCCAGCTCCCTCAGCCTATCCTCCAACCCCCTGATCATTTTATTAGAATCTAATTCTAGAGACAGTGTAGTTTCCAAGACAACTACTAAGTTTGGTAAAGCTACTTCTACCTCCTTATTTGCTCAATCTGAGAGAGTTTTCTTCCCAAGCTCCTCTGTAACATGGCTACATTCTGCTTTCCCTTTTATTCTACACTGCTTAGTGTTCTCTCTATACTTCACCCTGTGGCAGTACTTTTCAAGGAGAGCGACTGAGATAAGCCATCTTAATGAACATTTGACTGCTTGGAACCACAGAACACTTAAGCCACAAACTAGCAGGTCACCTGCATGGGTACTTGATTTTAAACACATTCTGTAGCTTACATTCATGGAACTACTCTTTGCTTGAAGATATCTCTGCTTAGAAGAGCTACTAGATTTGATCCTCATTATTGGGGGTGTGACTGGATCACCTTTAGAAGTCCCTTCCAACCCAAACCTTTCTATGATCAAAAAATCAATTCTATGAATAAAAAATAAAGCTCTGGAACAGAGTGTCATTAAAACTCATAATAAGAGGAAATCATTAAGTCATAAACGTCATGCTAGCCTGTCACAATTATGTTGGTTCTACAGGGAGCTCTCCTCTTACACAGGATCCCATATCACAGACCCACAGGATGTTAGGGGTTGGAAGGGACCCAAAGACATCATGGAGTCCAACCCTCCCTGCCAGTGCAGGTCATACAGAAGCACATCCAAAGAGGGCTGGAAAGTCTCCAGAGAAGGAGACTCCACAACCTCTCTGTTCCAGAGCCTGTTCCAGTGCTCTGGGACCCTCACAGTGAAGAGGTTCCTTCTCATCTTGAGGTGAAACTTCCTGTGCTGGAGTTTCTATCCATTGCCCTTTGTCCTGTCACAGAATGCAACTGAGCAGAGCCTGTCCCCTCCCTCTGTATTATTTTCACTAGGAAGCAAAATATTGATTTAAATATCAGCATTCAAGAAAAAAAAGAGATTAAATGACCCTTAAGGATTGTTTGTAAAAACAATCCTTAATGTTTTTGTAACCTTTTTTTGTCTGTTTTTTTAATTTAATTTTGTTTTTATTGTAAACAAATTAATTAAAGGCAGTGTCCCTTCTCCACATCAAACCAAGAGTTTAAAAAAAATAAATAAATCCAGGGCATACTGGCATGGTGCACTATCTGAGGTTGGTGAGAAGAGAATGCAATAAATATAGACAAGAATAGGGAGATACAAGCAGAGATAATCTGGCTGAAATGTCAGGAATCATAAATTTAGGCATTCCAGTATTGCTTGGGGAATAATGCCACCTCAGCTGTGATTTGGGGTTTTTGGGTTGTTCGAAACAGTTAAGCTATTTTCTAAGGGTCAGAGGACATAAATTGCCATCCTGGCTCATAAAAAAAGTAACTGTGCAGTTACCCCAATTTTATAAATAAGGATATACAAGGAACCAGTGTAAACATTATCATAGTCCAGTACAGCCTAGCACACTAATTTCTCTGATCTATCATCATCTGATGCATGTTTTGACATAGAACAGAACCTCTCATTTACCCACAGCATCCACATCCTATCAGTTACCTTCACAAGGTCATACTTGCATAGCTTCAACATCACTCCCCAGAAGTTTTTCTGCTTTAATACTCAGATATAGAAGATGACTCACAGACCTGAATCCATGGTCATCCTAACAGAGAACACAAACCCATGCATGTATTGGAGGGATCTCAGAAGCCCCATAATCACTGTGTCATTGACCTTCAATGGTATGTGTGACTTGGGAGCCTTAGCAGTTCCCTAGCATGTATCTGAAACACAGCAACAGCTGAGTGAAGCTTTCCCTGTGTATTGAATGAATGTACCAAGCAGTACCAGTAGGAACCCCTTTTCTGACTCCCTCTTTCCCTAGGATTTCTTCAAGGCTTTTGTCCAGAAGGGTATGCCCAGTAACCTCTCAAGTCAATGCTAGAATATCACCAGCTTCAAGGAGAAACAGACACAAGAGCTCATGTTTATTGGACTGTCCTCTCAAACTTTGTCACAAAGGCAGAGGTGACCCCAGACACCAACAGCATCAGATGGCTGAACAATTCCCTCCCATACAAGCCTGGTTTTAACAGAATAGTCCCCAGTTACTAGCTCTGTGATGCACAACCAACCAGAAAGACAAAGGTCCTCACAGCAACGTTGGGGCTTTAACTGAGATAAGCTACGAGGAGCACAGGCTCTTTTCAACCTTTCCTTAGAACAACAAGCAGGTGAGAAGCTCCTGCAGGCCTCAGGAGAAAAAAATCTGATACCAGGAGCTAACAAGATACAGAGGGATGTTCCTTCTGCACATCCCAGATAGGGCACTAGAGACTAAAGTATAGTGTAACAGTGTGAGAGCTGAAATCTCCCCACACCAACAAGGACCAGGCTAGCTTGGCCTGGAAGCAAATGAAGCTGTGTTTACAAGCAGAACTACAATCTATGATGAAATGCAATGAATCTGTACAAATAGACACTAGTCACAACATTTACAAATACGTACAATCAACAGGAAAGCAAAACCAAGCTCCCTTTGCTTCCACCAAGGGGCCTCCCCCCCAGCCGGAAGGACTCCCCCCAGACCCCCCTGGCAGAAGGCAGAGAGTCAAGAAGCAGAGAGGCTGTTAGACTTAGCTTGTCAAGGTCAGTGTGTTATCTTCAGCCAGAGAACAAGCAGAAGCAGCAGACAGAAGCTGAGCAAGCTGAGAACTGCCCAACTCCCCAACCTTGTTTTGAGTAGAGATTCTTAAACATTTCTCTCTCCAATGGAAGTGTTTAGAATAATCATTATTGTGCTTTCTTACACCCAGTAGTGATTTATTTGCATCCTTTCACTTTCTCTGCTTGAACTTTGTGAAGAAAAATTAAAAAGACAGTCTTAAAACCATTACAGTGGAGCAAGGGCCCTCAAGCATATAACAGCAGCAGAAGCCTAGATAATAAAGGTGCAAGACGATACCAGAGGCCCCTAGACTGCAAATCACAAATGGCCTGCTATGGACCACTGAAAGAAGGAAGCTTTGACAAGTGGCTACTACTGGTTTTAGAACAGCACAAAGAATTTGCATATGACCCTATGTAAAACCTCCCCCACACTGTGAAAATAACAAGAAGGTACAAGACATTCACAAACTGTATAAGAGTAAGAAAAAACGAAGATCAGAAAGGGAGGAATGGCTCCAGTTTTATTTCCTCCAGTAAAACACTATGCTTGATCTATCTGTGTATGTCTTGCCTCACCTTCAGCAGAGGACACACTCTACTTTTTCTTTTGCCATTTTGTGGAGGGTTGAAATTACCCCCCAACTAATTTGGAGAACTACCCCCAAAATAAATCACCAGACCAGCTCAGTTTGGGATGGAAGCAAATGAAGCTCTAGTTACAAACAAACTAAACTCTAGAAATATGAAATGCAATGAATATGTACAAAATACCCAAGAGATATACAATATAGAGATATTTACAATTTATAAACAACACAGAAACTCCTCAGACCCCCCTGGGTGGATCCAGGGGCACCGTTCACCACCTCCCCCACTCCCTCCCTCCTTCCCATTACCTCACACAGGAGTCACAACAGAGATCCCCTGACAAGGCCATGGAAGAGAGAGACAGAGAGAAGTTGCAAGCAGAAGAGACAGAAGAAGAAAAAAGAGCAAGAAATGTTTCTGCCTCTACTCTATAACTCCATTAGCAAGCCAATGAATTCTACAGACTTTAGCATTATTCTTCTTTTGTATCCAATGGTAATTACTTTCAGTCTTTGCAGTCAGGAACTAGGCTAAAGTTCCTCCTTCAAACAGTAACACATCCACCACACATCATCATTACAGCTCTATCTATGGTCAGCATTACTCTCTTTTTTGCTATAGTATTTGGTTAAGTAAATAAGAACCTTCCAAAGTAGTGAATCTGTATTTTGCTCCAGCCTTCCCACATCACATGTTGCAAATCATACTAAACTTCAGCGGGAGAAAAGATTTAATATCAGCACAAACATGTTCATTCATAGAATCATAGAATGAACCAGGTTGGAAGAGACCTCCAAGCTCATCCAGTCCAACCTATCACCCAGCCCTATCCAATCAACCAGACCATGGCACTAAGTGCCTCATCCAGACTTCTCTTGAACATCCCCAGGGGCGGTGACTCCACCACCTCCCTGGGCAGCACATTCCAATGGGCAATCACCCTCTCTGTGAAGAACTTCCTACCAACTCCCAGCCTGTACCTCCCCTGGCACAGCTTGAGACTGTGTCCCCTTGTTCTGGTACTGTTTGCCTGGGAGAAGAGACCAACCCCCTCCTGGCTACAACCTCCCTTCAGGTAGTTGTAGACAGCAATGAGGTCTCCCCTGAGCCTTCTCTTCTCCAGGCTAAACACCCCCAGCTCCCTCAGCCTCTACACTATAACAGCAAAATTCACTTACAAAATACTTGGTGGTAGCTTTAGACTTTTTCCTTGCTTCCTTAGATTCCTTTGCTAGGGGTGAGATACCACCCATCACTCTCAATCTCCGTTCACCCCTGGGACTCCATTAACTCACCCTTGAAAAAGGATTACTGTAAAGGGGACTTGTATTTAGGAAATAACCTCCTGTTATTCAATTTCAATTTCTTTGCAATATGACCTGAACACTCATTGCCTTCTGGGCTCAGGACATGGAGTGCAGCAACAGCATCGTATTTCTGTGGCAGCCATTGCTCTGAGGGCAGCTGCTGGCTGCATGCAGAGTGCAGGATTCCTTAGCTGACCAATTCCTTAGCAGGCTGCCTAGAGCAAAACAATCACATCCCATGGGTGCCAAGAACAACAGCCTCACCTTGGCACCCTTGGATTGGAACATGCTGCAGAAGCCACCTCCTTGACATGCTGGCACCTCTCATTGGGAAAAGATTTGAGCTTAGAGCTGTGGTTGGGTTGTGCTGGTTAAGGGATTGATAACAAAGAGGATAGAAACAGCCACTCTGAGCAAGAGTTACTGGGGTTAGGCACTTAGGGTAGGAATGGCCTGGGGGGGTTAGGGCTGCTAGGGACTTCTGCTTCTGTTAGTTAGCTACTTCTGGGTAGGGCTTTGGTGTAGGGGTGCTGCTAGGGACATGCTCAGGACTTCTGTTAGCTGCTTTGTCTGTTAAGGGTTTCCAGGACTTCTGCTGTTAAGGACACTCTGAGACACTGTAATGTTGGGGATTCTATAGTGCAGCACTAAAGGACTTCAGGGAGGACTTCTGAGATTCTCTGCTCTCTGCATTTCTGGAATCTCATTGCTACACAGCAACAGGGTTTGTGCCTTCATTCATCATCCAGTGGCACCTCCTTATAAGGTGTCTACAACTAAATTCAGCTCCCCTGGAGCAGGGGAGCAATAATTTAACAGATACAAATGCCAGAGATTAACACTCAACTGAATGACATCCACATGTCCATTTTCAAAAATAAAATTTAATTTCTGTCCTTGATATCCCTGGCTCTCTCCCAGTTCAAAATGTTAAGCAGGAGAAAAAAGGGACTAAAACTAAGATGGAAAATAATTAGAAAGTGTTTTTTGTGGATTTATTTCCTTTAGTGTTTACCCAAAAAAATGCAGCGAATTGGTAAATAAAGATCTTGTGCAAAAAATATCCAACTGATGTCAGATTAGTAAGTGATGCTGGGATGTAGTTGTACTGCAAATTGCAGGGGAGTGATATATTGCCTCTAATTTCTTTTTTTTTTTTTTTTTTGGTAGCTTGATCAGAAAGCTTAATGAGGAAGAAAGCAGTGATGGTACACACCTGTAGCAGACAGTGAGTTCCTGTGACAAGAAAAAAAAAAACTCATAGATTTTTAGGAACTATGGGGGGAAAAAATAGTCTATGAGATATATCTACATGTATAATTCACTGCTGCAGAAAATCAGTGAGCCAAACAATGTAAAAGTTTAAAAGCCTACAGCACTTTATGTCCTCTCAATTGTCTTTCTGTATGTGCTGAAAGAATGTAATGAATGCCCAATCTATGCTTTGCAACAAAATGCATTCCATTTCCCCAACTCCTGTGTTATTTAGAGGTTTTCTTCTTGAAGGTTGGTTGAGTTTTCTGTAGTGGATCCCAAACTGCATGAATTCTGCCAAAATTCAGACCTCCCTCTGAGAAGTATCTTCATTAATTTGTACTGAATTCTTTATGTGCTTGATTTACTCCCCAAAATACTGTGAACAGGTACTGAGATACCCAGCTGTTAGCTGGCATATTGATGGCCTAAGCACTGCTCTAAGAAGCAAAGACTGTTTCTCTTCAACAGGTGTAGGGTACCCAAATAATCAAATCAACAGATTAGAACAAATTTTGGTGTGCAGCAGTGTCAACAGTCCCCCTCAGCAAAGATTGCTGAGGTTGTAACTTTTCTTTTGTCATTCATGAGTTAGAATCCAAAATTAACAACTTTTTCCTGTGTCACAGAAGTGCTGAAAGAAATCCAAAGTATTGCAGACAAACCCTATTGAGTTTGGGTTGTCAAAGTAAAATTTTGAATGCTGAAATACAATTTTGAACTTCTTTCTTCACATTAATATTAGTGGAACATCTTCCTTCTGAGGAGAGCCTGAGGGAGCTGAGGGCTCTGGAGCTTGGAGAGGAGGAGCCTGAGAGGTGACCTCATTGCTGTTGCTAAAGATGTGCAGGGGGAGTGCCCAGAGGCTGGAGCCAGGCTCTGCTGGGTGATGCCCAATGACAGCACAAGGGGCAGTGGTGGAAGCTGAGGTATAGGAAGTTCCATGGAAACAGGAGGAGGAATTTTTTTCCCTGTGAAGGTGACAGAGCCCTGGAAGAGGCTGCCCAGGAAGGTTGTGGAGTCTCCCCCTGTGGAGATATTCAAAACCCACCTGGATGTGTTCCTGTGTGATCTGCTCTAGGTGATCCTGCTCTGGCAGGGGGGTTAGACTGGATGAGCTTTTGAGGTCCCTTCCAGCCACTAACATTCTGTGACTCTGTGATTCTGTCAGGTGTATTAAAACACTGCCTGCTATCCCACAGAGACTCTTCCATAGACCAGTGGTTACTATTGTCACTGAGGGAAATCTGAATTGAGTCAAATGAGCACTCAAGTGTCTGTCATATACAGAGTGAGGCTCAGAGACAGCCTTGGCTGCAGTGACCATTAAGCAGTTGAATTTAAGATCCTCAGGGCAACCAGGAGGATGTATTCCAAGCTTACGACCCTGGACTTTAGGCATGCAGACTTTGATGGCTTCAGGGATCTGCTGGCCAAAGGGTCGTGGGACAAAGCCCTAGAGGGAAGAGGGGCCCAGGACAGCTGGTCAGTGTTCAAGGATCACCTCCTCTGTGTCCAGGAGCAATGCATACCAACAAAGAGGAAAGCAGGGAAGAATGCTAGGAGGCCTGCCTGGATGGGCAAGGAGCTTCTGGACACACTATCACTTAAAAGGAAACTCTACAAGGAGTGGAGGAAAGGACAGCTGGAATGGGGGGGGGGGTGGGGGGGGGGGGTGGTATATAAGGAAGCTGCCTGAGCAGCAAGAGCCCTGGTTAGGAAAGCCAAAGCACAGTTTGAATTGAATCTAGCCAGGGAGGTTAAAGGGAACACTAAGAATTTCTACAGGTATATTAATGGTAAAAAGAAGCCTAGGGAAGGTGTGGCCCCCTCAGAAAGGAAACAGTGAAATGGTCACAAGTGACCTGGAAAAGGCTGAGGTTCTCAAGGACTTCTTTACCTCAGTTTTCACTGCAAGGGCCTCCAGCCACACTCCTGGAGTCAGGGAAGATAACAGCAGGGACCGGGAGGAAGAACTGCCCATGGTGAGTGAAGAGCAGGTTCATGATCACCTGAAGAACCTGAAAGTGTTCAAGTCCATAGGACCCCACGGGATACACCCGTGGGTACTGAGAGAACTGGCAGAGGAGGTTGCTAAACCCCTCTCTATTATATTCCAAAACTCCTGGCAGTCTGGGGAAGTCCCCACTGATTGGAAAAGGGCAAACATTACTCCCATTTTCAAAAAGGGGAAGAAGGAAGAACCAGGGAACTACAGGCCAGGCAGTCTCACCTCTGTGCCCAGTAAGATCATGGAGCAGATTCTCCTGGAGGCACTACTGAGACAGAAGAATAATGAAGAGGTGATTGGGTACAGTCAGCAGGGCTTCACCAAGGGCAAATCCTGCCTGACAAACCTGGTGGCCTTCTATGACCAGGTGACAACATTACCCTCAGCAAGTTTGCTGATGACACCAAGCTGTGTGGTGCAGCAGACAGCTGGGGGGAAGGGATCCATCCAGAGGGACCTGGACAGGCTGGAGAGGTGAGCACAAGCCAACCTCATGAGGTTCAACAAGACCAAGTGCAGGGTCCTGCAGCTGGGTCGAGGCAATGCCAAGCACAAATGCAGGCTGGGCAGGGACTGGCTGGAGAGCAGCCCTGAGGAGAGGGACTTGGGGGTGCTGGGGGATGAGAAGCTCAACAGGAGCTGTCAATGTGCACTTGCAGCCCAGAAAGCCAACCAGATCCTGGGCTGCAGCAAGAGAAGTATGGCCAGCAGGTCAAGGGAGGGGATTCTCCCCCTCTGCTCAGCTCTGCTGAGACCCCACCTGGAGTACTGCATCCAGTTCTGGAGCCTCTATTACAAGAGGGATATGGACATGCTGGAAGGTGTCCAGAGAAGGGCCACCAGGATGAGCAGAGGGCTGGAGCACCTCTCGTGTGAGGACAGACTGAGAGAGTTGGGGCTGTTCAGTCTGGAGAAGAGAAGGCTCCGAGGTGACCTTCTTGTGGCCTTGCAGTATCTGAAGGGGGCTACAAGAAAGCTGGGGAGGGACTTTTTAGGATATCAGGGAGTGACAGGACTGGGGGGGAATGGAATAAAGCTGGAAGTGGGGAGATTCAGGCTGGACATGAGGAAGAAGTTCTTCCCCATGAGAGTGGTGAGAGCCTGGAATGGGTTGTCCAGGGAGGTGGTTGAGGCCCCATCCCTGGAGGTGTTTAAGGCCAGGCTGGATGAGGCTCTGGCCAGCCTGCTGTAGTGTGAGGTGTCCCTGGGCATGGCAGGGGGGTTGGAACTGGATGATCCTTGTGGTCCCTTCCAACCCTGACTGATTCTATGATTCTACGTTGAGGTGGAACCTCCTGTGCTGGAGTTTCTATCCATTGCCCCTTGTCCTATCCCAGGGTGCAACTGAGCAGAGCCTGTCCCCTCCCTCTTGACCCCCAGCCCTCAGATATTGATAAACATTTATGAAATCCTCTCTCAGACTTCTCCTCTCCAGACTAACCAGCCCCAGGGCTCTCAGCCTCTCCTCATCAGGCAGTGCTCCAGTCCCTTCAGCATGTTTGCAGCCCTCCATTGGACTCTCTCCAGCAGATCCCTGTCCCTCCTGAACTGGGGAGTGCAGAACTGGATGCAATATTCCAGGTGTGGTCTCAGCAGGGCAGAGTAGAGGAGGAGGAGAACCTCCCTGGCTCTGCTGGACACGCTCCTCTGAATGCAGCCCAGGATTCCTTTGGCCTTCTTGGCCACTAGGGCACATTGCTGTCCCATGCAGAACTTGTCCTCCAGGAATTCCAGGATCTTCTTCACAGGGCCAGAGTACCTGATTCATGTTGGTGATTACCTAGGGTTTTACTTATACATAAAATATGGCTATGTGACTTCTGCCTGGCACTTGAAATATAGAGAACAGTTTTCTCTACCTGCCCTCAAAACCCTTTCAGAGGCACACTGCTTTGTGCCAAAGCTTTGAGAGCTCAGTGCTTTGCAAAGAGATTGCTTTTAGTCTCACTCCAGCCAAGAGTCTGATGATCCAATGAAAAATCTCCTCCTTTCAGTATATGGCACAGAAGAAACCCACCCTAATACTAGCATCACAGTACAGAAATAAAGAGCAGGATGGTATGAAGGGATAGATAGCATACCTGATATTACTGTATTTTTTTATCATAAAATCAGTCAGGGTTGGAAGGGACCACAAGGATCAGCCAGTTCCAACCCCCCTGCCATGCCCAGGGACACCTCACACTACAGCAGGCTGGCCAGAGCCTCATCCAGCCTGGCTGCAAACACCTCCAGGGATGGGGCCTCAACCACCTCCCTGGACAACCCATTCCAGGCTCTCATCACTCTCATGGGGAAGAACTTCTTCCTCATGTCCAGCCTGAATCTCCCCACTTCCAGCTTTATTCCATTCCCCCCAGTCCTGTCACTCCCTGATATCCCAAAAAGTCCCTCCCCAGCTTGGTGTCACCAGCAAACTTGCTGAGGGTGCACTCAATGCCTCTGTCCATGGCACCAACAAAGATGTTGAACAAGACTGGTCCCAGGACTGAGCCCTGAGGGACTCTGCTTGTCCCTGGCCTCCACTGGGACATGGAGCCATTGACAGCCACTCTTTGGGTGTGGCCATCAAGCCAGTTCTTTATCCATCTCGTGGGCCACCCATCAAACCCATGTGTCACCAGTTTGGAGACCAGGATGTGGTGTGGGACAGTGTGGAAGGCTTTGCTCAGGTCCGGGTCAATGACATCAGTTGCTCACCCCTCATCTATTAATGTTGTCACCTGGTCATAGAAGGCCACCAAGTTTGTCAGGCAGGATTTGCCCTTGGTGAACCCATGCTGACTGTATCATCTCATGATTATTATCTCTCGACTAGTTATGACAGAATCTTACAGCTCACAAACATCTAACAACTTCATCTCTCTCTAACTGATGTTTATTTTTCTGTGGCAAGATTAAACTGAATAAAAGATGCTGAATTTTGAGTAGATCAGAAATGCTATGAAACAGAGTTCACATCGTTCAAACAAAGCCAGTGCTGCTGTCATTCTTCATGTCAAATGTTAGAATGTTGAAACTGCAGAGAACTAATCTGCCCTTACAGCTACCTTAGCTTACATTTTGGCAGTTTATGATCTACCTGCTGAGGTGTGTGCTACGTCACATATTCTGCCTGTGAATGTGTGGTAGTTTTAGGCTATGCCTTTAAAATTTGTCACAGATCTTGAGCAGAAAGTAGTAAAAATGTAAATGAATCACTATTGGGTGTAAAAAGGAAAACAAGGGTAATTCTAAACAATCCCATTGGAGAGATATCTACCATAAGATTTGGTTCCCAAAACAATTTCTCTTCTCACTTCTTCGCTCTGGGAGAAACTAACTTGCTTCTGCTTGACCTTGGCTGCATTGTTTTGGCTAAATCTAATATTTCTACTTATGTCTCTTGTCCCTTTTGTCCAGGGGAGTAAGGGGGAGGCAGGGAAGGGAGAAGCTGTTGCAGCTCCCCTGGTCTTTGGTCAGGGGGCCCTTGTGCTGTTTGTTATTTGTAAATACCTGCAAATATAAATATTGGTGAATGGTGCCACATCCAGTTGGTGGCCAGTCACTAGTGGTGTTCCCCATGGATCACTGCTGTTCAATATCTTTATTGATGATCTGGAGGAGGGGATTGAGTCCATCATCACTAAGTTTGCAGATGACACCAAGTTAGGAGCAGGAGTTGATCTGTTGGAGGGTAGGAGGGCTCTGCAGAGGGACCTTACCAGGCTGGATGGGTGGGCAGAGGCCAATGGGATGAGATTGAGCAAGGCTAAGTGCAGGGTTCTACACTTTGGCCACAACAACCCCAAGCAGCACTACAGGCTGGGGTCAGAGTGGCTGGAGAGCAGCCAGGCAGAGAGGGACCTGGGGGTACTGGTTGATAGTAGGCTGAACATGAGCCAGCAGTGTGCCCAGGTGGCCAAGAAGGCCAATGGCATCCTGGCCTGCATCAAGAATAGTGTAGCCAGCAGGACAAGGGAGGTTATTCTCCCCCTGTACTCAGCACTGGTCAGGCCACACCTTGAGTGCTGTGTCCAGTTCTGGGCTCCTCAATTCAAGAGAGATGTTGAGGTACTGGAACATGTCCAGAGAAGGTCAATGAAGCTGGGGAGGGGTCTGGAGCACAGCCCTGTGAGGAGAGGCTGAGGGAGCTGGGGGTGTTTAGCCTGGAGAAGAGGAGGCTCAGGGGAGACCTCATTGGTGTCTACAACTACCTGAAGGGAGGTTGTAGCCAGGTGGGGGTTGGTCTCTTCTCCCAGGCAACCAGCAGCAGAACAAGAGGACACAGTCTCAAGCTGTGCCAGGGGAGGTACAGGCTGGGTGTGAGGAGGAAGTTCTTCACAGAGAGAGATTTGCTATTGGAATGTGCTTCCCAGGGAGGTGGTGGAGTTACCATCCCTGGGGATGTTCAAGAGAAGCCTGGATGAGGCACTTAGTGCCATGGTCTGGTTGATTGGATAGGGCTGGGTGATAGGTTAGACTGGATGAGCTTGGAGGTCTCTTCCAACCTGGTTGATTCTATGATTCTATGAAATCATGTATATTTGTACCTATTCACTGTGTTCCATTGTAGATTGTAGTTTTGCTTGTAAATACAGCTCCCATTTGCTTCCAACTGAGCTGCTCTGGCAGAGTTAATGTTGGGGGGGGGGGGGGTGAGGGGGAGAATTTTCACCTCACCACAGAATGTAAATCAATAGTTTCTAAAAACTACAAAGGGTATTGGTGCTCCATGAAAGCTGCCTATCAACCCAAGTTAAAACTTCCTATGTTTGCCTTTCTGCACAGAGATCAGAAGCCTTCCTTAATGGGGATTACTACTCAAGGGTTTGCTTTGTGTCACGTTGTACATTCACTGGAGACTCAGACCTCGCAAGATCTGTTAAGGTTTTCTCCTAAGTGGCTATTAAAATTAGGAGAGGATTTGTTGGCAGGTTATTTTTACTCACAGCCACATTAATGCAAGTCCTAAACTAATCAATTTGCATTCTGTAGCCTTTCATACAGTCTGCACAGATTTACAGCTTGGTCGCTTTATCTAGTCTCATGCCTGTGAGGCAGCCCTTAGGAATTCAGCTAATCTAATTCTAATCCCCAATGGGGTTCTGGTTGGTCCACTGCAAGGTTGATGCATGGACCAGAGTTTGCCAACTCAGGTATCTCATGCCACTCTTATTTAATTTATTTTTTCCTTTATGATTCTGGAAAATCATGAAAAGGTTCATTAGAACTGTCTGAATAATCAGAGCATAGCAGCTATTTGCTACAGTTTGCTTCTAATTTTAATTTCCTCATGAGTATGCTTCACATCTCTTGTTATCTTTCAAGCCCATCACACTGATTTCAGGGGGTAGTAAGCAAAGGTTTTTTTAATGTATTCAAATCTACAAAGCATTTTCTGTACCGCAGCTTTGTTTCTTCTGCCACTTCAATTTATTCCATTATCTTTCTCCTGATACTTAAGAAAATAAAAGGAGAGGAGATTAAACCTTTCCATGTCTGACTGCATTCCTGCCAACAGATCATATCTGCAAAAGACCGTTCAGCTTTCTCATTAAAATTCACAGTCCCTAGACGACTCAACTTAATTGGCGAGAAGTCAAGGAACATAATTGTTTAAATTATGAACATCTCCCAAACCAGTGCGTGATGAAAGGCATCTATTTATATTGTGCCATCTCATTGTGATTGCACTTTCAATGGCTATTTTATCTTGCTGTTAAAAGAAACAAAGTGAAAGCCTGACAAAAAAAAAGAAACAGCTCAATCTGCCGAATGCTAACAATCTTCCAAGCAAAATTATTTTCACACAGGAAGTAAATTTAGATTTTTTTTTTAAGTGAAATGCATTTTTTTCCCTATGCTCTTTAGCCACTTGAGTGCACAGCTGCCTGACAACTAACAAACAAGCTTCTGTTTAAACAAGAAGCCAAGATAAAATACTGGCTAGATAATAATAGATAGAAATTCTGCCTCTGAGCTTTGGCAAGCAGCTTGCTGTAATAATAAAAGTACAAACCATAAATGATAAAGCTTACAGGTCAGCACAAGATTGTGCTCCCACTTAAATTAATGGAAGAAAACTGTTCAGACCATCTCTTAAGCCATCTAGCTGGGCCATAGCCTGGCCATAATCAAATCACACTTTCATGAAATAGCTTGCTTGAGCTGACCTCACCCATCTTTACTTGGTAATTCAATGTGCCCACTGAAGGCTGACATTAGTCTCTCACCAGCGCTCTCTGCACCCTTTCTAAGCAGATTCATCTTTGGGTATGCATTTTCCAGAGAGTGGGTAGAGAGAGGGCAATTTCAACACCTTTCCACTTTTAGTGCAGGTCAGTGAGCCATGTCTGTGCTGTGGCATGAGGCTGAGTATCTGCTGGCTTCACTTGGTCTGCAGAATATCTTGCAAAAAAGGTTAAAGAGGATAAGGAAAAAGCAGGGAATGAACCAGGCAGTAGGAAAATGAACTTCATCCTTCACCCCCTTGCATGGACATGTTTTTCTACCTTCCAGTTCCAGTTTCTCAGGGAGCCAGACTCACCAAAGCAGAAGGCAGCAGTAATCTAGAAGAAAATTTGCCTTGCGCAGTCTAATTCATGCCTTTTCTCCGACCCTTCCTGACAAAGCCTTTTTCCTACTTCAAATCCAGGTCAGAAAAATAATTGATGATAAGTTAGTTAAACAAGAGTCTGGATGCACTCATTGTTGGCAAGGTGGATTCAGAAGTCATTCTCCCCATGCCCAACATATATCAGCTTCAGAGACCAACAGTTCACTCAAACTGTTCAATTTTTCCTGCAGCTGTGAGGATTTCTCATGCCTATGAGGATCTTCATTGCTTCTGCAATGCTGAATGTACATATCCCTAGACCATGCCAGTTTACTGTGTTTCCTGGCAAAACAGAGTGCCAGCTAAGCAACATATGCTCCTTCTGTCCTGCTAGTATCACAGTATCACAGGACAGCAGAGGTTGGAAGGGACCTCCAGAGATCATCAGGTCCAACCCTCCTCCCAGAGCAGCATCACCCAGGAGAGTCTGCACAGGAATGCAGCCGGGTGGGGTTTGAATGTGTCCAGAGAAGGAGACTCCACAACCTCTCTCAGCAGCCTGCTGCAAGGCTCTGTCATCCTCACCCTAAAGAAGTTTCTCCTCATGTTCAAGTTTGAACCCATTGTTCCTTGTCTTATCACTGTGAACCACCCAAAAGAGCCTGGCCCCCTCCACTGGACACCCACCCCTCAGACATTTATAGACACAGTATCTGCTGACCAGATGGTGTTCAAAGAATGCAAGTCAGTGATCTTCTCTGGTTATCCAACTTTCATGAAATTCTCACAGCTTAAACTCCAATACACAATTCCATCTCTAAACATTAGGATTCAGTCAAAGACAAGATGGCTGTGGTGACATCAGGTAGGCACTCCATAAGCAAGAACTCACACAGAAAAGTAAAGATTCTGATCATATTCCTGACTAATTTCCTTGCAATTTGCAGTACAACTACATCCCAGCATCACTTACTAATCTGACATCAGTTGGATATTTTTTGCACAAGACCTTTATGTACCAATTCACTGCAATTTTTTGGGTAAACACTAAAGGAAGTAAATCCACAAAAATCGCTTTCTAATTATTTTCCATCTTAGTTTTAGTCCCTTTTTTCTCCTGCTTAACATTTTGAACTGGGAGAGAGCCAGGGATATCAAGGACAGAAATTAAATTTTATTTTTGAAAATGGACATGTGGATGTCATTCAGTTGAGTGTTAATCTCTGGCATTTGTATCTGTTAAATTATTGCTCCCCTGCTCCAGGGGAGCTGAATTTGGTTGTAGACACCTTATAAGGAGGTGCCACTGGATGATGAATGAAGGCACAAACCCTGTTGCTGTGTAGCAATGAGATTCCAGAAATGCAGAGAGCAGAGAATCTCAGAAGTCCTCCCTGAAGTCCTTTAGTGCTGCATTGTAGAATCTCAAACATTGCAGAGTCTCAGAGTCCCACTTATAGAAGAAGTCCTGGAAACCCTTAACAGACAAAGCAGCTAACAGAAGTCCTGAGCATGTCCCTAGCAGCATCCCTACACCAAAGCCCTACCCAGAAGTAGCTAACTAACAGAAGCAGAAGTCCCTAGCCCAAGTTCCCCAACCAAAGTCCCTAACCAAAGATAACTATAGCTCAGAGTGGCTGTTTCTATCCTCTTTGTTACCAATCCCTTAACCAGTAAAACCCAACCACATCTCTAAGCTCAAATCTTTTCCCAGTGAGAGGTGCCAGCATGTCAAGGAGGTGGCTTCTGCAGCATGTTCCAATCCAAGGGTGCCAAGGTGAGGCTGTTGTTCTTGGCACCCATGGGATGTGATTGTTTTGCTCTAGGCAGCCTGCTAAGGAATTGGTCAGCTAAGGAATCCTGCATTCTGCAGGTGGCCAGCAGCTGCCCTCAGAGCAGTGGCTGCAGCCCATAGCCACCTCACTGAAGGCTTACAATAGCTTTCCTCCTTCTTATGACATCAATAAGTTCGTATTAGTGCTTAACCTGTTCAACTCACATACTCTCCTTGCTGTGGGAGTGCAGAGATGTCCTCAAATTGCACTGAGAGTGAAATGCATCCTTTCTCTGTTTGTGCTAAATTAGCAAAGGGGAAAAATACCCAGGGAATTTAAATCCTCTGGGTAGGTCAATTTCATATCTTTCAAGCTGAAAAAAAGAAAAGAATAATCCCAAACAAAACCCAAAACAAACCAAACCAAACACACCATGTTCTCTACATGCTGCTAGGAACTTCTGCTTCTGTTAGTTAGCTTCTTCTGGGTAGGGCTTTGGTGTAGGGATGCTGCTAGGGATATGCTCAGGACTTCTGTTAGCTGATCATCTGCTAGGGGCTTCCAGGACTTCTGCTGTTGAGGACACTCTGAGACTCTGCAATGCAAGGGATTCTGCAATGAAGCAATAAATTACTTCTAGGGGCATTTCTGAGATTCTCTGCTCTCTGTATTTCTGGAATCTTGTACCTATCAGCAATCAGTTCATGCCTTCATTGGTCACCCAATGGCCCCTGAATTGGGGGTAGAACAACACAGAGGTATGGTAGGTAACTACCCTACTTTATATTTATATGTGAACAGTAAGTATACTACTTACACTGTCATTCCAAAAGTGATAATGATGTATGATGATGTCTCTGGGCTGACAGCTGAAGGAGAGAGACAAATAGACATCTGTAAAAGTGTTCTGTACATGCACAACCTATGGCACTATATTATATGTCAAATATTTTGGTCTGAGTTGAATTAAGAAAGATCTACAGCTAGTATTTATTGTACCTGACAGTTCCATAAATCTGTATTTTGGTCCTGTAAGAAAACTGATAAACAGTTTTGCTATTCACAAGGAGAAAAACTGATATTCACTAGTGGTTAGCACTAACCCTTCAGGAAAAATTGTAAGTCCCTTGAGAGTGCACTTGGCATTTTCAGAGAAAATGGTACCAGAAATCCTAGCCACCAAGGTCATCAAACCTTTCAGCACTACTGATGCATGAGAATCTGGACAGGAGCAGGCAGTGTGAGCTTGCAGACCAGAAGGCAAATCCCAGCCTGGGCTGCATCCAAAGCAGCATTGCCAGCAGAGCCAGAGAGGTGATTCTGACACTTTGCTCTGCTCTGGGGAGACCTCACCTGGAGTGCTGTGTGCAGCTCTGGAGCCCTCAATAGAGGAAGGACATGGAGCTGATGGAGAGGGTCCAGAGGAGGGCCATGAGAATGATCAGGGGGTTGGAGCAGCTCTGCTATGAGGACAGGCTGAGGGAGCTGGGAGTGTTCAGCCTGGAGAAGAGGAGGCTCTGAGGAGACCTAATAGCAGCCTGGCAGTACCTGAAGGGGGCTCCAGGAAGGCTGCAGAGAGACTGTTTGCAAAGGCCTGCAGGGACAGGACGAGGGACAATGGCTTCAAACTAGAGCAGAGCAGATTGAGATTGGATGTTAGGAAGAAGTTCTCTACCGTGAGGGTGGTGGAACACTGGAACAGGTTTCCCAGGGAGGTGGTTGAGGCTCCTTCCCTGGAGATGTTCAAGGTGAGGCTGGAGGAGGCCCTGGGCAGCCTGATCTAGTTGGGGATGTCCCTGCTGACTGTGTGGAGGTCAGACTGGATGAGCTTTGGAGATCCCTTCCAGCCTGGACCATTCTGTGATTCTATGATTCTACTGCAACCAATTAACTGGTTGCCTTGCTCTAGCAAAATTGTTCACCATCTATTTCTATCTAACACTGAATGCAAGGTGGGAGTAAGGATGTAGTACATATATAGTAACAAGAAGACAGTATGGATTAAATATGACACATTACGGCAATACTTAAAATTCTGCTGATAAATTCCAAGTGGCTCACATATTTCTATGTGTTTAAATTTGAACAGGTTTTGCCTTGACAGAGAAGATGAAGGAGAGAGATTTTAGAACAATTTAAGTCAGCTGAAGGCAGACATGAGATGAGAAGAAGATTTGCAAAAATTATTTTCAGCTCATGTCTCCAACCCTCAATAGATTTGAACTGGCAATAAAAATACTTCAGTTTACATGATTATCTAAAGCTCATACAAAACACACAGCTCTACTTGAGGACAAAAAAATTAAGCTAGAAGATGTCAAGAAGAACAGCATCTATCAGATAATTGTAGGTCTGCTGCTTAACCAGCAGAATATAAAATTCAGATCACCAAGTTAAAGCAGAGAAGATGCTTTTCAAATTTGGGAAGCTATTCAAGATTTTTATATTATCACAAGAGTAAAAGGAATGCTTCTATTTCATTGGCAAAGGACGTGATGGTTTTAAGACTGTCTTTTTAAATTTTCGTCACAAAGTTCGAGCGGAGAAAGAATGTAAATAAATCACTATTGGGTGTAAGAAAAAACATTAGTGATTATTCTAAACACTTCCATTGGAGAGAGAGAAATGTTTGGGAGTCACTACTCAAAACAAAGTGTCTCAGTCTCAGCTTGCTGGGTTTCTGTCTGCCTGCTTCTTCTCTCTCCTGGCTGAAGATAACACACTGACCTTGACAAGCTAAGTCTAACAGCCTCTCTGCTTCTTGACTCTCTGCCTTCTGCCAGGGGAGTCCGGGGGGAGTCCTTCCAGCTGGGGGGGGAGGCCTCTTGGGGAAGAAGCACAGCTCCTTCTGGGGGCCAGAGAGGCTTTGTTGTGTTTATTTTGTTGATTGTACATATTTGTAAATGTTGTGACTAGTGTCTATTTGTACAGATTCATTGCATTTCATCATAGATTGTAGTTTTGCTTGTAAATGCAGCTTTCATTTGCTTCCAGACTGAGCTAGCCTGGTTATTGTCGGTGTGTAAGGGGGATTTCAGCTCTCACACTGTTACAGTACATAGTTCCTTTTAATGGCAATAGAAATATTGAACCTGTTTCAGATATGAAATAAAAATATGGAAGCACTGGGCATTTTATTACCCATTGAAAGACAGACAGAGTATTTTTCTACTCCACAAAATGGCTGTTTTTTGGTACTCGTGAGGATGTTTCCACAGATATAAGTACTAGGAGTACTGACACCAACAAAACCCTGTTTTACAAAAGACAGCAAAGAATTTTGATTTTGAAAGTCTGACTTTTTGAATCAAAACCTCCTCTAAATTAGAAACAAGTTTTGCTTTCACAAGTGTTGATCAGTGTCGTAGCTGACATGAAGGTTTGCTTGAGTTGTTTTTTTTTTTAAAGATGTGAAATTCAGAGGTAAATAAACACAGTAATATCATGGCTCTACCAATATGATCTTTATTATAGATTCCAATGATACTTTTATGGTAGAGGAAGGAATAATGTGCATTCCTAAAAAGGAATTCCTTCTTATCATGTTCCAAAGAAACTGAAGAGTTGATGGCATGACACTCTTTACAGTAAGTTTGAACAGAGCTCTTCTAGTCAAGGCAAGAAACTACAATCCTCTAAGAAAAAAAATACCAAAAACCAGCTCCCACCCTCCTGTCTCATGGGAGAATTCATCTAAGCTTCCACAACTTAGAAGTGTGCTCTCGTGGCCAAGAAGGCCAATGCCATTCTGGGGTAGATTAGAAGGGCTGTGGCTAGTAGGTCCAGAGCGGTTCTCCTCCCCCTCCCCCTCTACTCTGCCCTAGGGAGGCTGCATCTGGAGTGTTGTGTCCAGTTCTGAGATCCTCAGCTAAATACACACAGGGAGATAGTAGAGAGAGTCCAGTGCAGAGCCACAAAAATGATTAGAAGAGTGGAACATCTTCCTTCTGAGGAGAGCCTGAGGGAGCTGAGGGCTCTGGAGCTTGGAGAGGAGGAGCCTGAGAGGTGACCTCATTGCTGTTGCTAAAGATGTGCAGGGGGAGTGCCCAGAGGCTGGAGCCAGGCTCTGCTGGGTGATGCCCAATGACAGCACAAGGGGCTGTGGTGGAAGCTGAGGCTGAGGAAGTTTCAGGGAAACAGGAGGAAGAGTTTTTTTAGATGTGAGGGTGACAGAACCCTGGAAGAGGCTGCCCAGGGGGGTTGTGGAGTCTCCCTCTCTGGAGATGTTCAAGACCTGCCTAGATGTGTTCCTGTGTGACCTGCTCTAGGTGCTCCTGCTCTGGCAAGGGGGTTGGACTGGATGAGCTTTGGAGGTCCCTTCCAGCCCCTAACATTCTGTGATTCCGTGAACTATAATTACATCTGCTTCTTGGTACTTTTATACTTCATAATTTATTCCCTTTTTTCCTTGAATAGAGTAATAAGATAAACTGTTCAAACTGACAGACATGATCTTAGTATAAAGGGCCATATGAGCATATCAACTCAACCTATAAGCAGATCAACTCAAAAAGTGACTCAAGAATCAGCTGAATCACATTCAAGGAAAAAAAAAAAAATCACAGCTGTTCCAGGTCTAGATGTCCTTGCTGCTACAAAAGAGGGGGTTTCAATCTTTAATTATCTCATTCAGAAGATAGTGATATTTTATTTATTCAGACCAGTCTTGCTCCCACTTTTTTACAAGCTGATAATCTATTACAGTTATGTGAAAAGAAGGAGAGCAGGGCTGCTACTATTCATCACCAGGATCTGATAATGTCATGTCCTAAATGAATAAAATACATTACTGATTTCCACAGTTCTATAGCTTGCACCACAGAATGCAGTCAACGACTCTTTCATGAAGAAGCTTCATTGCATCTTGCCACTTCTCTGATGGTGTCAAGCCTGGATCAGTCAAAACAAGGCACACTCTGGTGTCTGGGTAAGAATTGGTTTCTTCAGGAATTAAAAAATAAGCCTTTCAAGCACACACTGAGTATAAATCAATATCACACTCTGCCCTACTGAACTGATTAACTACCCTCTCAAAACAAAGTAAAAATCTTCTAACAATCTAAAGAAAAGAATGTATGAAAATTAAGATTTATGTATGAAAATTAAGATTTATGTATGAAAATTAAGCTCCCACAGTGATTATTATTGGTTTGAAATCCTTTGGGAACAGACAGAATTCTACTGATGTTTGCAAGAATTCCATATAATGTCTGATGATTAGCATTGGGAGAGTTATTACTGAGAATAAGTCAAGCAGTGTTCTTAAAGGCATCGTGTAAAATTAAGTCTAATTGGAGGCTTGAATCTAGTGGAGTCCCTCAGGGGTCAGTCCTGGGACCAGAGCTGTTCAATATATTCATCAAGGACCTGGATGAGGGCACAGAGAGCACTGTCAGCAAGTTTGCTGATGACACCAAACTGGGAGGAGTGGCTGACACAGGAGGGTTGTGCTGCCATTCAGTGAGACTGAGACAGGCTGAGAGTTGGGCAGGGAGAAATGGAATGAAATAGAACAAGGGCAAGGGGAGAGTCTTGCACCTGGGAAAGAACAACCTCATGGAGCAGGAGAGGTTGGGGACTGAGCTGTTGGAGAGCAGTGAAGGGGAAAAGGCCCTGGGGGTCCTGGTGGATGGGAGGTTGACTATGAGCCAGCAATGTGCTCTGGTGGCCAAGAAGGCCAAAGGCATCCTGGGGTGGATTGGAAGGGCTGTGGGGAGTAGGTGGAGAGAGGTTCTCCTCCCCCTCTACTCTGCCCTGGTGAGCCTGCATCCAGAATATTGTGTCCAGTTCTGGGCCCCTCAGTTCAAGAAGGACCTCAGGGAACTGCTTGAAAGAGTCCAGTGCAGAGCAACAAAGATGCAACAAAGTCCAACCCCCCTACCACAGCAGGGTCCCCTAGAGCAGGTCACACAGGAACACATCCAGGCAGGTTTTGAATATCTCCACAGAGAGAGACTCCACAACCCCCCTGGGCAGTCTCTTCCAGGGTTCTGTCACCTTCACAGGAAATAAATTCTTCCTCCTGTTCCCATGGAACTTCCTGTGCCTCAATTTCCACCACTGCCCCTTGTGCTGTCATTGGGCATCACCCAGCAGAGCCTGGCTCCAGCCTCTGGGCACTCCCCCTGCACATCTTTAGCAACAGCAATGAGGTCACCTCTCAGGCTCCTCCTCTCCAAGCTCCAGAGCCCTCAGCTCCCTCAGGCTCTCCTCAGAAGGAAGATGTTACACTCCCCTCATCATCTTTGTGGCTCTGTGCTGGACTCTTTCAAGCAGTTCCCTAAGGTCCTTCTTGAGCTGAGGATCTCAGAACTGGACACAATATTCCAGATGTGGCCTCACCAGGGCAGAGTAGAGGGGGAGGAGAACCTCTCTCCACCTACTCCCCACAGCCCTTCTAATTCACCCCAGGATGCCTTTGGCCTTCTTGGCCACCAGAGCACATTGCTGGCTCATGGTCAGCTTCCTATCCACCAGGACCCCCAGGGCCTTTCCCCCTTCACTGCTCTCCAGCAGTTCAGTCCCCAACCTATACTGCTCCATGAGGTTGTTCTTTCCCAGGTGCAAGACTCTACACAGCCATATTCATTATAAAGCTGAGGGGTTACAAGTCCTCTTTTTCAATGGCCTGAGTCTGAGTACTCTGACCATTCTCACTTCAATCTAAGTCTCTGAGTTCCTGAATCCATTTCCTGAATCCAGTTACTATATACTGATGAGTCCAGTCTGGAGCTTCCCAGTGCCTGCCCACAGCATCAGTGGTGATGATGATAATGTAATTGGCAGGAGGAGGGTTGGGTTTCATATTGGTTTTGTATCTATTTAATTTTATTGTTATTCTTTTCATTAAAGCTCTTTTAGTTTTCTTTTCCAATCCATAAATCTCTCTCCTTTATTGCCTTTATCTTCCCTTTGGAAAGGGAGAGGGGTTAATAGAGAGCAGCTGTTATTCATTTAGTGGCCAGCTCAGCCCTAACCCTTGACAGATGCCAACATTTTCATGTCTCCTTGTAACCCCAAGCAGGTATGTGGGAGCCAATCTCAAAGCAATAAAGCTGGCAATAAGTCTGCAGAGTGTTCAGTGCACCACTTGATGCAATATATTCAGAAGCCTCCCCATTTGTGATCTGGATGAGTAACTGTTGCCATTCTGCACTAATATGCATTGGTTTTGAATAAACAAAGACTT
Source organism: Indicator indicator (assembly GCF_027791375.1). Classification (NCBI taxonomy): domain Eukaryota; kingdom Metazoa; phylum Chordata; class Aves; order Piciformes; family Indicatoridae; genus Indicator; species Indicator indicator. The sequence goes on from NC_072020.1 coordinate 32,488,145, forward strand.
TGTGAGTTTTCTTTCCTGGTCCTAATTTTTTTTCCACTGAATGTAGCTATTTAGATGTGAAGCAGAGGACTCTTACGATGACAGAAAGTATTCACAAGTTTGTAATGAGGTATTTGAACTTTTCTTCCATTGCCACTTCCTGATGTCAGGCAGTTATCAATGATCTTTGACTAACAGTAACCACAGAGGCTCTGTGTCAGTTAAAAGAATAACTGCAGAAGTTCTTTTTGAGATCACTGGTTCTGAGGGATGCTTGAGAAGCAATAGATCTTAGTGACATATCCTATTAAAGACTCAGGCAGAATGGGTTGAGATTTATTTAGTTTGTGCCACAATCTCAAACACTCACATTTGGGGTTGTGGTGGGTTGAAAATTACACACACACAGCACCCCCCCCCCCCCTCCCCGCCCCCCCCCCATTAAATTGTCAGCTCAGCCCAGCTGAAAGCAAATGAAGCTGTATTTACAAGCAAAACTATGAAATTCAATGAATAGGTACAAAACACACAGTATTTACAATTATTTACAGGGATTTACAATTAATAAACAGCACAAGAACCCCCCTGGCCAAAAAACAGGGGAGCTGCTGATAGCTTCCCACTCCCTGCCCCTGCCTCCTTGCTCCCCTGGACACAAAGGGACAAGTGAAAGAGCAGAGAGTTGTTAGAACTCAGCCAAAACAATGCAGCCAAGGTCAGCAGAAGGCAGCAGAAGGCAGCAGAAGCACAAAGTTAGTGTTTCTCAGAGTGAAGAAGCCAAAAGACAGAGAGAGAGTGTTTTCATTACTAGCTTATGTTTGTTATCTCTCCAATGGGTTGCTCAGAACTCATCATTATTTCCCTTTTTACATCCAATGGTGATTTATTTACATTCTACCACTTTCTGTGGTAGATCCAGGGAAAATTTTAAAGGTAGAGCCTGAACCTACCACAGGGATGATACTGTAACAAAAGGCTCAGGAAATACCTTGATCAGATTCCTTTGTTGAAAGTCAAAGCAATGAGAGGTGAGATTGATTGCATTTTAGAAACTCTGTGGAAAATTAAGGCTTTCAAAATAATTGGGAAACAGAAATCTGAAGGCAACAAATGTCAGCTTAAGAGAAGTTTCTCCTACTAGGAGACTTGTAACAAGATGTCTGTGTAGCAGAAGATCCTCTGATATATCAGGAGGAAAATGGCTTGATGCAAGAGTAAACAAATGCTAATTAATATACCTAGCAGCTAATAAAACAGATTCACTCAGGAGTGGTAGCAGTGCCAGAAACCTGTCCTGATGGCAGTCTAGCTGCTGTCCTAGGGTTTTTTTGGAGCAGATTCCCCAGCTGCCATCCACATCCTCAGTGACTATTTGCTCACATGAAAAGGTCATGCTCCTCTGCTTCCAGCCGCAAGTTCTCATGTAATTTTTTTCAGGGGACTATTTTATTCTTAAAAGAACAACTTAGAAGAAATATCAGAGCATGCAAAGAAATTCTTCTGGGCACCTTTGTTACAACTGTAATGTATCTACCTCAGAACTGTGAGATAGGAACAGCTTTTTCTACAACCTATCAGCCTTAACTTCTGTAGTCCCAAGGATCTTGGGCAGTGAAATAGTTTGACAGAAATCTAGTGATTCTTTCACAGGATGTTAGGGGTTGGAAGGGACCTCCAGAAATCATTGAGTCCAACCCCCCTGCCAGAGCAGGACCAGAGAATCCAGCACAGGTCACACAGGAATGCATCCAGATGGGGCTGGAAAGACCCCAGAGAGGGAGACTCCACAACCTCTCTGGGCAGCCTGTTCCAGTGCTCTGGGACTCTCCCAGTGAAGAAGTTCCTCCTCATATTTAATCCCCTCCAGACTAAGCAGCCCCAGGGCTCTCAGTCTCTCCTCATAGGGCAGTGCTGCAGTCCCTTCATCATCCTCACACTCTCGAGTGGAACCCTGTCCCTCTCGAACTGGGGGAGGTCTCACCAGGGCAGAGCAGAGAGGGAGGAGAACCTCCCTTGATCTGCTGGACACACTCCTCTTAATGCACTCCAGTACTGGTCACCATTTAAACCCAAAAAGTAAACTGTAAGTTTCTCAACAGTGTCCTGGAATCCAGATTCAACTCTTGCATACTTATTTTGCTGTATGGGAAGGTAGGTGCTTAGAATGGCAGATACAAAACAAACAAAAATCATCTTTCATTCTCATCCAAATCTATGAATGTTATTTAAGGTGCTAAATTTTAGTGTCAAGGTTAGGTAAGAACATGCACAGCACCATTGACTAGAGCTCAGCAAACACTAAGCAAGCCAGAGGATCATCTCCCATACTTTAAAGACTTTCTCAGATCAGGTACAGCTACCTGGCTTTTAAAAGGCCAACCAACCATAATGCAACACAATTGTTCCACCTTATGGATCAAGTGAAACTTTTATTCTTTTTCTGTTGAAAAATCAATGAATAGAGACTAATTAAAACCAAGTAAATATATATTAAAGATGTGAACTGCCACAGATGTTTGTTAACTGCTTGAGTAGTCATAGATACTTGCCAAGCTCATGACCAGAAGCACTCTCAAGTGATTACAGCACATTAATCCTTTCTGGTTTATTCTTATTGATTTAAAAGGTACATCTACAGAGGTTAAAGACTTCTAGAGATGTTTCATCCAAGAGGTCAGTCCAATGACAGGGAAACTGAAGTGACTTTTGTGTTAAAGGATACCACTCCAGTTCTCTACTTTACAAAACAACTGAGAAAAAGGCTACATAACAACTGGAAAAATAGAGTTTGATAAAAGGATATCAGTTATAGTATGAACAGATATACAGAGCACGCTAAATGGACCATAAAATGTAACCCTTCAGGGCTAGCCTGTAGAAGCTTCACAAAATAAGTGCACTATGTTGCATTACTCTCAGTCAGCACAAGTAAAAGTAGCATAGATTATACTGTTCTACTTCATTTTCTCTTCATAGAAAGAAAACTGATCAATGAACCACTTATCAATCCTGAAGAATAATAAATCTGCTGGGTTCAACAGAGCAGTCCTGAAAGCTGCTTGAACAGGACAAATGACTTAGATAAGGATTCTCTGGCTGGTCACCAAGGACCTCCCATATCAGAAGCAATAAAGACTTATCACAGATAAACACCTTGCCAAAACCCTTCAAGTGAGCCTGTGAGAGAAGCGTCTGTTGATCTGGGATGCAGCTAGAGCTGTTTGCCTGCTCGACATCAGGCTTTGAATTAAAGTTCTCTACAGTCCCCATGAAACCAGCTATCAAGGCTTGTCAGGCCTAACTGTGTTGGTTTTCTGCAAAGAGAAGCTCCCTATGGAACTTTAACCATATGAGCACAATTACTCTTAGTCAGCAATTGTTGTTGGTTAATACATAGCATATGATACATGTATTTTGTACATGAGCTATATATACACATACACACAGGCATCATCTTTTCATCTCAGGAAAAGGACTTGGGTTCATGAGAGGGAAATACATTCCAGCTTTGAGTTCAGTGCTGGTTAGCATTTCCTTTTTTTTTTTTTTGAACCACATATCATTCCTTTTCATTCCCATTTTTATTTGCACTGCTCTGCTTCTGTCATGTGGTAAAGCAAATAAGAGGACAGCTGGATCCTAAATGTTAGGTCTGTAAACTATGTCTGGAAGTCATTCATACTGTCCACAGCACATGTCAGTACCACAGAATAATGTGCAACAGTAACTGCTCTTACATAACACACTAGGGGAAGGAAAAGAAGAGGGGAGAAACTGGCTGGAGGAAGCATCAGGAAAGAAAGACAGAGAAGCTGTGCTGGGTTATAACCATCCTGGATGGGGCTGAAAGAACCCAGCCCCCCAGGTGGACAAAACAAACTTAATCCAGGTGGGACTTGGTTTCTTCTCCCCCCCCAGGAGAAGGGGTCCCCTGGCTCAAAGGTGGTCTCTTCCCCTTCCTGCCCAGCAACCCTATCAAAGGGAGGACATCTCACTGCTGGCTCTCTTTCCTGCCTCATCCACTTGAAAGAACTGCTGCCTCCTGTGCTGACCACAGGGCTGGGGCCTGCTTCTTCCAGCTGAATCCACTGACATCCAAGGGAACACAAGGCCATCCAGGCTTGGTTTTGTATATTTTCCCATCTACCCTCATCCCTCACCTCTGTGAATCCTCCCTGTTACTGCTATATATATATATACATACATATATATTTATATATGTATTTTTTTAATATACCTCTTCTACTTCTGTGATGGTTTGAAACTGTCTTTTTAATTTTTCCTTGCAAAGTTCAGAACAGAGAAAGTGAAAGAATGTAAATAAGTCACTATTGGGTGTAAGAAAGCAAAATAACGATTGTTCTAAACACTTCCATTGGATAGATAGAAATGTTTAAGAACTATTACCCAAAACAAAGTAGGCATTCTGCACATTCTGCCTTCTGCAGTGGGGGCAGTTGCTGGGCTGTCTGGCTGCTGTTTCTTCTTCTTCTCTTCTGGCTGAAGATAACACACTGACCTTGGCAGATAAGTTAACAACTTTCTGCTCTAACTAACTCTGCTTTCTGTCCAGGGGGGTCTGGGGGGAAGCTCCTGGGAGAGGGAGGCCCCTTTGGGAAGGGTCCCCTTTGGGGGGAAGCAAAGGGAGATCGGTTGTGCTTTTCTGTTGATTGTATATATTTGTAAATGTTGTGAATTTTATATATTTGTACATATTCATTGCATTTCATCATAGATTGTAGATTCTGCTTTATAAATACAGCTTTTCATTTGCTTCCAGACTGGGCTAGCCTGGTTATTGTCAGGGGGGGAATTTCAGCTCACACTGACACAACTTCCAAACTGATTCCAGACTATTTCTTTCATGAATTTACTTCTCCTCTCCCCTACCCTTTTTTTTCTTTCCTTCCTCTCCACCTTGTTGGGAGAAAGGGGCAGGGGGGCAGGGAGGAATCTCAATCTGTTATCATTTGAGCTCCTAAACTCCAGTCAGAGCTCAAACCAGCACAGAAGCAGAAAGAGATTAGATGCATATAGGTAGAAAGAGTAGTCTCCAAACACACTTCAAAACAAATCCTGGAAAGCACAGGCTTGTTCATAAAAGCAATAAACACTCTTTGTCTTAAACTACTACTAGGATTAGAATCATAGAATCGCATCATAGAATTGGTTTGGTTGGAAGAGACATCTAAGATCATCCAGTCCAACCTTCAACCCACCACCACCATGGCCCTTAAACCACATCCCAAACTGCCATGGCCACACAGCTCTTGAACACCTCCAGGGACGGTGACTCTACCACCTCCCTGGGCAGCCTGTTCCAATCCCTAATTAGATGAGGAGAAGCTCAGAAACAGAAGCTTCAGATGGGCTCAAGAGCTGATTGGGCCACTGTTGGGAAGAGGTAAAGTTATACAAAAGGGAGTTGTACAAAGAACTTTCTTATTCTCAAGGAAGTAGTTAGCATGCCACATGCTGGAAAAAATTCACTTTCTGTATCATTCTTTTCTCACTGTAACAGAGCAAAGTACCCCAGAGCAAATTAACACATCTGAAAGAACTCTTTTCTCTTCAGTACAATACTGTACACTCAAGAAGCATGACTTGTAATGTAAAGCTTTAATCATAAAGGTTTCCACCACCTCTCTCTCATATGGTGTAGGAAAGTTATTCCTTGATGAAACTTCTCTTTGTACAGCAAATTCCATTCATACATTTGGGAGCTCCAAAAGCAATGAAAACCAAATCCTACAATATTCAATAAAAACTTTGGGTTGCAAGCTTTCTTAAACTAATAAATTTTATGGGTTTGAACTATCTGAATTAAAAAAAATGTATGTTAATAAAGAGTATCCTTAACTAGCACTCCACCTCGACATCCTGTCTACCTAAATTTCAGCAACCCACCTTGCTTTCTTACGAACAGAGCAACCATTGATTCATCATTTATCATTTACCAGCCCTGGATGTGTTTCAAAGTGGTTTGGATGAAGTGCTTGGGGCTATGGTTTAGGGGTGAACCTTGTAGGGTAGGGTTCTGGGTTGGACGTGGTGATCCTGAGGGTCTTTTCCAATCTGAATGTTTCTGTTGTTCTGTGATCTTCTCTTCTTTATAAGACAGTTGCCTAAGTGAAATATGCAAGTCAGGAATGGCAGCTTTTGCAAAAGCATTCAACAGATGTGGATAGGAGCTCTTGACAGAAGTTTGAAATCTGAGCATGCTCATCCTGTAGCTGCAAATTTAAAGTCCCTGTTTTAATTGTGAACCACCTACTTCAACAGAATACACATCAGATTTCATCCTACAATAGATGAAGGTCAAGAGGGAATTTGAAAATCTCACTTTATTTGATAACATCTTATCTACATAAACAGTGTTATCTAAATGCTGACATAAAGGAAGGAAGGATCTGGAGGTGCTGGAAGGTGTCCAGAGAAGGCCACGAGGATGAGCAGAGGGCTGGAGCTCCTTTGCTATGGAGCCAGACTGAGAGAGTTGGGGCTGTTCAATCTGAAGAAGAGAAGGCTCCCACAAGACCTTCTTGTGGCCTTCCAGTATCTGAAGGGGGCTACAAGAAAGCTGGGGAGGGACTTTTTAGGCTATCAGGGAGTGACAGGACTGGGGGGAATGGAACAAAGCTGGAAGCAGGGAGATTCAGACTGGATGTTAGGAAGAAATTCTTCCCCATGAGGGTGGTGAGATACTGGAACAGGTTGCCCAGGGAGGTGGTGGAAGCCTCATCCCTGGAGGTTTTTAAGGCCAGGCTGGAGGTGGCTCTGAGCAACCTGATGTAGTGTGAGGTGTCCCTGCCCATGGCAGGGGGGTTGGAACTGGATGAGCCTTGAGGTTCCTTCCAACCCTGACAATTCTATAAAATGCTTATCCAACTGCCTTTGAGACCACTGTAACAGAGTGTACACTTTCCTTGCATCCTTGTGTCAGTGTGAGCTGAAATTCCCAGTCTGGAAGCAAATGAAAGCTGTATTTACAAGCAGAGTCTACAATCTACAATGAAATGCAATGAATATGTACAAATATACAAAATTCACAACATTTACAAATATATGCAATCAACAGAAAAGCACAACCAAGCTCCCTTTGCTTCCCCCCAGAGGGGACCCTTCCCAAAGGGGCCTCCCTCTCCCAGGAGCTTCCCCCCCCAGACGCCCCTTGAACAGAAAGCAGAGTTAGTTAGAGCAGAAAGTTAACTTATCTGCCAAGGTCAGTGTGTGTTATCTTCAGCCAGAAGAGAAGGAGAAAACAACAGCCAGACAGCCCAGCAACTGCCCCCTCTGCAGAATGCAGAATGTGCAGAGTGCCTACTTTGTTTTGGGTAATAGTTCTTAAACATTTCTATCTATCCAATGGAAGTGTTTAGAACAATCGTTATTTTGCTTTCTTACACCCAATAGTGACCTATTTACATTCTTTCACTTTCTCTGTTCTGAACTTTGCAAGGAAAAATTAAAAAGACAGTTTCAAACTGTCACAATCCTCAGCAATCTAAACAGCTTTGTCTGCAGTTGTTTCAAAGAAACATTGCACTGCACATGCTTCTCAATCCTTGTTCAAAGCTCCTCAGCCTTCTCTCCTGAGATGCCCTGTGGCACACGCAGGTTTCGTCATCGCCTTTCAGGGAGTCAGACCACTTGACAAATGAAGAGTAGCTCTCATTTGTTGTGCTGTAATGAGGACTATCTCACAGGGAGAAGTAAAATCCCATACACATTATTTTGAAAATTGCCAGTAGGATATCAGGTAGGAGAACCAGGAATTAATTTAAAGTGATGTTAAGCAAAGTTAATCTCTTTCAATCATGTGAAGAGAGGCAGCCAAGCAGCAATATTTCATTATTGGTTATGTAAAATTAAGGGTTGATCCAGTGCAGTGTAGCCTGGAGCCACACTGTCAAAAGAGCAAATAGTTCTAAAACAGTAGATGCCATCTTTTTGGCACCCAAATACCACAGGAGATCTTAGGCTTCTGTGTGTAATAACTAGATTGTTAATTCCCCTGTGATTTGCTTGCATTCGAACAAGCCAGCTCTATTCAAGACTGCTTACTAGCTCTTTTAATCATGAAGATGTCTATTGAACTCAATGGCAATTGAGTGAGAAAAGAAAGCTGATCAAAGTTCTTTGGAGGCTGTCAAAAATAGACTCTACAAAAATTGTTACAGATTATATTTTGCCAAAAGGCTATGCAAATGATTTTTTTTCCCTATAGAAAGTGTCTTATAAGAAACTGTATTTAGCAAGGACTTTTAAAAGGAGTAAAAGAAAAGCCCACAGAATTGCAGAAACACACCTGTCACATTTATTAGCTTACAAATAGCAGTGTCAAGGTCCTACATTGCATTTTATTAGTTAAATGCTTTTAAAAAAACAAGTATTTAAAAGGTAGAAAAAGGTGAAGCAAATCAGAATGATATTGAATTCTTTTTGAGTATAAGCACCTCTGTGTCACTGCCCATCCCTACAGGGGATGGCTCCAAAACTTCAAGTTTGGATTCACTGCAGCAATCCTATCTTCTTCCTCTGCTTTCCACATTGCAGTTGAACTGTTGCATAAAGATGAAACAGTGATAAATTGACTTTATTCATGTGCTCAGTGTTGGCATTGACTGCAGTGATGCAGCTTGATACTGACTGTAGTGCTGCTTACCGCAGCATAAAAGATGAAGATAGATTAATGCACACAATAGAAGGAAATGGAAAAAGGCAAAGGAAGTCCACAGCTCTGACAGCCCTAACACACATTTCATAAGGAGGGCAACAGATTAACCATATGCAATTTCAATTTTGCTGCTTGTCTGTGTGTCTGCTCACATAATCTACCCAAATACATTGATTGTTATGCCGGAGGACAAGATCTCAGAGCTAGCAGATGAATTTGCTCAATCTGGTCAGCAAACTGACTGCCTGTGCATCACAACCGAGCAGACTTTCAGACACGGCAAGAAGCTCTTTTCCAAATCATTGCTGAGCTGTGGCAGCTAACAAAAATCAAATACTATTAAGGTCACCTCTGGGAAAAGGCATACTTTATATTATATTATATAACAATTATAATAATGGTAATGGTGATAATAGTAGTAGTAATAATAATAATAATAATAGTAGTAATAATAATAATAATCACAGTATCACAGTATGAGAGTATATCAGAGGTTGGAAGGGACCTCAAGAGATCATCAGGTCCAAGCCCCCTGCCAGAGCAGCATCACCCAGGGGACTCTGCACAGGAATGCAGCCAGGTGGGGTTTGAAAGTCTCCAGAGAAGGAGACTCCACAACCCCCCTGGGCAGCCTGCTCCAGGGCTCTGTCACTCTCACTCTATAGAAGTTAGAGTGTTGAGGTGAAATCTTCTCTGTTCAAGTTTGAACCCATTGTTCCTTCTCTTATCACTGTGAACCACCCAAAAGAGCCTGGCCCCCTCCACTTGACACCCACCCCTCAGCTATTGATAGACATTGATCAGATCCCCTCTCAGCCTTCTCTTCTCCACACTAAACAGCCCCAGGGCTCTCAGTCTCTCTTCACAGGGGAGATGCTCAAATCCCCTAAGCATCCTCATGGCTCTAATAATAATAATAATAATAAATAATCTGAGAGCCAAATGCTTCTCTAAGAAATGAGCTTTGCCTTCCAAGACAATTTCTTATCAGTAAGGGCCAATTTTAGGCTGTGATCTATGCTGTCTCCCAGTGAATCGTGTCTCTGTCTTATTAAAACAACACAAATAGAACACAAGTAAACCATCAAGCAGTGACCAGAGGCATCTGAGGGATGAATAACCATAACTTGCAATTTGTAGTCATGTGCATGTAAATAAAAATAACCCAGAATATAACTGGTTTCTTGATTAATGATATCACATACCGACAATGCTTCAAGCTACAGCTCTTGGGCAACTGGGAATCAAAAGAACGGAGTTGCTGACAAGTGTGGCTGGAGGTAATGTGATTTCTATTAATATGCTGAGTTACAGCTATCAACAGTTATCTCTGCTTGAATATTTCAAAATGTCAAAGTGTATACTAGTGACTGTCTGGAGAAAACAAACAAACAAACCAACCAAATCAAATAAAACTTGGCATTTAAAAAAAAATAAATACACTATTTGAAATATATTTCACTAAGAATTGCTTTATAGATCTTGAACTGCCAGCCTGCCAGGCAAAGAACAGTTACCCTCCTTGAAAAAAATCTTAAAAAAAAAAAAAAAAGATAAGATAATGACAACAGAATTGCTTTCTGATGACTTTTCAGCATTTATATTATGATATATTATATTGCTATTATATTATAATAACTATGTATTATATTATTATAAGTTATCATTGTTTTATTATATAATATATTATAAATTTTTATTTATATAATATATACACTTATATATAATTTTAATTTATTTCTATACATTTATATATTTTTATATATTATATTTCATATACTTTTATATATTTTTCCTATATATTATTATATATTACAATATGTATTATAATATATACTATTATATATAATAATTATTGTATGTCGTTATTATTATAATAATATATAGTTATTATTATATATTTATATTACTATATTCCTTGCACACCGGAAGAGAAGTTTAAGTGTGTGTTGAAGGAGAAAGGGATAGACAAGCAACATGCATAAGACACCAGACAACAAAATATTGAAGTAGGTTATATTCACTGATGATGAGCAGCATGATCAGAAACTTCAGAGATACAGAATCTGGTAATCCTTTAATGACAACATTTATCACCAGGTTCATCCTTCATAACACATGTCCTGCATGAGCTATCATCAATCAATCCATCAGATATCAATTTTAAACTGTATTACTTGCCATCTAAAAGGATTGTTCTCTAAGGCTAATTTATATTCATTACCTAATCTGCCTTGTTTGTAGCAAATTTCAAGAGCCCAAAGGTTTGGGGAGAATGATAACAATAATGATGGTTTGGGTATTTATTGCTCAAAAATGCTATCTGTGTCTCCACAGCAATAGATTTACATATTCCCTACACAACACACAAAAGTGGCTACTGAAGTGCTTCTATACAGAGTAAAATTTGAATCTGATGCAAATAGCATCCAAAGCAAAGAAAACATAAATCCATTTGCCAAATTCTGGGGGTTCTGGCAACGAACCTGCTCAGTTTTCATCAAAGCAAGCAGGTTTTGAATGAAAACAAAGTAAAATCATTGAATGGTAATCAAAGTGTTGGAGGTTAGTGCAATACCGTGGTCAAAGTAAGGCTGGACAGGGAAATACAAAGAAATCACCAAATATTATTACATTTCATGACAAGAACTATGATTGTGTGGAAAATTCAATCAGGTTCCACTGTCAAATAGCAAGAATGTTAACATACTGCTGCCAGCAAACAGGGAAGCATAGCAGGATCATAGTCAAGAAACATACTACATACCCTAATTCCCTGAGAAAACTGAAAATATATCAACTGTTACATGTTAACGTTATTTTTCTCGGCACCTCGTACAGAATAAACCAAGGAAAATAACATTTAAAATGGATCAATGAGAAAATACATTTTTCTTCAAATTCCTGTGCTTTCCTTTTTATAGTCTCCCACATTAACTTACCCAACAGCATTGCACTCACTGCTAGTGAAAAGAGAGCAGGCAGTACAAATCTTCTCAAGCCTCCCGTGGCAAGAAAAAACTATTACAAAAATGAATAGAAGGAAGTCTCTGGAGCCTTTCCCTTGCCTGCTTGTTTTACAGAACGCAGTAAGGATCACACTGAAGTGTCACAGCAATTGGGTTTATACCCTTTGGGTAGTTAGTCCTTCACTGATGATGATTCAACTTGGTCCAAAAACCAGCATGTGAGAAACAATGCAGAATCTACCAGAGGCTGTAGCCAAGCTTAAAACTGTAGACAAAGAACCAGTTTGCTTCTAAAGGTTTTCAAGGGAGGGCTTGTCACAGGACATTAATTCAGGCAAGCTGATGTTACATCAAACCAGTGCATCTAAATACAGTTAATCTGCAGCTTTTCATTCTACAAGGCGTTCAGCTGCAGCCTACTGGAGCCCCTGGGTTTAGTGCTGCTGAAGGAGAGCTCTTTGCTCTTCTCTTTCACATTAAAATGCACATTTGGCATCTACAAACCCATGTGGTGAATGATTCCTTTTTTTTTCCTCAAGCTTTCTTATGAGCTACAATTGGTAAGGTAATATTGCACAATTGATTAAAATTAATCTCCTGCCTTTGCTGTAGATAACCTTCCTATAGGAAAAGATTTAAATGGTAAAATATAGAGGATTTTCCTTTAAAGCTATTATGAATGGTAGGGGCAGAACATGACAGCAACTAAGAAACCTTCTATTCTGTTTCTCTGAAGTTTCTGATTGTGCTGCTCATCATCAGATTCAAATTTTAATCTGTATAGAACTAGGAAAGATGACAGAGACTAGGAAACCTGGCTGCTTTAGGAGATGACCAAGAATAATGGTGAATCACAGGCTGTGATTCTGTGAATGGTGACAAACCTGTATTTCTTTTATTATGTTTTTCTATAGCCCTGCTCTCCATAGGAGATGAAAAAGCTGATCTGTGAAGTTGAAATCTGTCTCTGACACTTTACTGCATATAAATATTAAGCATTTTATGTTTTCTTGAGCCATGAAATGACAACTTTAAAAAAAAGCTTAAACATTAGCTGAAATCTATAAGGACTTCATGCATGGCAGAACTTTACTTAGTATTCATTGAAATAAAGGCCTTGTGTACTTGGAAAAGGAAACCAGATATTGATAACTATGAAAATGTATTGATGTACAGCCTCTGTATTAGTAACAACTCTCAACTTGTTAATCATGGAATCATAGAATCAGTCAGGGTTGGAAGGGACCACAAGGATCATCCAGTTCCAAGCCCCTGCCATGGGCAGGGACACCTCACTCTACAGCAGGCTGGCCAGAGCCTCATCCAGCCTGGCCTTAAACACCTCCAGGGATGGGGCCTCAACCACCTCCCTGGACAACCCATTCCAGGCTCTCACCACTCTCATGGGGAAGAACTTCTTCCTCACATCCAGTCTGAATCTCCCCACTTCCAGCTTTATTCCATTCCCCCCAGTCCTGTCACTACCTGATAGCCTAAAAAGTCCCTCCCCAGCTTTCTTGTAGCTCCCTTCAGATACTGAAAGGCCACAAGAAGGTCACCTTGGAGCCTTCCCTTCTCCAGACTGAACAGCCCCAACTCTCTCAGTCTGTCCTCATAGGAGAGGAGCTCCAGCCCTCTGCTCATCCTGGTGGCCCTTCTCTGGACACCTTCCAGCATGTCCATATCCCTCTTGGAATAGAGGCTCCAGAACTGGATGCAGTACTCCAGGTGGGGTCTCACCAGAGAGGAGCAGAGGGGGAGAAGCACCTCCCTTGACCTCCTGGCCACACTTCTCCAGCCCAGGCTCTAGTTGGCATCTTCCTTATGCTCAGTCTGAATCTCCCCACTTCCAGCTTTGTTCCGTTCCCCCTAGTCCTGTCACTACCTGACACCCTAAGAGATCCCTCCCCAGCTTTCTTGTAGCCCCCTTCAGATACTGGAAGGCCACAAGAAGGTTATTCTAGGCACTAAGTTTCATTTTTTTTTCTTTTCAAAGGTACTTTTATTTTGATTGTATTCCAGCTTCTGAACCCATCCATTCCAAATGAAGATTTATAACTTTCGTACTCCAAACAATTTCGTACTGTCAGGTTATCAGAACATACAGAAATTTGGCTAAAACAATGTGACATGAACCATTGAAAACCACAGACCATTTTCCCCCCCAACTTACATAGAACACATCAAAAAAGTCACCTAGTGTTACCCTACACACTCACCCTTCCCACGTGATGAATAAAGCATCAGGCTGAAACACAAAATATAGTTTAAAATACAAATTCTGTCACCACTTTATGCCACTGACCTTGACTTAATCTGAATGCATTTTGAGTTTGAAAATGAAGTAAGTTTTAGACCTTATTCTTCCCTTTCATTGTGACCAATGGCAGTATGAGTCATAATGGTAGAAGTGAATGTAGTCTGCCTGGACTTGAGCAAGGCCTTTGACACCATCCCCCAGAGCAAACTCCTGGCCAAGCTGTCAGCCCATGGCTTGGACAGGAGCACTCTGTGCTGGGTTAGCAACTGGCTGATGGCAGTGTCCGGAGAGTGGTGGTGAATGGTGCCACTGCCAGCTGGCAGCCAGGCACTAGTGGTGTTCCCCAGGGATCAGTGTTGGGCCCCATCCTGTTCAATATCTTTACTGATGATCTGGATGAGGGGATTGAGTTTGCAGATGATACCAAGCTGGCGGTAGGGGTTGATCTGTTGGAGAGTAGGAGGACTGTGAAGAGGGACCTTGCCAGGCTGGACAGATGGGCAGAGTCCAACAGGATGGCATTCAACAAGTCCAAGTGCCAGGTGCTGCACTTTGGCCACACCAACCCCATGCAGTGCTACAGGCTGGGGACAGAGTGGCTGGAGAGCAGCCAGTTGGAAAGGGACCTGGGGGGACTGGTGGACAACAGCTGAACATGAGCCAGCAGTGTGCCCAGGTGGCCAAGAAGGCCAATGGCATCCTGGCCTGCATCAGCAATAGTGTGGCCAGCAGGAGCAGGGAAGTCATCCTGCCCTGTGCTCAGCTCTGGTTAGACCACACCTTGAGTGCTGTGTCCAGTTCTGGGCTCCTCAATTTCAGAAGGAAACTGAGACACTTGAATGGGTCCAGAGAAGGGCAGCGAGGCTGGGGAGGGGTCTGGAGCACAGCTCTGTGAGGAGAGGCTGAGGGAGCTGGGGGTGTTTAGCCTGGAGAAGAGGAGGCTCAGGGGAGACCTCATTGCTGTCTACAACTACCTGAAGGGAGGTTGTAGCCAGGAGAGGTTGGTCTCCTCTCCCAGGCAACCAGCACCAGAACAAGAGGACACAGTCTCAAGCTGTGCCAGGGGAGGTTTAGGCTGGAGGTGAGGAGAAAGTTCTTCACGGGAAGAGTAATTGGCCATTGGAATGTGCTGCCCAGGGAGGTGGTGGAGTCACCATCCCAGGAGGTGTTCAAAAAAGCTTGGCTGTGCCACTTGGAGCCATGGTTTAGTTGTCAGGAAGTGTTAGGTATTAGTTAATAGGTTGGACTTGATGATCTCTGAGGTCTCTTCCATCCTACCTGGTTGGTTCTGTGATTCTGTGAAGTGTGGAGTCCTTATGAGAATATTCCCCCTGGTGAAAAAGGACTTGAAAGAAAAACAAGAGGCTGCTTTTACTAGGACTAAAAGCTATGAATTATAGGTTTTCTAACATGGTCCTGAGACAGTCTCATGAAAGGACGGACCAATTCATACAGCTTTCTGTGCTGCCTTCCTGTAGCTAATCCATCCTGGCTTCCCAAAACTAGCACAGTGACACCCCAGTCAAGACTTGTTCTTCCCAACCTACAGCTTCATGTGCCTAGTGCTCATGCTACTTCCCCAGCTCTTTGCAACAGGAAGATTAATAACCTGTGAACATTAGCACTGAACCCAACCATTCTGCTGTCTGGGAGACGACACATGAGGGGAAATCCACAAAGGAAAAAAAAAAAAAACAAAACTAGACAATCCTACCACAGTTTTGGCAAGGATGTAGTTATTTTCTTCACAGTAGCTGGTATGGGGCTCTCTTTTGGATTTGCACTGAACACCATTTTGGTAACAGAGACAGCAGTGCTTACAGAGCCAAGGCCTTTGCTGCTTTTCACACCACCTCCAGCCAAGGGAGCTGGGAGCACACAAGAAACTGGGAGAGGACACAGCTGGAACAGCTGACCCCAAACGACCAAAGGGATGTTTCATTCCATATGACATCATGCTCAGCATATAAAGCTGAAGGAAGAAAAAGAAAGGGGGCAGTGTTCAGAGTGAGGACATTTGTCTTACCCAAGTAACTGTCAGATGTCTCGGAGCTCTGCTCTAATGGAAATGGCTGAACTCCTGCCTGCTGATGGGGTGTAGTGAATGAATTCCTGGTTTTGCTTTCCTTGCACATGCAGCATTTACCTTACATATTAAACTGCCTTCATCTCAACCTAATAATGATCTGACTTTTACTCATCTGAGTCTCTCCTCTGTCACACTGGCTGAGGGGGTTGGGGGACTGAGTGAGGATCGGTGTGGTGCTTAGTTACCAGCCATGCTTAAATAATGACATTTTGTAAGCTGTCTGTACTACAGTGAAAGGTAATGGCTCACAGGCAATTAGCCATTGCCTGTAATTTTTATTAGAGCATCCATGAATATTATTCTAATATAAACAGGCAGAATTGATTTCACTTATAATCGTACATGAGAAATTCATTATTCTAGTCAACAGATGTCAGTGGGCCCCTTGCTTCAGGAGCATATGGAGGTGCTGGAGCAGGTCCAGCGGAGAGTGATAAGACTGGGGAGGGGGCTGGAGGGAAAGGCTGATGAGGAGAGGCTGAGGGAGCTGGGGGTGTTCAGCCTGAAGAGGAGGAGGCTCAGAGGGGACCTTATCACTCTCTACAACTATGTAAAAGGGAGCTGCAGTCAGGTGGGGGTCAGGCTCTGCTCCCAGGCAACTTGTGACACAACAAGAGGGCATGGCCTGAAGCTGTGCCAGGGGAGGGTTAGGTTGGATATTAGGAAGCTCTTCCACACAGCAAGGCTGATCAGGCACTGGGATGGACTGCCCAGGGAGGTGGTGGAGTCACCATCCCTGGAGGTGTTTAAGCAAAGCTTGGATGTGGCACTTGGTGGCATGGTTTAGCTGATGTGGTGGTGTTAGGTCATAGGCTGGACTTGATGATCGCAGAGGTCTGTTCCAGCCTCAATAATTCTGTGATTCTGAAATTAATTTTACAGATCTTTGAACCTACAGCCCTGTAACATAACTAGTGCACAGACTCTGTAACACCAAGTCGGAACAACTTGCTTTAGCATTGTATTTAAAATTAGAATCTGACTTTGTGAGTCTAAACATTGAAGCAGTCTTGTCCCACACAAAAGAACCTGGAAGGATATTAGATCTAGCAGTTACATTTGGCACAGTGCAAACTGTAGTTGAAATAATGCATTTAATAACATGGCAGGATACACTATTCTCTGTTCTACATAACAGTAGGCCTCCAGGATTCACTCATTACTTATATATCCCAATTTTCTACCAGACCTCCATCTCAGAACCAAAAAGTTAAACAAAATCATCACATAGAGAGCTGAAGGGGACCAGATGTTCAGTGGATTCACTAGCTGAAGGCTATTAAACCAGCAAAGGTGCTATTCTCTTTCAGTCCTTTTATTCAAAGTAACACAAAGATCCCTCCATAGCCAGCACCACTAAATAGGAACGGGGCTTCAAAAGAAGAACTCTCTTGAATTAAAAAGGCAATTTACCAGCAGCTACAGCTTGAAGACTGTTTTTCCAGTCATAAGGGATGAGTTAAATAAATGCTTTTGCATGCATTAGATTGATTTTCAGTATTTACTTAACAAAATTAAGAAAAAATCTGAATAAGACAATAAGAGAGCAAAGGAGATAAACCAACCTTGGCTTCTGAGTGAAGATTTCAAGGAAATAACCTATGACATATTCTTTTTTTTTTTTTTTAATTTAAATCACCTTCCATGTGGCTAACACAGTTTCTAGTATTTTGTAATGGATAGTATTTAACATGATAAATGATATATTTAGCATGAGAGTATGATGGGATTTAGTGATTGATGTGTGAGTATTAACAATCAAATCTGGTAAGTTTGCCGTATGTTTCCTGGGAGGCACTTGCTCATCAAACTTCTTTCACCTATAGATTCTTCAGGAAAAGAGGCAGCCTTTTACCAACAGACTAGTTAAATATAATAAAATTCAGGAAAGACACATCAATCACTTCTGCTCACAAGGGTTGCTACTTTACTGGAATAATTTCACTATTTCTTCCCTCAAAATGCATCCACTTCCTTGCATTCTGATTGACTATAGATGTCAGATTTGCTAAAGTTAATTTAGAAATAACCACATAATGGGCCATTCCCTTTCCTGGGATTGCCTGAAACCTATCATTTGCTAATCAAAGACCAAGGATCTGCATAATCACTGCAGGGTATTTTTGAGTAACTGTGAATATGTAATTCTCCTCCACTACACAAATTTCATAGACATATTCCTAAGGCTCTGATTGGACCTGTTGCTCTGAATTTTAAACTTGTTATCCATGGCGCCATCCAAACTTTCTCATTGCTAAAAAATGTAAAAGCTCAGGAAAAACAAAAGTGGGAAAATAAATGGGAAAAAAAACCCAACAAAACAAACACAAACCAACAAATATTATAAAAAGAGGGCTTCCATGCTAAAGTATTAGATGAATCTATGGACAAGATCAGGCTCTCAGTTAAAGGATGAAAACCATAATGCCTGTACAACAGCCAACAGTGCACAAGAAAGAACAGGACACAGCTTAACCCCTCATAAGGCAGAGTGTCACTAAATCATAGAATCATAGAATAGAATCATAGAATGAACAAGGTTGGAAAAGACCTCAGAGATCATCAAGTCCAACCTATCACCCAGCACCTCATGACTAAATAAACCCTGGCTCCAAGTGCCACAGCCCATCCTTTTTTGAACACCTCCAGGGATGGTGACTCCACCACCTCCCTGGGCAGCACATTCCGATGGCCAATTACTCTTTCTGGGAAGAGCTTTCTCCTCACCTTGAGCCCAAACTTCCCCTGGCACAGCTTGAGACTGTGTCCTCTTGTTCTGCTGCTGGTTGCCTGGGAGAAGAGACCAACCCCCTCCTGGCTACAACCTCCCTTCAGGTAGTTGTAGACAGCAATGAGGTCTCCCCTGAGCCTCTTCTTCTCCAGGCTAAACACCCCCAGCTCCCTCAGCCTCTCCTCACAGGGCTGTGCTCCAGACCCCTCCCCAGCCTAATTGCCCTTCTCTGGATACCTTCAAGCAACCTATCATTTTTCTTGAATTGAGGAGCCCAGAACTGGACACAGCACTCAAGGTGTGGTCTAACCAGTGCTGAGCACAGGGCAGAATGACTTCCCTGCTCCTGCTGGCCACACTATTGCTGATGCAGGCCAGGATGCCATTGGCCTTCTTGGCCACCTGGGCACACTGCTGGCTCATGTTCAGCTGCTGTCCACCAGTCCCCCCAGGTCCCTCTCTGCCTGGCCGCTCTCCAGCCACTCTGTCCCCAGCCTGTAGCACTGCATGGGGTTGGTGTAGCCAAAGTGAAGCCAGGAACCAAAGTCCTTAACATTCAAAGGGAACATGTCTAATAAATAAGAAAATGCAATTAAAAAAATCTCTGTGAATAGGGAAACATACTTTTAACATCCTTCAGACCCAGAATATGTGTAGGCTTTGCTGCTCACTTGGTGAGTTCCCAGAGGCTGGAGCCAGGCTCTGCTGGGTGATGCCCAATGACAGCACAATGAGGCAATGGTGGAAGTCGAGGCAGAGGAAGTTCCATGGAAACAGGAGGAAGAATTTTCTCCCTGTGAGGTTGACAGAACATTGGAAGAGGCTGCCCAGGGGGGTTGTGGAGTCTCCCTCTCTGGAGATATTCAAAACCTGCCTGGATGTGTTCCTGTGTGATCTGCTCTAGGTGCTCCTGCTCTGGCAGGGGGCTGGATTGGATGAAGTTTCAATGTCCCTTCAAATCCCTAACATTCTGCGATTCTGTGATATTATTTCACTTCCTTTACTCTCAGCAAATCAGATGTCTAACTGACCCAAAGCAACTGTCAAATTGTTGACTTACTATATGGTGCAGTACCAATTTACTTGTTTTTTCTAACAGGAAAAAAAAAATATCTCTCCTGCTGTTCAGTCAGTCCCTGCCAGATATTGTCATGAACATGGATGTTGACTGGAAGTTAAGAGCAATGCTGATTGGGTATTATGTGGCTATATGAATTAGAAAAATATCTTGAATAATCTTGAGTGCAAATAATTTATCCAAGTCAAAAATAACTTCACATATTTATACACCATCTTTAGTCTGGCTTTACCAAAACATACACTGAAATTATTAGGGAATTTGTTTGAGGTAATGATGGAAGAAACAGACAGAAACCCTGAATATTAGTCCACAGAGGACACACTGATAAAAACACCCAGATTGGGGAGGAATGACAACAGGCACCAGTACAGGTTAGGTGCTGCCCTGCTGGAAAGCAGCTCCACAGAGAAAGACCTTGGAGTGCTGTTGGACAGCAAGTTCTGCATGGGACAGCAATGTGCCCTTGTGGCCAAGAGAGCTAATGGGATCCTGGGGTGCATCAAGAAAAGTGTCCAGCAGGGCTAGGGAGGTTCTTCTACCTCTCCACTCTGCCCTGCTGAGACCACAGCTGCAATCCTGTGTCCAGTTTGGGGCTCCCCAGTTCAAGAGAGACAGAGACCTGCTGGAGAGAGTCCAAGGGAGAGCCACGAGGATGCTTAGGGGACTTGAGCATCTCCCCTGTGAAGAGAGACTGAGAGCCCTGGGGCTGTTTAGTCTGGAGAAGAGAAGGCTGAGAGGGGATCTGATCAATGTCTATCAATAGCTGAGGGGTGGGTGTCAAATGGAGGGGGCCAGGCTCTTTTGGGTGATGCACAGCAATAAGCCAAGGAACAAACTTGAACAGAGAAGATTTCAGCTCAACATGAGGAGTAACTTCTTTCCAGTGAGGGTGACAGAGCCCTGGAGCAGGCTGCCCAGAGAGGTTGTGGAGTCTCCTTCTCTGGAGCCTTTCAAACCCACCTGGCTGCATTCCTGTGCAGACTCCCCTGGGTGATGCTGCTCTGGCAGGGGGATTGGACCTGATGATCTCTGGAGGTCCCTTCCAGCCTTTGATATACTGTGATACTGTGATTAACAACTCCAGATCTCCTGGGAGTTTTACAACTACAGTGTAAGACAGAGTGACAACAATGACTTCAGTGACAAACAGAGCATTAACAGCTAAAAATGTTTTAGCAATTTCATACTAAGCACTGCTATGGCAACCTAGAGTACTGCAGTAACTGTTTCCAAACACCTGATAAGCAGGTTATTCCACAGGAAGAGCCTTCAAACAGTGGGATGATAACATTAATGATGTTTTGAAGATAAAACTAATGAAAAGCATATTCCCAGTTTCATGAAATATTCTGCTTTCACAACAAAGAAGCAGCACAAAGTATTACTCCCCAAAGCCATGAACACTCTCAAGTACAAAAGAGATTTTTGAGCTTAGTGTCACAACAGATACTTCTATTGTAGCAGCAAAAATACATCTGCTTACACTCATTGTGAGGATTAAGGCCCGGTGAAATGTCAGTGAGAACCCTCAGCCTTGTCTAAGTTGAGGAGAAAAGGGCTGAGGTCAAAGTTTTTCCTATTGTGAATGTAGAGCTAGAAATTACAGCTCAACGTAAATATGTGTTCTCCTGGGCCCAGCAAAACAATACTTGAAAAACATCTTCTTTTTTAGAAAGAAGCTTTAGCAGGTTCGAAAGAAGTTGTTCATAGCATTTAATAACCATCCCATGCTCTCTCATCCATTAAAACTGAAGGGAGAAGGTTTTGAGCCAGGTCCAGAGTAGAAACATCAAAAGAATTGTTAGAAGATTCAAATGTTATTTGTGCTGATTTCACAGCTGAGTACCTCTTCTCCAACTGAAGTATGATTGTAGAGGAGTCAGAATGCTCATTTCTTTTCTGTGGAATGTAATCTAGGCTCTAATTTCATTCTGATTTAGAGTAAAAACATTACTACATTCTGATTTTTTCCCATGAAAAAGAATTACAGAACCACAGAATCAACCAGGTTGGAAAAGACTTCAGAGATCATCAAGTCCAAACTAACACCTAACACCTCCTGACAACTAAACCATGGCTCCAAGTGCCACAGTCAAGCTTTTTTTTAAACACCTCCAGGGATGGTGACTCCACCACCTCCCTGGGCAGCACATTCCAATGGCCAATTACTCTTTCTGGGAAGAACTTTCTCCTCACCTCCAGCCTAAACTTCCTCCTGGCACAGCTTGAGACTGTGTCCTCTCCTTCTGTCACTGTTGCCTGGAAGAAGAGACCAACCCCCACCTGGCTACAACCTCCTTTCAGGTAGTTATAGAGCAATGAGCTCTCCCCTGAGCCTCCTCTTCTCCAGGCTAAAGACCTCCAGCTCCCTCAGCCTCTCCTCACAGAGCTTGTAATTTGTGTTCTTCATCCTGTTCTCACATGGTTCTGCTTGCCTTGGAGATTGTGCAGAATCCTGCTGGTCATTATGAAGTGTAAGGAGTCTGAAAGTCACGTCATATGGGCAGTCATTTCATTTAACTTCTTACACTTTTAACTTGCTGAAAAAAAATCAAGGACTTATTGAAGTTAAAAATATGAAGAAAAAAACCCAACAAAACAGGAAATCTGTTTAGCAGCTTCACTGTGCACCAGCTGCAGTTCTCATTTGTCATGTTTAAGATTTCTCTAAAAAATCAGTTCTCAAAAAAAGGAAACTATTTACCATGTTGATTATTTATGCTTAAAACACCACTTTTACAGAGCTTCTGCAAAATACAACACAGCCCTTCTACACTTGGGCACAGTGAGTGTCATTTTGTTTGCAACCCCCAATGTCCTGGTACAAAAACCTTCTACCTGAAACCAGAATAATTTCAGACAAATAATTATCTTCTTCTGCTTATGCAAACAGAAGATACAGAAGACTACAAATGGGAGAGGAAAAAAAAAAACAACTAAACAAAACAATCAAATAAAACCCAGCCAACAGTAGCAATCACAACAACAAAAAACAAACTCAAACCAGTCACAGTATCACAGTATCACAGTACATTAAGAGGTTGGAAGGGACCTCCAGAGATCATTGGGGTCAAACCCCCTGCCAAAGCAGGAAAAGAAAAACAACAAGAAACAAACCACAAACTAACCACATTCAAAACTAACAAACAAACAACCCTCCCTAAAACCTTCAAACCACCAGAAAGCAAGGGAATTTTCACAAATGGATGGAGATTAAATGTGTGACAGGACGCAGCTGTCTAAGCCTTAGTTATCTCTACTACATTTAATTATAGTTTTCTGCCCAAATGCTTTGAGTGGAAACTTGCTAAAACAGTTTCCAGTTTGAAAATGTGCCATCATAATTCCTCATTTCAGAGGTGGTGGAATATAGGCATGCCACCTGTGGTGGGTTGAAATTAGCCCCCAACCAACTTGGAGAACTACCCCCAAGCTCAGTTTGGGATAGAAGCAAACGAAGCTCTAGTTACAAACCAACTAAACTCTAGAAATACGAAATGCAATGAATATGTACAAAATATCCAACAGATGTACAACATAGAGATATTTACAATTTATAAACAACACAGAAACTCCTCAGACCCCCCTGGATGGATCCAGGGGCACCGTTCACCTCCTCCCCCACTCCCTCCCTCCTTCCCATTACCTCACACAGGAGCACAACAGAGATCCCCTGACAAGGCCATGGGAGAGAGACAGAGAGAAGTTGCAAGCAGAAGAGACAGAAGAAGAAAAGAGAGCAAGAACTGTTTCTGCCTCTACTCTATAACTCCATTAGCAAGCCAATTAATTATATAGACCTTAGCATTAGTTTTCTTTTGTATTCAATGGCAATAATTTTATTTTACTTTCAGTCTTTGCAGTCAGGGACTAGGCTAAAGTTCCCCCTTGAAACCGTAACACCACCCTTTAAAGTTCCTCCCTACAATCAGAAGGAATGAGTTTAACACAGATTTTTTTTTTTCTTCCCATCTACATTCTGCATGTGCTGATATCTTAGCTAACCAAGAACACCTCTCAAATGGCCCAAGATAACATCATTGCTCCAGGGTTTTAATTGTAGCAGACTTGGGTAATGCAACAACCCATGCCAACTTTCAAGTATAAAGGAAACTCCATGTCTTTGGTGACTCCATGTCTTCAATTAGCTTTTAACTTGTGCCTGAAATGCACCAGTGTTACGTTTACTTAAACCACCCTAGGATGCAGAGCGTTTGGCACAGGACTCTGATTTATCCCAGGATACTTACTGCAAAGGAGATTGTCTCCCAGCTCTCTCTCATCTCCCTTTCTCCTGATCCCACTTGATAGATCATTACCGCAAGGTTTCAGGAAACAATGAAGCCCTGGAATAGAGGAGCACCAGACTCAGCCTTTATCTTCTGTGCTCCTCTTATGTGCACAACATCTTTTTAGTAGGGTGAATACTTCTTAACACCATGCAGTGCTAGACCGTTGTGAATGCTATCAAACACAAATAATAACACTCCAAGCCTCTGCTGATTAAGTTTTGCTTTCAACAGGAACTTTGTAACTTTTAGGTCAATTAGTATCTCTATCTCACATTGGTTTCAATGTTAATTTCCATCTGTCTCTCCCCGTGGTGCATGTTTATATTAATAAATATTTGTGACCTAAGCCTAGAAAGCAAGCTGAGATTTATGAACTTTCACCAGGGCAAAGTAATTCTTAAAGAAATACAGGATAGACCTTTGAGCTTCCCTCAGTTCACACCCACTACCATGAAATCATCTAACAAACAGTTTCAATTTTTGGACTGAATTCAGTATATTAATTACTCAGTCTAGGCCAGCAGGGAGACTGGAAAAGACTTGATGGTCAAGAATTGTGATACAGATAAAAGCAAGAAAAGAAAGAAAATTAAAATGCAATAGTGTTACTACAATTTCCAACTTTTCAGTGTAAAGTAAGGCTGAGTAATTATGAAATTGTAAGTAGAATCATAGAATCATAGAATTGTCAGGGTTGGAAGGGACCTCAAGGATCAGCCAGTTCCAACCCCCCTGCCACAGGCAGGGACACCTCACACTACATCAGTGTCGTGGTAGGGCCATGACCTGGCCCAGTACAAACCCAGACAGGCCTTAAGATGTCTAGACAAGGTCCCTTTCTCTCCCCTCCTTCCTGCAGGGTAACAGGGCAACACAGGAAAAAGAACAAAGGGGACAGGACTCCTGCCTGTCTGGTAAACAAGAGGTTTATCTGGGTGAGAGCATGTACTGACCACTGCTCCCCCAGATACAAGGTCCTTGTTTCTGCCTTTTATGGCTGTAGCCTGGCAGAAGGCCTTTCCATCGGGCAGCTACACCTTAGCTTCAGTGCCCCATTGCACCAATCGATCTCTGGTAAGATGTATGTATACAAGTGACGTGGCAGTCACCTTTGCCTTGCCTTGCTTAGAACCTTGCTTCAAGCCTACTTGGACCTGTCTTGTAGAAACTGCCTCGAGTGCCTGGTCCAGAGCATGGGGTATAGCCACGAGCCATACACAGCAAGCTGGAGAAGCCACAAGCCTAGAAGCCAGATCTGCCTAGCCTGCTTCCCCTTGCCACTAGAGTTGTGCCGTGCCTCAGTTTACCTGAAACCAAGCCAGCGCCCATCGTGAAGAGCGTCGTCAACTGCCTGCTGTCTGCTGCAGCCAGACCAGCCTGGGACCAGGCAGTGAACTCTAACACAGCAGCAGCAGCATCCCCCCATGTGGGTAAAACCAGCTGTGAGTAATTAATTCATTGCCCTTTGGGTTTAACGGTTCTTACCGAGCCTCCCCCTGCTGTAACTGAGCACTATCTGCTCTCGGGGACTTTCTCTTTCCAAGTTGTTGCCTCCTAATTTGCATAGAATAGTTTGTATTTGCCCTGAGACTGCATATTCCAATTGTAAATACATCTTCCAACCATACAACAATCCTATTTAACAAGTTTTGGCATATTTCATATTAATAAAGGGTTACTATTTTTATTAATACTCATTTGCCATATCGTTTATTATTATTGTGAGGGTAATTAATAAATAATATTCCCCCCTCGACCACAACAGTCAGGTTGCTCAGAGCCACATCCAGCCTGCCCTTAAAAACTTCCAGGGATGAGGCTTCCACCACCTCCCTGGGCAACCTGTGCCAGTGTCTCACCACCCTCATGGGGAAGAATTTCTTCCTAACATCCAATCTGAATCTCCCCATTTCTAGTTTTCTTCCATTTCCCCCAGTCCTATCACATCCTGACACTCTAAAAAGTCCCTCCCCAGCTTTCTTGTAGCTCCCTTCACATACTACAAAGCCACAAGAAGGTCTCCTGGGAGCCTTCTCTTCTCCAGACTGAACAACCCCAGCTCTCTCAGTCTGTCTCCAGAGCAGAGCAGCTCCAGCCCTCTGCTCATCCTTGTGCCCCTTCTCTGGACACCTTCCAGCACCTCCAGATCCTTCTTATAATAGAGGCTCCAGAACTGGACACAGAGCTCCAGATGTGGTCTCAGCAGAGTGGAGCAGAGGGGGAGAATCACCTCCCTTGCCCTGCTGGCCACACTTCTCTTGCTGCAGCCCAGCAAGTGATTGGCTTTCCAGGCTGCAAGTAGATCCTGTGTTGTAATTTATTATGCTAGGATTCACTTTCTCCTCTCCCTTGGTGCTTTCTGCAAGTGTGCAGGGTAGATATAGACTTTTCCATCTAACCTTATTAAGCATGTCATAATTGATGCATATAGGCAAGGTGCACCGTTTGTGTTACAGCTTAGGGCTATGCCTAACTGGAAGTAGGAATTTTCCAGAGACTTTGAGTAGAAGAGAAATAACATTAAGGATTGGACACAGAATAATAGTAATAGATAGATTTGTATCATCCCATTGGTTTGGTGAATGTTTTATATTTTGTACCACAGATAGTCCTTTCTCTTTCTCTCTGCTGCTTCTTGCCTGCTTTTGCTTCTGGCTGCCTTATCTCTGACCTTGCAAGCGGAACTGTGTAAGGTACAGGGAGGGAGGGAGGGAGAGGCTGGCTGTTAATATTCACCCTCTGGGCTGCCCAGAGGGGAGGAAGAGCTGAATTTGTATAAGGGAACATTTCTCATGTTCTTGAATGATGACTATATGGAAATACACCCTGTATATGTTTCCTGCCTTTTATACTTTTATATTTAGTGTACTTTTATGTAAATACAACTTCATTTTGCTTCCAAGACCTTAAGCTAGTCTGGTGATTTATTCTGGGGGGAAATCTCCCATTTGTTGGGGGGCAAATTCAACACACAACAGTTTATTAAAGCTCTTATAGTTGCAATAAAAACATTAAACATCGTAGGATGTAGCATTACAGCTTTCTGTAAGTGACAGCACTGACTTTTGGCAAAGCTTTGGCAAATGAATCTAATTCTATCAAAAAGTACAATAAATACAACTATAAATTGTTCCATGTGATTCACAGCACAAGTCAGACTTAATAATCCCTGATTTTTGCCATTCTGGATACAATGAAATCCTCAAGTGTCATTTATATTGAATGAAGATATTAATGTCTTTAATCTGTGGCTACATTAAAAATGTGTTCACATATGAACATCA
Source organism: Indicator indicator (assembly GCF_027791375.1). Taxonomy (NCBI): domain Eukaryota; kingdom Metazoa; phylum Chordata; class Aves; order Piciformes; family Indicatoridae; genus Indicator; species Indicator indicator. The sequence goes on from NC_072020.1 coordinate 32,515,507, forward strand.
GCTGTCTCCTTTACAGTTTATCAGGCTTTGCACAAACTGTGTAAAAGATGGGGGCTACACTTTCAAAAAGGCATTTTTGGGTTTAAGGTTTTTGTTTTGTTTTGTTTTGTTTTGTTTTGTTTTGTTTTGTTTTGTTTTGTTTTGTTTTTTGGAAGTACTAACTTGCAGCTGTAAGGATGACTCAGTTATTGATGAAAATGGTTATATATAGGTTCCCAATTACTGTGCTATAAATCCCTTTCTGGCAGAAAGAGACCTGGGGGTTCTAACTGACAAGCAACTGAATATGAGACAGCAGTGTGCCCAGGTGGCCAAAAAAGCCAAAGGCATCCTGGCTGGGATCAGCAATGCTGTGTCCAGCAGGAGCAGGGAGGGGATTGTCCCCTGGGACTCAGCTCTGGGGAGGCCACACCTGGAGTGTTGTGTCCAGTTTTGGGCAGCTCAATGCAAGAGAGATGTGGAGGTGCTGGAGCCAGGGCAGAGGAGGGCAAGGAAGCTGTGAAGGGCCTGGAGAATAAATCTGATGAAGAGCAACTGAAGGAGCTGGGTCTGGTTAGTGTGAAACAGAGGAGGCTGAGGGGAGACCTCATTGCTGCCTACAACTACCTGAAAGGAGGTTGTGGAGAGGTTGGTGCTGGTCTCTTCTCACAGGTAATTAGTGATAGAACAAGAGGGAATGGCCTCAAGCTGTGACTGGGTAGGTTTGGATTGGACATTAAGAATCATTTTTTTATGGAAAGTGCGGTCAAGCATGGAATGTGCTGCCCAGGGAGGTGGTGGAGTCCCCAAGCCTGGATGTGTTTCAAGGTGGTTTGGCTGTGGTGCTTGGGGCTATGGTTTAGGGGTGAGCCTTGTAGAGTAGGGTTCTGGGTTGGACTTGGTGATCCTGAGGCTCTTTTCCAACCTGAATGTTTCTGTGATTCTGTATCATACTAACAGGCTGTAATTGGTGGACAGCAAACCAGAGGTCGTTCTGCAATTGAAATATTTTAGTTCAGGTAATACCACAGTGTCACAGTCTCAGAGTATATCAGAGGTTGGAAGGGACCTCCAGAGATCATCAGGTCCAACCCCCCTGCCAGAGCAGCATCACTTAGGGTAGCCTGCACATGAATGTATCCAGGTGTATTTTGAAAGTCTCCAGAGAAGGAGACTCCACAACCCCCCTGGGCAGCCTGTTCCAGTGCTCTGTCACCCTCACTGTAAAGTAGTTTCTCCTCATGTTGAGGTGAAATCTTCTCTGTTCAAGTTTGAACCCATTGTTCCTTGTCTTATCACTGTGAACCACCCAAAAGAGCCTGGCCCCCTCCATTTGACACCCACCCCTCAGCTATTGATAGACATTGATCAGATCCCTCTCAGTCTTCTCTTCTCCAGACTAAACAGCCCCAGGGCTCTCAGTCTCTCTTCACAGGGGAGATGCTCAAGTCCCCTAAGCATCCTCCTGGCTCTCCCTTGGACTCTCTCCAGCAGGTCTCTGTCTCTCTTGAACTGGGGAGCCCCAAACTGGACACAGGATTGCAGCTGTGGTCTCAGCAGGGCAGAGTAGAGGGAGAGAAGAACTTCCCTAGCCCTGCTGGCCACACCACATCTCTAAAATATAATAAATTGACATTGGAATAAAAACTTGTACAAAACATTTATGTCCACTTCTGTGGCACATTTGATAAGACCGAGTTGTTAACACAATAAAAGGTTTTCCACTTTTGATAGTGTATATTTTTTCTGTTGCTCCTTATAAAGTGTAACAATAAAAGAGATCAGGAAAGTATGTATGAAGTATGTATCAGTATAATACAAAACAGAAAGGGGAAACTTCAAGTAAATTACACCATACACACTAAAGAAAGTAGGTAGTTTAAACAGGAAAAAATAGTGAAGCTGTCCTGAGAAAATACAGTATCACATAATTTTTACTTTCTTTTTGCATTAACTTTCAGTTCACCCAACAACAACCAAAAAAAACCCACCCCAAAAACACAAACAAAAAAGACAAAAAAAAAACCAAAAAACCAAACTTTTTTTCCCACTAGTGGTAGATTTAATTTCTGAGTATGGGCTCCTTAAGTTTTTAAATTATCAGCTGATTTGTATCCAACCCTTTTTTTTTTTTAAGTAATGACACCACACATTTCTTTTTATGCTCACACAAGGGGACCTCCCTTCCCTTTTTTTTTTTTTTTTTTCTCAAATAGAACGCATGATTTGAGGTTGTAGAAGGCTTCAACATCAACATGATTTTAAAGCATATTTTAAAGAACTCTGTTTTTGTAAGAAATTGTTTCCCACCCCTTGAAAGATGCAATCTGCTTCATATATTAACTATTGATTTTTTAGATGATTGATTCTGTCATTTTAGGAATAATAAATATTATTTTCCACCCACCACAAAAGGCCAGTGAAAACAACAGCAGTAATTTCAGTGGAAATACTTAAGTTTGCCTTGACAATGTAACTGTCAATACAACCATCATAATTCTGCACTGCCCTAAGTTCTGAAGCTGTTACCATTCATGAGTGCATGAGTGAAACAGTATTAGCCCATGTCACAGGCTCACAGGATGTCAGGGGTTTGGAAGGGACCTCCAGAGATCATCCAGTCCACCCTGCTCTGCCAGAGCAGGACCAGAGAATCCAGCACAGGTTGCACAGGAACACATCCAGATGGGTCTGGAAAGGCTCCAGAGGAGACTCCACAACCTCTCTGGGCAGCCTGCTCCAGTGCTCTGGGACCCTTCCAGTGAAGAAGTTCCTCCTGATGTTGAGGTGGAACCTCCTGTGCTGGAGTTGCTATCCATTGCCCCTTGTCCTATCCCAGGGTGCCAGTGAGCAGAACCTGTCCCCTCCCTCAACACTCAGCCCTCAGATATTTATGGAGATTTATTAAATCCCCTCTCAGTCTTCTCCTGTCCAGACTGAACACCCCCAGGGCTCTCAGCCTTTCCTCATAGGGCAGTGCTCCACTCCCTTCATCATCCTTGTAACCCTCCACTGGACTCCTTTGAGTATATCCCTGTCCTTCTTGAACTGGGGAGCCCAAAACTGGATGCAATATTCCAGTCACTAAGTAGTTTTTAACACCTTTTAATTGATGCAGTCTGTAGATTTCCCATATCTCTGTAAGGCTCTTTTCTCTTGGAATATTCTCCTAACTATGGTGATTGTGACTCTTGATCAGCCTTCTCCAAAAGAATTGCATGCAGGATAGCTCACACTTCTGAGTATATGAAAGTTGAAATGATTGCAAGAAAGTCTTCCCTTAACTTTTGTATGTTAGGTAGGTTGTAACTCTTCAGAGTTAAACAAAAGTGTCTCAGCCTTGCCAGATACTCATCATGAACAAGAAATTACCAAGACTTTCTCATCCATTGTTTTTCTTCTTGCTCTATTTTCATTCTACATTTCCCTCTTATTTTCCAAACTGAGGCTGTAAATTTTAATGAGATTAGAGGACAACCTCCTTAATAGTCACCCTAGCTTAAAGAAACATTAAACAGTTTTTAGGCTTTCATCACATAATAACAGCAGATTAGGATCACTTCCAGACTGTTTCTACAAAGAAAGAATTCATTTATTTCAGTCTGTCAACTGATTTCTCCCCTTCTACCACATAGCTGAGGGTTTGGGATTCCTTTAAATTAAATACCTTGAAAAACAAATGGTGTGTGTTCCACTTCCTAATCAGCACAGAGTTACATTAATTCACAGCACCACAGAATCAACCAGGTTGGAAGAGACCTCCAAGATCATCAAGTCCAACTGATCACCTAACCCTAACTAATCAACTAGACCATGCCCTCACCCAGGAGGCATCTAAAGCCTTCACAGAAACATTGAATGGTTTGGGTTGGAAGGGATCTTAAATATCCCTGCCAGGCTGGGCAGTGACTGCCTAGAAAGCAGCCCTGAGGAGAGGGACATGGGGGTGCTGGTGAATGAGAAGCTCAACATGAGCTGTCAGTGAGCACTTGCAGCCCAGAGAGCCAAGCAGAGCCTGGGCTGCATCAGGAGAAGTGTGGCCAGCAGGGCCAGGGAGGTGATTCTCCCCCTCTGCTCCACTCTGCTGAGACCCCACCTGGAGTACTGCATCCAGTTCTGGAGCCTCTGTTACAAGAGGGATATGGACATGCTGGAAGGTGTCTGGAGAAGGGCCACCAGGATGAGCAGAGGGCTGGAGCTGCTCTGCTATGAGGACAGACTGAGAGAGTTGGGGATGTTCAGTCTGGAGGAGAGAAGGCTCTGAGGTAACCTTCTTGTGGTCTTCCAGTATCTGAAGGGGGCTACAAGAAAGCTGGGGAGGGACTTTTTAGGCTATCAGGTAGTGATAGGACTGGGGGGAATGGAACAAAACTGGAAGTGGGGAGATTCAGGCTGGATGTGAGGAAGAAGTTCTTCATCATGAGCGTGGTGAGAGCCTGGAATGGGTTGTCCAGGGAGGTGGTTGAGGCCCCATCCCTGGAGGTGTTTGCGGCCAGGCTGGATGAGGCTCTGGCCAGCCTGATGTAGTGTGAGGTGTCCCTGGCCATGGCAGGGGGGTTGGAACTGGATGATCCTTGTGGTCCCTTCCAACCCTGACTGATTCTCTGATTCTCTGATTCTCTGATTCTATATCATCTATCTTCAACCCTCCTGCCACAGGCATGGACACTTTCCACTAGATCAGGTTGCTCAAAGTCCCGTCCAAACTGGCCTTGAATACTGCCAGGGAAGAGTCCACACATAATTGTGTGGTACTTTGATGATGAAAAAAGATCCTTTATTTGCTGTGGATTATAATGGCAGCAATCTGATTCCATGCCTTTTAAATTGTAAAAGAATGAGCACAAATCACCTCTATGGTAAAAAAGTATTACTCCTGAATATCAGCCAGTTTAGAAAATTATTTTGGTGAACTAAGCACCCAGTTGTTCCCACAAAATTATTTTATCTTAATAGCCATTGTCTCAGTATAAGGAGCAAGACAGGCTCTCTAACTCTTCTCAAAGCAGTTAAAGAAAAACTCCACACAAAGCCTGGATAGAATTGGGAAGTTTAAATGGAAGTGCTATTCATAAACTACATCCTACAGTGCTAAGCATATTAAATACATAAAAATCCAGTCTGGGTTTAACACAGAAGCCCATTAAGCTAAAGCTTTACCCCAGCCTCCACCAAACCAGGTCAAAAATCCCAGGCCCAACTGCCCCTCCATACCTCTCTGCTACTGCTCCCCTCACCACCCCTCCCTGGGCCCAAAATGATGCAGCTAGAAATTCAGCTTTGCCCAGGCTGCTTGCAGGCTGCTCAAGGCCAAACCCCTCCCCCACACCAAACAGGAGACAAGGGAGCCACCTGGGGAAGGGAGCAGGGAAAGGAGAAAGGGAAGAGGCAGCTTGTGCTGTCCCCTCATAAAGGCTAGATGCAGGCATTCTGGGAATTAAATAACAAAAAAATTACACTTTCCTGCCCACCTCTTGGACCTCTGATGGCCTCTTGGAAGACTCCTCTGTGGTTTCTTAAAGGCACCCAGCCTCAAACCACGACAGCCACTCACTAGTCATAAGCAGAACTACACTTCATTGGTGTAACTTTCATGGCTCACCCAGCTCAGCTATCAGAAGGTAAAGTGAGGCACACACCTAATCAACCAAAGTAAAGCCAAGGCCAAAGCTTCTGCAACATGTTAGCATGGCTGTCAGACCTTTTTATCTTCTCATCATGAATAATCTATAGTCCTTACCTTCTGTGACAACTTATGGTTTGTTTCTTCCTGATGTACTCCAATGGGTACACTTTCAAATACATGTCAATTGATTAATTTCTCCCAAAAGTATCTTTCTTTTGAATGATTTTTGACTGATGTGTATAGGCAGAATATGACTTACAAGAAAGCCTAAAAGTGACCTCAGCAGCCGCAGAGCTAATTGCTTTCCTAAGATTTGTGGACATATTGTAATACAGCATCAATTCTGCTCACAAGGAAAACTTCATACTATGCTTATCAAGGGTTCTCATACTTACTCCCTGTCATTTTGACATGTTATTACAAGGCAAACAGTTTCCCATTTAAACCAACACATTTTTATAAAAACTTTAACTACAGAATCATAGAATTATAGAATCATAGAATTGTCAGGGTTGGAAGGGACCTCAAGGACTGTCCAGTTCCAACCCCTCTGCCATGGGCAGGGACACCTCACACTACAGCAGGTTGCTCACAGCCACATCCAGCCTGGCTGCAAAAACCTCCAGGGATGAGGCTTCCACCACCTCCCTGGGCAACCTGTGCCAGTGTCTCACCACCCTCATGGGGAAGAATTTCTTCTTAACATCCAATCTGAATCTCCCCATTTCTAGTTTTGCTCCATTCCCCCCAATCCTATCACACTCTAACACTCTAAAAAATCCCTCCCCAGCTTTCTTGTAGCCCCCTTCAGATACTGGAAGGCCACAAGAAGGTCTCCTTGGAGCCTTCTCTTCTCCAGACTGCACAACCCCAACTCTCTCACTCTGTTTGAATAGGAGAGGAGCTCCAGACCTCTGCTCATCCTCGTGGCCTTCTCTGGATACCTTCCAGCACCTCCATATCCTTCTTGTAATAGAGGCTCCAGAACTGGACACAGTCCTCCAGATGGGGTCTCACCAGAATGGAGTAGATGTGGAGAATTAACTCCCTCTCCCTGCTGGCCATACTCCTCTTGATGCAGCCCAGGATGTGGCTGACTTTCTGATGGACTGACTACTACAATCTCTTTATTTTTTCTTTTTGGAGACTGCTTAGTCTTTTTTTGAAAGCAGAACAGATATTTTTAAGAGGTTGTCACAGTAACCAGTGCACATAGATTGTTGTGGTTTTTTGTGGTGTGGAAATATACCCACACTAGTCCTGGTTATGTGTTAGAGGAAGAAAGTTTCAAGTTTTTCACTACAAAATGTAGCATGGGATACATGCATGCATGCAAAGACAGATGCATATGCTCAAAAATATGGTATTGTTCATACATTGTATTATGTAGATTTTAAAGTACTGACAACCAAAGCTATACCATACATATTGCAGGCCAGCAGTTTATTAAAACATAAAGCAAATACACACATTCACATATAATAGTTGCTAGCATAATATCTATAATGTATATGGGAATACAAGCCACAGAAACACAGAGGGCCCTGTAGAAAGAGCTACTCTGTGGTCATTTTGTGTATCAAAATTGGGAATCTACAATTACTTCTGCATCCATAAATCTGAAAGCCTTTCTCAGGTAGTATCAGTAAAACAGGAAAGCAAACTTCTAGAATACCTTAATTGTCCTAAAGTTGGGGGGGGTTGTTTAGTTTTTTTTAACTTGGGTATACTTCACAGGATCACAGATCACAGGACTAATATTAGGAGCTGGAAGGAACCTCTGGAGATCAATGAATCCAACTTCCCCTGCCAGAGCAGGACCATAGAATCCAGTGCAGGTCACACAGGAATGCATCCAGATGGGGCTGGAAAGTCTCCAGAGAAGAAGACTCTGCAACCTCTCTGAGAGCCTGTTCCAGAACTCTGTGAGCCTCACAGTGAAGAAGTTCCTCCTCATGTTGAGGTGGAACCTCCTGTGCTGCAGCTTACATCCATTGCCCCTTGTCCCATCCCACGGTGCAACTGAGCAGAGCCTGTCCCCTCTCCCTTGATCCCCCCCCAACCCTCAGATATTTATAAACATTTATTAAATCCCTTCTCAGTCTTCCCTCCAGACTAAACACCCCCAGGGCTCTCAGCCTCTCCTCACCAGGCAGGGCTCCAGTCCCATCAGCATCCTCACTGCTGTCCCTTGGACTCTCTCCAGCAGATCCCTGTCCCTCCTGAACTGGGGAGCCCAGAACTGGATGCAATATTCCAGGTGAGGTCTCAGCAGGGCAGAGTAGATGGGGAGGAGAACCTCCCTGGATCTGCTGGACACACTCCTCTCAATGCAACCCAGGATCCCATTGTCCTTCTTGGCCACCAGGGCACATTGCTGTCCCATGCAGAACTTGTTCTCCACCAGCACTCCCAGGTCCTTCTCCTTGGGGCTGCTCTTCAGCAGATCCCCTCCCAACCTGTCCTGCTGCAGTGTATTATTCCCATGTTCTTTTCCAACCTGAATGCTTCTGTGATTCTGTGCTTCTATCAGCACATTTTACCAGTTGCAGCTTGTTGAAGTTTTGCTTTAGACTTCTATAGACAAGTCACAGGAGCTTTAATGAAAACAAAGCTGAAACAAATTAGCATCTGTGGATAACTCAGCACAAGCCCTAACTGAGGTAATCATAGTGATGAAAGTATGAAACCCAAAGTACCAGTAGCACCAAACCCACGTAACTCAAGTCTTGTGAGTACTTTGTTTCACAATTTCCATACTGCTCTTGCATCACAGCTGTGCATGTGTCACATCCTTTACACAAAATCCCAGTAGCTGCAAATTGTCTGAATTCCACTGATTCCAAGAGAGGTGGACTGATAAGTACAAGCCCAGATCTGACTCTTTGTCTTTGGGGGTGAGAGTTTGGGGGTTAGAGACTGTGTTAAGACTTTCTAACTCTAAAACTCCCTAGTTTTGGTGACAGTGACAGCCAAGCACAAGGGAAGACAAGAAGTTAAAAAGGTGGTCCCTGGACACAGTAACACATCAACAGAGTAATAACTTGGGTTTTAACCTGTGGGATCTATTTTCTCCCTTTTCTAAAGAGAAAAAAATATTTGGCTAGGGGGGGCTGCAACCCTTTACAAAAGGTAAAAGGACACAAATCTATCAGTAGACTATTTCTCTTCCCAACTCATACTAAGACAGATTTAATCACCAGTGCAATTGTGATGCTCTTTTTTTCCACAGGTTCCAGCAGCAAATCACATCAGGATTGTTCCCAGGAGCACAAGGAACTATTTCTTAACATCTGATTTATTTTCACTGGTAAAGGTAGTAATTTATGACACATTCCATTTTGTTTATTCATGCTTATAAAAGAAGCAGACAACATCAGAAGACAGAGGATCACATTGGGAAAACAATGTGGGAAAGGAAGTTATTTTATAATTGCTAAACTTTGTGGAGGAATGGATGAAACATTTACAAGGAGAAAATGAGATATGGAAGCATTACAGTTACTATTCATCTTGTTCTTGTCTTACTGTCATACACTCCAGTGACACCAGCTAATGGGAATGTTCTTCAACTTGAAAGCGCAAATTACTTCAAACAAGGCAAAAATATAAAGATCTGTGGCCTGTTCTGGGCATCCCTTGGAAGCCTGCAGACCCCAAATACCTCTCTCCTGAACCAATCATCAAAGCACATTGTAACAGGTGGATGTGAAAGATGGTTTGTATCATGGACAAGGCGCTCCCTGTTTTAATCCCAATGTGTTGCAGTGAATGTCATTAGTAAGTGGCATACAAAATGTTATAATAATGCACACAGCTGGGCAATTACAACCGAAAAATTCTATTAGTAAGAAGGGTTTGTGATTAATTTTTCTGACATACCTACAAATACAGCCATTGGCATGTATGGTAGTGGAAATCTCCCAAAACAACAGACATGGCAACACTGAAATTCTGGCAATTGTTTTACAAAGGGAAAAGAAAACAGCAACCACAGTACAAGAAAGACAAAAGATCTGCCTGTGTTCATGTAGGTGAGACACTGAATCTTTCAAAATTAAGATGAAGCCTGCAGTGAGCAGTGCAGAGGTTCACTCCAGTTTTAAAATAGGAGGTTCAACATTGAGCTCTTTCACTACCCAAACGCTCATCCAGTCTGACCTCCCTGCACTCAGCAGGGACATCCCCAACTAGATCAGGCTGCCCAGGGCCTCCTCCAGCCTCCCCTTGAATATTTCCAGGGAAGGGGGTCAGCTAAGCTTGGTTACTCAAGCTTTCTATGATTACACAACAAAATATCCACAGGTGTTTGGAGAAAGAAGAAACTAATATAGAATCATGGAATGACAGAACAGTCCAGGCTGGAAGGGATCTCCAAAGCTCATCCAGTCTGACCTCCCTGCACTCAGCAGGGACATCCCCAACTAGATCAGGCTGCCCAGGGCCTCCTCCAGCCTCACCTTGAACATTTCCAGAGAAGGATCCTCAACCATCTCGCTGGGAAACCTGTGCCAGTGTTCCACCACCCTGAGAGTAAAGAACTTCTTCCTAACATCCAATCTAAATCTGCTCTGCTCTAGTTTGAAGCCATGGCCTCTTGTCCTGTCCCTGCAGGCCTTTGCAAACAGTCTCTCTCCAGCATTCCTGTAGCCCCCTTCAAGTACTGGCAGGCTGCTCTTAGGTCTCCCCAGAGTCTCCTCTTCTTCAGGCTGAACACCCCCAGCTTCCTCAGCCTGTCCTCATGGCAATTCACAGCAGAAGACACTCTGAGACTGTCAATCAATGTGGACAGGAGGCCCTTAATGCAGGAGTTACCAAAGGAAAACTAGAATAATCCTAAATAATGGGTCCCTTTCAAGTATTTTCTTAAAATGAAGCATATGGATAGCAAGATACATACAAAATACAGAAAGCAAGAGAAAACTCCAGATGAAATAGGTATAGCCATCATCATGCTCCACATGGATTAACTTTCTGATTTCTGCTAATGCATGAGTGCATTAAGTCTCTTCCTCCACACCATGTATCCTAACTTCATGTTCTTGCAAGCAGACTTCCACATGAAATAGAAGCCATCTGCCAGCAACTGCTCCCCTGTAGCTCACCCTTCTTTTCCAAACCACACTGCTCGACAGTGTCACAAACACTATAGCACAGGTTACCATCTACATCCACCTCTCTCTCCTCCACCTGCTAACACAATGATAATAATGAACAGGGATTTTAGGCAAATGCCTGTTCCACACCTGTGAGCACAGTGCTTTGCTTGGCTACTGGCCAAAGGATAGGAGAGTCATCTATTTACTACACAAGATTCTCTGGTATTCTCTGGGACATGTAATCTGTCCGTTCATTTTCTTTCTGACTCACGCAGGTATTGCACAATCAGTTGAACAAAGCCTTGAAAGAAGTGCCAAAAGATGGAAGAAAATTGGCAGGGGAATGTAATCTCTCCACCAGGCTCCTGGACTGCAGACAAAGGGGGGAAAAATAAATCCAAGTGCACAGTGAAGGAAAGAGCTCCTTAAAAAAACCTACAGCTAGCACAGTGTCCAACACCCAGCTGCTCAAAGAACCTGGCTACTTCTCCAGTGCCAAAGGGACTGTCCCCAGAGTAGGAGAACAAATTACAGGGATGAAAGACATTTTCCCACACTTTCTTTCCTAAGTATCAGTTGCACTTCTCAGTCATCCAGAAAGAAAGAAATCATGAAAAATTATGTTCAAGCTTTGGCATTTCTTTGTGTCCTGCATCATTGTGGAATGATGTTATAAGGAAGACAGACAAAGAGAAAAAGAACAGCCAGTAAAGGCAAGTCATTTAGGGTACAAGTCCATGATTTAATGTTTGAAGACATTGTGAACTGATTTAGCCTCTTTCTGCCTACATTTCTCTTGTAAAATTCATCGGATTTTGCTAGGCCAGAGGGAGATGGCAGAATCACAGACTCACAGAATTAACCAGCTTGCAAAAGGCCTTCGAGATCATCAAGTCCAACCTATTACCAGCACCATCTAATCAACTAAACCACGGCACTGAGTGCCTCATCCAGGCTTTTTTTAAGCACTTCCTGGGACAGTGACTCCACCACCTCCCCAGGCAGCCCATTCCAATGGCCAATCTCTCCGTCTGTGAAGAGCTTCTTTCTAAGTTCAAGCCTAAACTTCCCCCTGCACAGCTTGAGACTGTGTCCTCTTGTTCTGGTGCTGGTTGTCTGGGAGAAGAGACCAACCCCCACCTGGCTACAACCTCCCTTCAGGTAGTTGTAGACAGCAATGAGGTTTCCCCTGAGCCTCCTCTTCTCCAGGCTAAACACCCCCAGCTCCCGCAGCCACTTCTCACATGGCTGTGCTCCAGATTCCTCCCCAGCTTTGTTGCCTTTCTCTGGATAACCTACTCTGTGTTCAGTGGTCTGAGCACTGTTTTTTTCATTGTATCTTCTGGAGGGGTAGTCCTATGTATACACATTTAAAAAAAATTAAAGGAAAAAAAAAAGTCTTTGTTCTTCACAGGCTCACAGGATGTCAGGGGTTGGAAGGGACCCAAAAAGATCATCCAGTTCAACCCCCTCTGCAAGAGCAGGACCATAGAATCCAGCACAGGTCACAGAGGAACACATCCAGATGGGGCTGGAAAGGCTCCAGAGAAAGAGATTCCACAACCTCTCTGCGCAACCTGTTCCAGTGCTCTGGGACCCCCACAGGGAAGAAGTTCCTCTTCATGTTGAGATGGAACCTCCTGTGCTGGAGTTTGTATCCATTGCTGTGGTGAAGGCACCCTATGCCCAGAATTATGCCCCCAAATACCAGCAAACTTGTCCCAACATGTTTTGGCAAGTCTCCCCTTCCACCCTCCTTTCAGAAGGGAAGGACAAAGGCCCAGGCGCCAACCTGTCTCCTAAAGGGTAAATAACTGCATGCACCCATCGCATGGCATGCTCGTGCTCTTTCCATCTAAGGGCATAATTCTAGCTTCACCCTTTCTATAGGTTGTTGACAAGTGTGCCCATTGGCCAGATCCAGCCTTAAGAAATCTAAAAGTATTCCCCTCTTGTTTACCAACTTGCTCTCTCCTTTTGCTTTCTCTTGCTTTAGCCAAGCTACGGAAGCTTGCAGCGCCTAAGTCTTCTCACTCCCACATGCAAGCGTACTAGAGGCCTCTGTGATATGGAAAGAAGCCAGCTCCCCGAGCTGCTCGAGGAACCAACAATCACGAGATCCCTTTGCTGAACCAGCGTCGTAAGCCCAGTCAGGAGGATTGAAGCCCCGAGGGTAAGCTTTAGCCCAGACAGGGAGAGGCTAGCTCAGGTCTGGCAGTCCAGCACAGCTGCAGCCATAAGCAGCTAATTAAGCAGCAACGCATTCTGCATGACCCCCACCATTTGCGGAAGATAAGAGGAGCCGCCCACCGTCGCTGCTCGGCAGCCCTGTGCCATCAGGGTAATGTAACCCGGGATTTCCCGAGAGAAAGACAGAGAGACAGACGTCCTCTCCCTTGAGATCACATCAAGGACTGCATTGTCGCCAAGAGATTCAGCATTGTCAGCTCACTTCAAGCTGAGGGGGAAGTGCCGCTTCACCGCAACCCTTCCCTGAAGCCTGTCTCTGGGGTCGGAGACAGCCAACCCCGCCTACCAGGAACCGGCACCCCGCCACGTAGGACCACTCCTCTGGACCGGCCCTGCCAGGCTGACCCTATTCAGGGAAGCCACCAATCGGCTGAAAGTCGCTCCCCCATGGCCACAGGAGAAGAAAGGAAATTCGCCCCTCCCACAGGAGGAGAAAGTCAGCCCGCCCACAAAGGCCAGAGGAGAAAGTCAGGCACTGCCCGGACGGATCAGCCCTGGGCCGACAGCCAACAGACAGCGAGCAGCCAGCATAATCCAGCAATTTGCCTCGCTACAAAGAAAGACAGAATGTATTTTTTCATATGTGCAACATTCAGTAACATTCTATTCAAAGCGCCTGCACGTAGCTGCATGATATTTCCAGCTTGACTTGCCTCGTGATAACATTATAAATGTCTCTGTACATATTTAACAGCCGCCAACGTCGTGTCGAGTCTCCATCTAGTGGACAAGCGGCAGAACTGCACCCTTTCGTTCCCTTAATTAGAAATTCACTTTGTAAATATTATAATTGCATCACATTGCATATACTAAACCAGTTATGGACTATATTTTTACAACCGTGCATTCGAATCAATATATATATACGGTGATCAATCGATTATTCATATTTTTACTAATAAACAACAATTCTCATAATTCATATTTCATAATTCATAATTAATAACCATCATCCTCCATCCCTAATCACCACAATTGCCCCTTGTCCTATCCCAGGGTGCAACTGAGCACAGCCTGTCCCCTCCCTCTTGACCCCCAGCCCTCAGATAATGAGAAACATTTATTAAATCCCCTCTCAGTCTTCTCCTCTTCAGACTAAACAGCCCCAGGGCTCTCAGCCTCTCCTGACACGGCATGAGCTCCAGTCCCTTCAGCATCCTGGTAGCCCTCCCTTGGACTCTCTCCAGCAGATCCCTGTCCCTGTTGAACTAGGGAATCCCCAAACTGGATCCAATATTCCAGCTGAGGTCTCACAAGGGCAGAGTAGAGGGGGAGGAGAACCTCCCTGGATCTACTGGACACACTCCTCTCAATGCACCCCAGGATCCCATTGGCCTTCCTGGACACCAGGGCACATTGCTGTCCCATGCAGAACTTTTCCACCAGCACTCCCAGGTCCTTCTCCACAGGGCTGCTCTCCAGCAGATCCCCTCCCAACCTGTCCTGCTGCAGTTTATTCTTACTTCCCAGCTGCCAGACTCTGTCCTAATCCTTGTTGAACCTCATTAGGTTCCTCTCTGCTCAACTCTCAAGTCTGTCCAAGTCTCACTGAATGGCCTCACAGCCTTTAGCTGTCTCAGCCAAGCCTCCCAGTTTGGTACTGTCAGGAAACTTGCTGAGCAGACTCTGTCTGTCTGTGCCCTCCTTAATGTCATTGATGAAGATGTTGAACAGGACTGGACACAGCACTGATCCCTGGGGGACTCCACTGGTTACAGCTCTCCAGCTGGACTTGGCACCATTGACCACCACTCTTTGGACTCCATTGCGTAACCAGTTCCTAATTCATCTCACTGTCTGTTCTTCTATCTCACATTCCTTACATAAAATCCACAGTGTAGCAAAAGGGTTTGTGTGTGTCACCACACAACACACATAGTATGGTCACAAGTTATTTGCATACTGAGAAAACATTTACCTGGTTGCTTGTCTCTGATCCAACTATGTCCAAAGTAAACCCAAGATGCTTTCTGCATCATAAAGTAGATTGCTGAGATCCTAATGGCACTTCCTTACAAGCAGTGCAATGAAAACATTTCAGGTTATCTTAATCTTTCTACAATCTGCTTGCTATTTTCTGCTGCTGAGAGCCACTCAAGTTCAATCACTGCAAATGCTCTAAAAAAAATTGCTGATTTATTTCCCTGCTGGGAGAGTCAATAAAACAATTTGTGACTTGACATCTAACAAATCATTCAGCCACGAAACTAAAATTCTGACAACCACTTATTTCAGTCATGAATCAGAGAATGGCTTAGGTTGGAAGAGACTTAAGAGCTCATCTGCTCCAACCTCTCCACCATGGGCAGGGACACTTCTCAACTAGACTCTGCTGCTCAAGGCCTCTTGCATCCTGGCCCAGGGAGCAGACATCCACAACTTCCCTGGGTTCTTTACATGTACAGATACCTGCTGCTGGATTTATGACTGCTTTTAAACCTTAAATAGAAAGACATGAAAACCAGTATATGGATAGGATAGGATAGCGTAGCATAGCATAGCATAGCACATGATAGGATAGGATAGGATAGCATAGGATAGCAGGATAGCATAGGATAGCATAGCACAAGATAGGATAGGGTAGGATAGGATAGGATAGGTTAGGATAGGATAGGATAGCATAGCATAGCATAGCATAACATAGGCTAGGTTAGGATAGGATAGGACAGGATAGAATAGGATAGCATAGCACAGGATAGGATAGCATAGCATAGGATAGGTTAGGATAGGATAGGATAGCATAGCATAGCATAGCATAGGGCAGGACAGGACAGGACAGGACAGGACAGGATAGGATAGGATTCCTGTTCCAGTGCTCCTGTTCATGCTTTTGGTAACAAAATGCTTCCTAATGTCCAGTCTGAACCTCCCTGGCATAGTTTTTAACTATTCCCACATGTCCTAGCACTGCATCCCAGGGAGCTCAGGATCTCCCTCTCCACATCCCCTCCCTCAGGAAGCTGCAAAGAGCAACATGGTTGCCTCTCAGGCTCCTTCTCCTCAAACTAGACAAGCCCAGTGTCCTCAGCTGTTCCTCACAGGCCGCTCCTCCCAGCCCTTTCACCAACTTTGCTGGCCTCCTCTGGACCCACTGCATGGGCACAGCTGTGTTATACCCAGACTCCTCCTTACTCTGGCCTTGTAGGTCCTCAGAACTTGAAGGAGGAAGCAACTGATTTTTGTCTTTTTATTTTTTTTTTTTTTGATCAAAATGTTCTGATGTATTTTGCAAGATCTAAAATGAACTTGGAATATTTTATTCATTAAATATACACACAGACACACACATAAACACAGTTGAGAGCACATGTATAGATAACTGTTATGACTCTGCTGACTGTGCTGATCAGGGCTCCACTTTCAAAAGGAAAATGGAGCCCAAGGACAGATTTCTTCATTGTATATCTAGCCAGGAGAATTTCATCACATATACCCAAGACAACATTTTCAGCAGTGAGCCAGAAGTCTAAAAGGTTTGCACTGAAGTAGACTTCCAGATACTTTTTCACAAGACTCCATTTTTCTCACCTACTATAGAAAATGTAGTCAGTGTCAGAGCTGCACACTTTGTTAAACTACAGATTGACACTGACAGCACTTCCATTCATCTTCTGGTGCTTTCTCCTTAGAATCACGGAATAGTTTGGGTCAGAAGGAACATTTAAAGGTCATTTAGTCCAATCCCCTGTAACGAGGTAGCACTACCAGAACTGTCCCTGGGGATTCATCATTTCAGAAAGTCAGAACAGCTTCTTCTTTCCTGTCCAATGTATTACTTGTGAGATCCACTGTACTTCATTACAACAATTACCCAAATCCAGTATCAAAAGCACTGCTCCTAACACTAATACTCTGGGAGATACCTGCTACACACCAGAAAATGGGGAGGCTGAAGTGCTGCATTTTTAAATTATGGTTTTCCACTTGTGGTGAAGGCACCATATGCCCAGAATTATGCCCCCAAACACTGGAAAACTTGTCCCAACATGTTTTGGGCAAGTTCCCCTCTTCCACCCTCCTTTCCAGAGTGGGCAACAAAGGCCCAGGTGCCAACCTGTCTCCTAAGTGATAAACAACTCCATGCACCCATCGCATGGCATGATCATGCTCCTTCCACCTAACGGCATCATTCTAGCTTTACGCTTTCTATAGGATAAAGCAGGTTTTTGATAAGTGTGAGTGTGCCCATTGGCCAGATCCAGCCTCGAGAAATGTGTAAGTATTACCTCATTTCTTTACAAGTTGCCCTCTCCTTTTGCTCTCTTGCTTTGCTCGAGCTATGTAAGCTTGCAGCACTAAAGCTCATTGTCTGTAAATCTTCTCACTCCCACATGCATGCATACTAGCGGCCTCTGCAACACGGAGAAGAAGCCAGCACCCCAGGAAGTCCACCGTGCCTCAGTTTGCCCGAGAAACCTGCAGAGGAGATCCCTTTGCTGAAGCTATGAAAACCAGTGTCCAAAGCCCAGTCCCAGTGGATCGGAAGAAGACTCCACCATGTCTTAAAGGGGACTGGACTACCCCAGGGTAAGCTTTAGCCCAGAGGGGGAGGGACAAGCCTGAGCTCGGCAGTCCAACATCTGCTACAGCTATAACCAGCAGACCAAGCATTCAGACGTGCCCTGTGTGACCTCACTGTTCGCGGGAGACAAACGGAGCCGCCCGTTTCACCACTCCGCAGCTCTGTGCCATCAGGGTGATATAACCTGGGACTGCCAGAGAGAGAGAGAGATTCCCGTTTGCTCTACTTTGAGTTCAAGCCAAGGACTGCCCCATAACCATAAACAGGGAAGCAGTCGCTGATCCGAGTCAAGTAAGGGGAAACCGCAGATCCGCGTAGCCTCATCTCTTCCCCGAAGCCTGTCTCTGGGATCGGAGATGGCCAACCCTGTCTACCAGGAACCGACACCCTGCCCCACTGTGCGGACCGACCCAGAAGGACCCAGCTCTGCCTTGCTGGACCACTCCCCCTTGGCATGGTCCTGCCAGCCCCTGGCCACCGCAATTGTGCTGTGGGACCACCCTGCCAAGGGAAGCCACCAATCAGCGGAAAGCCTCACCCCTTCTGCAGAGGCGGGAGGAGAAAGCAAGTCACCATCCAGAGGGAAGCCCCCTCCCGCCACCTGCCAGTGACTCAGCCACAGCCTCAGCCCCAGAGCCTCCCCCTGCCCGGAATGGACCATCCCTGGGCAAGCAGCAAGCAGTCAGCACAATCCAGCAACTTGTTTCGCTACAAACAAAGACACAGTGTATCTCTTCACGTGTAACACTCACTAACTTTCAGTTCAAAGTACCTGTGCTTAGCTGCATGATATTCCAGTTTGAATCGCCTTCAATAACATTGTAAATCCTTCTATGTACATAGTTAAAGCCACGAAGGGTCTTGTCGAGTTGCCATCTGGCAGACAAGTGGTGGAATTGCACCCTTCGTTCCCTTAATTAGAAATGAATTCTGTACATATTCTAATTGGGTCAAATTGCACATAGTAAACCAGTTATGGGATATGTTTCCACAACCGTGCACTAGAATCAATATAAAAAATAGTGGTTAATTGGTTATTAATAATTTGATACCATTAATGATTTTTTTTTTCATAATTCATAAATTAATAACCTCTTAATCACACTATTCAAATACAAAAATACTAAGTAAAAAAATTATATTAGAAATTGTAACTCTCGTAAGACACTGAAATCAGCTATGTTGTGTACCATGACTCTCTGCAATGCTTAACTTTATCAAACTGCTTGACTGTTTGAATGATGGTTGAACACCTACCCATTTAGCATGCCTGAGGAAGAACAGTGCAGATCTTGTGAAGTCTAATCTTTTCCCCAGCTTATGAGCTGCTGTAAGGCAATTTCACACCTTCTCCATGAGTTTCTTGGGTCAAAGACCAAATAGTCCACAGTATGCTCCCTAGAGACCACAATAATAATACTAATCACCAACTGGTAAGGTTTTTGCAATCAGCTTGAAAGCCTCCCAGTGAGAGTTGAGAAAAAAAAAGTAGTTCTAAGAGCATGTTCTTTAGAATAAGGTAAGTGACGAAGCTATTAAATATTTAGGACATGATATTAAAGTGTACATGCAATTAAAACTCCTCCATGATTTTGTTTGCCTCATGCAGTCAGGATAAGAAGCTTTATTCAACATAGACTGTGAATGGGCAGGCTATACTAACTGGTACTGCAAACTTCAGTTCATCTAACTATATTGCCCATCAAGGAAGATAGCAGGAAAGATAACTGTGATCTGAATTTTTGTATTGTTAAACCCCAGATGAGAACAGAGATAATTTACAGATCATTTATCCTCAGGGAAGAAAAATTATGAGAGGAGGCCTGAGGGAACAAACATTCTTCAGCTAGCACTTGTTTCTAAATAATGATCAGCCTCACAGGATGTTAGGGGTTGCAAGGGACCCAAAGAGATCATCCAGTCCAACCCCCCTGCCAGAGCAGGACCATAAAACGTAGTGCAGGTCACACAGGAACACATCCAAACAGGGCTAGAAAGTCTCCAGAGAAGGAGACTCCACAGCCTCTCTGGGCAGCCTGTTCCAGTGCTCTGGGACCCTCACAGTGAAGAAGTGCCTCCTCATGTTGAGGTGGAACCTCCTGTGCTGGAGTTTCTATCCATTGCCCATTGTCCTACCCCAGGGTGCAACTGAGCAGAGCCTGTCCCCTCCCTCTTGACTCCCAGCCTTCAGATATTGATAAACATTTAGAAATCCCCTCTCAGTCTTCTCCTCTCCAGAATAAAAAGCCCCAGGGCTCTCAGCCTCTCCTCACCAGGCAGTGCTCCAGTCCCTTCAGCATTCTCATATCCCTTCCTTGGACTCTCTCCAGCGGCTCCCTGTCCCTCCTGAACTGGGGAGCCCAGAACTGGATGCAATATTCCAGGTGAGGCCTCACTAGAGCAGAGTAGAGGGGGAGAAGAACCTCCCTGGATCTGCTGGACACACTCCTCTCAATGCACCCCAGAATCCCATTGGCCTTCTTGCCCCCCAGGGCACATTGCTGTCCCATGCAGAACTTGTTCTCCACCAGCACTCCCAGGTCCTTCTCCTTGGGGCTGCCCTCCAGCAGATCCCCTCCCAACCTGCACTGCTGCAGTTTATTCTTCCTCCCCAGATGAAGCAGGGAAATGTGGGGCAGGGTCAGTGAGTCAAGAACAGTGAAAAGAAACCATTGCAACATTTAGTGGAGGACCATGTAGTGAAAATGCAACGAAGCCCCCTCCGAAATCCACCTGTTGAACTGAATTTTCTTGTTGGGATTTTATTTTATGATCTTCTTCAGTCTTTATGACATTCTTAATTCTTTATGATGTGCTTCAATCTTTATGATATTCTTCAGTCTTCATGATATTCTTCAGCATTAATAGATACTATTTTTCTCACTCATTCTAAATAATTTTATTTGTTATTCCAGAAGTGTTTCTGTTGCCATAAAAGGAATAAAATAATCTGACTTATGTGCAGAGAGAAATCCTAGAATTCCTGCTAGGAAAACCTAATCCTACACTAATGGTCCTGACAAATTACTGAATTTTTAATGAAGAGTTAACACCATCTGAGAGAATTGGCATCTGTTGAATATTCATTAATGAAAACTGCTGAAGAAAGCAGAAGTGCTTTAACATTAGAAGTGCCACAGTACTATTTTTGTAACATCTGTAAGGATAGTTAGACACACTAAGGCTGTTTCTTGGTGACACATACCCCTCAAAATCTGTAATTAGAAAGTTTTAGTGAAATAGCTCATGGGAAGTCACACATTCATATTAATAGCAGAGTACAGGACATAGCAGAAGCCCTGAAGACAAAGGAGCTATCAATACAAGGAAATAAAAAGCATGGGCTGCAGCACTCAATCCAAGTCAATCCAAGACAAGATCAGTGATGCCCATAATCAAAAATGTTCCATCCCCATTTAATGTCCTTATAAAATCACAGAATCACAGAATTCTCAGGGTTGGAAGGGACCTCAAGGATCATCCAGTTCCAACCCCCCTGCCATGGGCAGGGACACCTCACACTACAGCAGGTTGCTCACAGCCACATCCAGCCTGGCTGCAAAAACCTCCAGGGATGAGGCTTCCACCACCTCCCTGGGTAACCTGTTCCAGTGTCTCAACAGCCTCATGAGGAAGAACTTTTTCCTAACCTGAGTCTACCCATGTCTAGTTTTTTTTCCCATTCCCCCCAGTCCTATCACATCCTGACACTCTAAAAAGCTTTCTTGGAGCCCCCTTCAGATACTGGAAGGCCACAAGAAGGTCTCCTGAGAGCCTTCTCTTCTCCAGACTGAACAGCCCCAACTCTCTCAGTCTGGTTCCATAGGAGAGGAGCTCCAGCCCTCTGATCATCCTCGTGGCCCTTCTCTGGACACCTTCCAGCACCTCCAGATCTTGTACTAGAGGCTCCAGAACTGGATGCAGTACTCCAGGTGTGGTCTCAGCAGAGTGGAGCAGAGGGGGAGAATCCCCTCCCTGGCCCTGCTGGCCACACTTCTCTTGCTGCAGCCCAGGCTCTGCTTGGCTCTCTGGGCTGCAAGTGCTCACTGCTGGCTCATGTTGAGCTTCTCATCCACCAGCATCCTCAAGGCCTTTTCTTCAGGGCTGCTCTCTAGCCAGTCCCTGCACAGCCTATACCGGTGCCTGGGACTGCCCTGACCCAGCTGCAGGACCTTGCACTTGGTCTTGTTGAACCTCATGAGGTTGCCTTGTGCTCACCTCTCCAGCCTGTCCAGGTCCCTCTGGATGGATCCCTTCCCTCCAGCCTGTCTGCTGCACCACACAGCTTGGTGCTGAGGGAGCCTCAGTTTCACTGTCGAAGTCACCAACAAAGATGTTGAACAAGCCTGGTCCCAGGACTGATCCCTGAGGGACTCCACTTGTCACTGGCCTCCACTTGGACATGGACCAATTGATATCCACCCTTTGGGTGTGGCCATCAAGCCAGTTCTTTACCCACCAAGCTGTCTATCCATCCATCCAGACCCTATTTCACCAGCCTGGAGACCAGGATGTTGTCCATCAAAGCTCTAAATACATTATAAAAGCATAGACTGTATTCAGAGGCTGTGCCTAATGTGACTGTAAAGAAGCATTTTTGTACAATCAATTACCCCTTTACTGTTTTTCCTTTGCAATTCACTCTGACAGAAGCTGTGAAAGTAACAGCAGACGTGCTGGCATATAAAAAAACTTCTGGCAAGGAATAATGTACAACTTTGGTTTATATTTATCTTGCTTCCTCTTGCACTTAGATCATGGTTTTAAAATTTATCTCATTCTCTCCTCTTATATTTAGAGGCATTAATGCCACCCTGTGAGTGCTTTAAAAATAAAACCAGTGTCATTCAATAACTTCTGGAAATAATCTTTAATAAAGGTCTAGAGCTCAAGTGGATAACAAGAAGGTAATAAAATGCCTAATACCATTTATAGGTCATGTAATACAATAGTTTATTTTAGCTCCTGTGAGAATTGGTGTGGAACAGCTAATACTCTGCCTCCTTAGTCACACTTTTACACTTTGTTACACTATCAAATGTGGTTTCTTTATCTTCTAAGATTTTACAAGACAAAACTGTCTTTTCCTTCCTGTTGTATGCAGATCACAGGATGTTAGGGGTTGGAAGGGACCTCAGGAGATCAGCAAGCACAACCCCAATATGAAGCTCCAGCCTTATAGGTTTAGTAAATCGGTTTTAAATTAAAAATCAGGCTTCCCCACAAACGTATTTCAGCTTTTCTAAGGACTGAGAAGACTACCAGTATAACATTGCATACTAGCACTAAGCATAGAAAGGCTCAAGTATTTTCAATTAACCTTGTCCAAACTACATATATCACAGAATCACAGAGTTAATCAGGTTGGAAAAGACCTCAGAGATCATCAAGTCCAACCTATCACCCAGCACCATCTAATCAACTGAACCATGGCACTGAGTGCCTCATCCAGGCTTTTTTGAAACACTTCTGGGGTCAATGACTCCACCACCTCCCTGGGCAGCATATCCCACTGGCCAATCTCTCTTTCTGTGAAGAATTTCTTCCTCACATCCAGCCCAAACCTCCATCTAACCTCAAAGTGTCATGTTACATCACAGCTCACAGGATGTTAGGGCTTGGAAGGGACCTCCAGAGATCATGGAGTCCAACCCCCCTGCCAGAGCAGGACCATAGAATCCAGTGCAGGTCACACAGGAACACACTGTTTCAGACCTATTAATGCATACTTCCAACACCATAAAGAATTCCAGGATATATCAAACACAATTTTCAGGAACCATTAGTGATTTGGAGTACTTCAACGTCTAGGTGCCCAACAGATCTCAACTAGAACAAAACTGGTTTTCAGAATAGTTGTGACATTTACCTTCACCAATGGACAATTTTCCTTTAATGAACAATTTACAGTCTGTTGTGAGAGAGGCAACTCCCTCTCAGCCCAGACCATTGCAACCACCTTTTAAAAATGGTTTAAATGTATATGGACTGGAAGATCAGAGTGAGTGACCTCTCTGTCAGGCCACAGAATTGTTTCCAGAATCGTTCAACTGTTCTCAGAGTTGTCCTCTCAACAAGTAAAACACTAAAGGGAGATTTTTACAAATGCAGTTTCAAAAGACTTTTAAAGACAGAGTTTTGTTTTGTTGGTTGGTTTTTTTTTCTGCAGCCTTTCACAGGAGTAAATAAATTCAAATGAGGTCAAATATTCCAAAATGGCTTGATGATTATTCTTGTCAGGAAATGTTACCATTTGGAACTAAAATTGTAGTTGTAAACAGATGTTTTCAGAGGTTCTGGACTGTAGAAGAGGGGTGGACTCCTCATTATAATGAGGAGAGTTCACATTATAATAATGCTAAGTCCACCCAATTCAACTGGTCTGAAGAATAGCTTCTATTTTGCAGTAGCAGGCTGCTAGCTCTTCCTCTTTGCCTCCCTGCTCTGGGCTGCTGGCTCTGCTTCTTGCTTCAGCCTGTGCTATCCTCTCTCTGACCTTGGGCTTCTTGGTGTTACTTCTCTAAAGGTACAAGGGGGTCTGAGAGGGAGAGTGTGGTTTGTATAGCTGTTTTAGGCCCCTTTGTCCTCAAGAGGGGAGAAGAGCTGAATCAAAGGTATAGAGGGGTCCTGTGCTGTTGTTATGCTAGATAGATAGATAGATAGATGTAAATACATTCTGTACATGCTCATTGCCTTTTATATTGTGATATTTAGTTTCTATTGTAAATACAAGTCCATTTTTACTTCCAAATTCTGAATGTGGTGAGATTTGCTCTCTGAGGCAGATTTCCAAAGAAATAAGTTCTCGGGGGGGATCTAATTCAACCCATCACATTATTCTTTTGGTGTCCAATGTGGGGCTCACTTGTGTTTTTGTTGATTGATAATCAGAATTATGAAGTAAAAAATGAAATTGTTCTGGCTAGTATGGCCTGTGGTGGCTTCCATTCTGACTTAATTGATTTATCAGTGTTTTATCTCCTCAATACAGTATTCAACCCACAACAGGAAACCTTTTGCATAGCTGATGAAGTTTGCAGCTTGACTTTCAGAATCTGTTTCAAAACCTAGTGTTGAATATGTTGTAGGAGACTTTTTTAATAATGTCAATGCGTGTGGTCAGTTGACCTTGCTTGGGTGCCAGGCACCCACCAAGCTTCTCTATCACTTCCCTTCCTTAGCTGGACAGGAGAGAGAAAATATGATGAAAGGCTCATGGGTTGAGGTTAAAAACAGGGAGATCATTCACCAGTAAAACAGACTCAGCTCAGGGAAATGAATTTAATTTACTGCAAATCAAATCAGAGCAGGGTAATGAGAAACAAAACCCAAATGGTAAAACACCCTCTCACTAGCCCTCCCTTCTTCCCAGACTCAACTCCACATTTTCTCTACCTCTTCCTGCCCAGCAGCACAGGGGAGTGGGGATGGGGGCTGTGGTCAGGTCATCACACATTTCTGATGGTCTTTCCTACTCACACTTTTCCCCTGCTACAGCATGGAATCCCTCCCATGGACAGTAAGTCTTCCACAAACTTCTCTCAGGTAGGTCCTTCTCACAGGCTACAGTTCTTCACAAATTGTTCCACTGTGGGTCCCTGCCATGAGGTGCAGCTCCTCAGGAACCAACTCACCCAGCACCTCCTGGAATGACAAGTCCTGCCAGCACACCTGCTCCAGCATGGCCTCCTCTCTCTCCACAGGTCTTGCCATGAGCCTGCTCCAGCATGGGCTTCCCACAGGGTCACAAACTCCCTTATGGCATCCACTTGCTCTGGTCTGGAGTCCTCCATGGGCTGCAGGTGGGTAACTGCTCCACCACTGACCTCTGTGGGTTGCAGGAAACAGCCTGCCTCACCATGCTCTTCACCATGGACTGCAAGAGAATCCAAGCTCCAGTGCCTGGAGCATATCCTCCCCCTCCATCTGCACTGACCTTGGTGTCTGCAACATTTCTCACACATATTCTCCTTCCTTGCCCTCTGGCTGCTGTTTTCACAGCAAGTTTTCCCCCTTCTTCAGTAATTTATCATAGAAGTACTACTGCTGTTGCTGATAGACTTGCTCTTAGCCAGTAGTGGGTCCATCTTGGAGCTGCCTGGCACTGGCTTCACTGGACATAGAGGAAGCTTCTAACAACTTCTCACAGAAGCCACCTCTGTAGCACCTCCAATACCAAAACATTGCCAGGAAAACTCAATAAAATGTGGCACTTAAGGACCCTGTTTTGTGGTGGGCTTGGCAATGCTAGGTTTATGGTTGCACTTCGTGATCTTAAAGGTCTTTCTCAACCTAAATGATTCCATGAAAAGCAAAAGTTGCCTTTAGAATGCAATATATTGCCAGACACCTCTACTTCATTTAATGTAGTGGTTCACCAGAGAAAGCCTCAGCAATTTCTTGTTCCCATAGGAGAGAAAAAGACCTTCCACATGTTGAGATTTGTTGGCTAAGGCAGAAGGATGTTATATTGAAACGACTACTCCTGAAATTCAACTGTAGCATTTTTTTTATACTGCTGAAAAATTAATTTTCTATGACAGTCATGAACCTCAGCAGAGAATGTGGTTGACATTTTCTTACAGCAGTATACTCTGACAGATTACAGAAACTGAAAGACCAGCCACTGAGACTGAAATGCCTTGGAGGGAGAAAATGAAAGTGTTTGTGGTATAGTTGTCAGAGAAAAATATCTCCTGATTTTTATGGCTTTAGACTGCCCAAGACCAAGGACACAATCAACTATCCAATGCTGCTAACACATATGGGAAACAAAAATAGTTCCAAACCCAGTTAAATAAGATCTCTCCTAATGATTTAGTATTGACTATTCTCTCAACCAAAAAAATACAAGAAGAAGAATTAATTCAGACTGTTTTCTAATTAGCCCCCTCTCTGGAATTCTTCCCAAATCTTTTCTTTTTTATGTCAAGAGTATGCCTGCATGCAGGCAGAAGTGCTTGTTCTACAAATTTAAACTGCTGTGGCTGGTAGCTGCAGGGAGAGTTACTATATTCTTCCCCTAATCTCTCAGCTGGAGATGCCTTTTCTAATCTTAGAAAATTCAGACTCTTCACCGATCCTCCAAAGTGTAGTGTCAGCTTTTGGGAGAGAAATACTGAAATTCCTTTGCTTTCAGACCTCCTCTTCCAGTGTACTGCACTATACTGACTCCCCTCTCACAACAGACTGACACAAAAACACGTTTGCAGGTTTGGTTTTAAGGAGTCAGTGACACACAGTGACACAGAAATAGAGAAGAGACTTGTGGAACATCAGTACCATTAAAAACAACTGTTGCTACAATGGCAGGCTGTTCTTCAAAGAAACTTACACACTCATCTTACTCAATCACTTCTAGATGACCCTGCTCTAGCTAACAGTTGTCACAGACCCAAATACTGTGCCTTATTTAAGTCTCTCATTGCACTGGTTTCCAGCCTCCCCTTTAGGAACTGCTCTTTTAACCCAGCATAACATGATTTGACAGTTTCTGCAGAAACAAGAACAGAGCAGAAGAATAAAACCCCTTTCTGCACATTTGGTACAATTTCAGTGTGTTTCCCCAGCCTGTAACACTGAGGATCTCTGTGTGCTTTGGAAGTGCTTTCCTCCATATTAGCCTGAGAAATCTTTCTCTCAGTTCCTGTTCTACTGGACATGGTCTGATTCAATTCATTTGTGGTTAGCATGTAAACAAAACACCCAAGTCATAATTTAACACTGTACTAAGGTAGAATTAAGCATCTAGGAAATTTAGGCTCTGTATCATAGAATCATAGAATTGTCAGGCTTGGAAGGATCATCCAGTTCCAACCCCTCTGCAATGGGCAGGGACACCTCACACTACAGCAGGTTGCTCACAGCCACATCCAGCCTGGCTGCAAAAACCTCCAGGGATGAGGCTTCCACCACCTCCCTGGGCAACCTCTGCCAGTGTCTCACCACCCTCATGGGGAAGAATTTCTTACTAACATCCAATCTGAATCCAATCCATTTCTAGTTTTGCTCCTTTCCCCCCATCCTATCACTCCCTGACACCCTCAGAAGTCCCTCCCCAGCTTTCTTGGAGCCCCCTTCAGATACTGGAAGGCCACAAGAAGGTCTCCTGGTAGCCTTCTCTTCTCCAGACTGAACAGCCCCAACTTTCTCAGTCTGTCTGGATAGGAGAGGAGCTCCAGCCCTCTGCTCATCCTTGTGGCCCTTCTCTGGACACCTTCCAGCACCTCCAGATCTTTCCTGTAATAAAGGCTCCTGAACTGGACGCAGTACTCCAGGTGTGGTCTCACCAGAGTGGAGCAGAGGGGGAGAATCACCTCTCTGGCCCTCCTGGCCACGCTTCTCTTGCTGCAGCCCAGGCTCTGCTTGGCTGCAAGTATGATCAACTACCCCTGGTAGATCATTTCCATATTCCTTCTTTCTGAAATCTTAGTGTCCCTCCCCCTTTCTAGTATCCTTGCATGCATGAGCAAATTCAGCCTGGATCCATTCCACTTCAAGTAGCCATTTACCTGTGCAATCATAAGTAAGTCTTTTGTGCCTCTTAAATGTGAAACCTCTTTACAAACAAAATCTTTCCAAAGATTTATACAACAGGCAATACACAGGCAGGACAATTTCTTCTGTAAGTGCTGTTTTGACCTCATGACTTTGTGTCAAAAATGTAGCAGCTTCTGCAAGGACTCATATCAAAGAGAAAGATTTTGAGAGAAGCCTACTTAGTGTTTTTCTGCTGAAAATAGAAAGTAGATAAACTGCTTAGATTTAAAATACTTTCTTTGGAAACAGACCTATTCAGACTGGAAGGGGAATAGACATCTACAAACTGCAATCTAAAACAGCAGAGGTCACAGTGTCACAGTGCCACAGTACATTAGAGGTTGGAAAGGACTTCCAGAGTGCCAGGTTCTGCACTTTGGCCACACCAACCCCATGCAGTGCTACAGGCTGGGGACAGAGTGGCTGGAGAGCAGCCAGGCAGAAAGGGACCTGGGGGGACTGGTGGACAGCAGCTGAACATGAGCCAGCAGTGTGCCCAGGTGGCCAAGAAGGCCAATGGCATCCTGGCCTGCATCAGCAATAGTGTGGCCAGCAGGAGCAGGGAAGTCATTCTGCCCTGTGCTCAGCAATGGTTAGACCACACCTTGAGTGCTGTGTCCAGTTCTGGGCCCCTCAATTTCAGAAGGACATTGAGAGACTTGAATGTGTCCAGAGAAGGGCAATGAGGCTGGGGAGGGGTCTGGAGCACAGCCCTGTGAGGAGAGGCTGAGGGAGCTGGGGTGTTTAGCCTGGAGAAGAGGAGGCTCAGGGGAGACCTCATTGCTGTCTACAACTACCTGAAGGGAGGTTGTAGCCAGGTGGGGGTTGGTCTCTTCTCCCAGGCAACCAGTCTCAAGCTGTGCCAGGGGAAGTTTAGGCTCAAGGTGAGGAGAAAGTTCTTCACAGGAAGAGTAATTGGCCATTGGAATGTGCTGCCCAGGGAGGTGGTGGAGTCACCATCCCTGGAGGTGTTCAAGAGGGGATTGGCTGTGCCACTTGGAGCCATGGTTTAGTTGTCAGGAGGTGTCAGGTATTAGGTAATAGGTTGGACTTGATGACCTCTGAGGTCTTTTCTGACCTAGCTGGTTCTGTGATTCTGTAATCAGATGCATCCAACTACAGCAATATCAGCTTCCCCATTTATCAGGAAGTGAAGGAAAAGGACATAGCCAAACCAACTCTCTACTGTGCAATTGTGAGGATTTGGAGTTAGAAAAGGGTAAGTATCTCAGCAGCACTATGGCCCCGTTGCTGTTCCCCAGCTTTCACTGCTCCCTAATGTCTGCACTGAACAAGTAGCAAGGAATAGGCAGTCTGTTGCCCTGGACATGAGGTTATGTTCTGGTCCTGCAGTAATGTCAAGGTACTTCCCCCAGTACATTGACAAGGAGCACCTGGGCACCTCCAGCTCTTCTTCCTATTCCATGGGACTGTATGGAGAGGCACAGCTAAAACAAGGAAGAGTACCAAGAAGTGCAATCAAGTACTGTGTCTGAGTTCTTAGCAGGGTATAGATGTTGCTACAGGCATGCTGGAGAAAACAGTCTGAGGATGACAAATGTAGGACTGTTTTCAGCTGGAATTGGATCCATGTTGTTCCCATAAAAGGCAACAAAACCCTTTTTCAATATTTGAGACAGGATGATTCACTGTTATGGATGCTACTCTGGCAGCCTAGAGGTGGATATTTCTTTCTGCTGCAGTACAGAATATTACTTTCTGCTGCAGCAGAGAAGATCTGTTAGGCTGTTCAAGCTGCTTAGCCTGGAGGAAAGAAGGTCCCCGGGAGACCTTATAGTGGCCTTCCAATACCTGAAAGGGGCTACAAGGAAGCCAGGAATGACTTTTCCAAGGGCTTGTAGTGAGAGGGAATAGATTGAGGCTTGAGGAGAGTCAATCTAGATGGGATATTAGAAAGAAAGGATGGTGAGACAATGGAACAGGTTGCCCAGGGAAGTCATGGATGATCCTCCCTGGAGGTGTTCAAGGCCAGGTTGGATGAGGCCTTGAGAAACCTGGTCTAGTGGAAGGTGTCCCTGCCCATGGCAGGGAGGCTGGAGCTAGACCATCTTTAAGGTCTTTGATTCAGCAAGACATTTTAAGATCAACTAAGATAGTATTTAGAAAACCAAAATGAGAAGATGATGGACTTGAATAATTGGATGCTTTTGGAGGCCCTGTTGTCTAAGGCCTAAGGTGTCTAGGCACCTTAAAAGCTGAAACACAGCCTCTCTGTGTTTCTACTTTAAAACACTCTACTTCATAGAGATATTGCAAGAACATTTATAATTATAAAGGATTAGGCTATTTAACTCTCTTGCCATTCCAAGTACCCAAAGTGCAACATATTGTACAGTATGAGGACAGCTTGTCCTTCCTAAAATAGTGTGCTGGAAGTCAGACTGTTTGCTGCTTCTTCCAACACAAGTATAAAGACATTTCACATGAAGCAAGCAGCAAGGCTGAAGGAAAGAAAATGGTTTCTCATACAATATGCAGTTAAGCTGTGAAAATTCTTGGCCTAGGAATGTTGTGGAAGCTAAAGGATTACATGAGTTGAAAGGGAGACTGAACAGACCAACAGGAGAAAATAAAAATCCTCTGAAAGGTGCTAAATACACAGAAACCACCTCTGGCTCTGACAGTTCCTGAGATACAAAATGTTTGTGGATGGAAGAGTGTTTGCCACATTTTCTGTGCATTTGCTTTCATTCAAACAAAGAATATTTCAGTTACATGTACCACAGTAACTCCTATATTCCTGTACAAAGCCATTAACAAAACAGTTGACAGATATCAAAAATATCTTTTGCTTAGCACAATTCATCTTCTCTTCTAAAGTTCCATGTGTGACAATATTTCATTGTTTGGACAAATTCGCATGCTGCCACATCCATTTGTTGGCGTGGCTGCGATAAACACACTAAAAATCAGAACACCAGACAAATTAAGCACTTTGGCAACTGAGATTGGATTATCTCAGCACTGAATTCATTGCCAGCAATGGGCACAGCATGAAAAACCAGTGTGAAATGCTTTGCAATTGAGTTTACAAAAGCACAAGCAGCTGTCTGCACACAGGGCATCCTCTGTTACGTCCCAAAATACGAGAGTACCTTTTTGGTGACAGCACACAAAGAAGCAAAAGAAGAGACAAAAAAATAAAGAGTATTTGTTAAAAAAAAAATAAAAAAGGAAAAGGGAAAGGAAAACAGAAAGGGAAAGGGAAGTCCCAGAAGCCCTTAACAGACGAAGCAGCTAACTAACAGAAGTAGAAGTCCCTAGCAGTATATCCCTAGCACTATATCCCTAGCACTACATCCCTGGCAGTATATCCCTAGTACTATATCCCTAGTAGTACATCCCCAGCAGTATATCCCTAGCAGTATATCCCTAGAGCTATATCCCTAGCACTATATCCCTGGCACTAT
Source organism: Indicator indicator (assembly GCF_027791375.1). Classification (NCBI taxonomy): domain Eukaryota; kingdom Metazoa; phylum Chordata; class Aves; order Piciformes; family Indicatoridae; genus Indicator; species Indicator indicator. The sequence continues at coordinate 32,546,953 of NC_072020.1, forward strand.
ATCCCTGGCACTATATCCCTACCCCCCCTAAGCTGTTCTGTTGCTCAGAGTGGTTGTTCCTATACCCTGTAATCAATCCCTTAACCAGTAAAACCCAACCACATCTCTAAGCTCAAATCTTTTCCCAGTGAGAGGTGCCAGCATGTCAAGGAGGTGGCTTCTGCAGCATGTTCCAATCCAAGGGTGCCAAGGTGAGGCTGTTGTTCTTGGCACCCATGGGATGTGATTGTTTTGCTCTGCAGTGTACAGCTGGTCAGCTAGAAAGCATTTCACAATCCCATGCACTCTGCACACATCCCAGGAGGACAGTGGCTGCAACAGCACTGCTGGACTAAGGTACACTAGAAGCAACAGCCAGGAGAGGAGCTGAAACTGTGTCCCATTGAACTGTTCCTGAGTGCTGCATTACATGCCTTTCAACCAGACTGTTTCCATCCTTTTGCTTCTACAAAATAGAAACAATTTTTCCAGAAGCTTCAATCTCTAACTGTTTCCACAGAAGTGTGGTAGCTGAGAGAAAGCCAAAGCTGATAATGATTATACTACAGAGGCAGTTATTTCCACGCTTCTCTTTCACAGACTCCATTAACACCAGAACACTAGTATTTTTCTGTGGTTCCTTTTTATTATGTTTCTTTTAAGAGAAATCAGTGAGTCAATGCTATTAGTGATGCACCCTCCCTAAACAGTCACTTAGTGTGATGCCAATTTAGAGACTCAATTGCTTGGAGGATAAGCTGAAAAGAAAATAAGCATTCTGAAGCTGTGGGAAACATCCCATGCTATCCTGACCATGCTGCTTTTCAGTTGGATGCTGATTTGAGGCTCAGGGGAGCCCTTGGAAGCTAAGTTAAACATTGTACTGAGCTAAGCAGTCACTGGAAAGTGTCACAGGCTGGATTCACCTCCTGATTGGTTTCAGAACACTTTCGTTCTTTCCAGCAGCTCAGTCATACAGCTCCTAAGCTTTGAAAAACAAACAAACAAAAAGAAATTGAACTACAAATCTGTGCAGTGCTGTAACAGAGCTCAGCACAGGCCAGGGCAAGATGACCCTAGCAAGTGCAAGGGGAAAAGATATTTCTATAGGACTTGAAGTGCATTCAGTAAATCAAGAGATATTTAAGTGCCAGTTAAATTTAGATCCTTCCCTCATGATTCTGGGACCTCTTAATCAAAAAAAATTATTTCCATTTAGGATATAAAATACATTACAACCCAAAATAAGTAACTACAGGGTAAAATACAGCCCAGAACAAATTTCAGGGCACTTCAGAACCCCATCCTTGGCAAAGAAACCAACAGGACTGGGATGGCAAGTCATGCAAACCAGTTGCATATACGCATTGCTGCATTTCAGAATGTGTTGGATTTGCTGTTTCTGTGTATTCCAAAAATCAGAAGGTCATTTTCAAGGATTTTTCTCAAGGGCTACTTTCCTCTTCCTAGGCTGCAATCTAAAACAGCAGAGATCACATTGTCACAGTACCACAGTACATTAGAGGTTGGAAGGGACCTCCAGAGATCATCAGGTCCTGCCAGAGCAGCATCACCCAGGGGAGTCTGCACAGGAATGCAGCCAGGTGGGGTTGGAATGTGTCCAGAGAAGGAGACTCCACAACCTCTCTGGGCAGCCTGCTCCAGGGCTCTGTCACCCTCACTGGAAAGAAGTTTCTCCTCATGCTGAAGTGAAATCTTCTCTGTTCCAGCTTGTACCTCTTGTTCCTTGGCTTATTGCTGTGCACCACCCAAAAGAGCCTGGCCCCCTCCCCTTGACACCCACCCCTCAGCTATTGATAGACATTGCTCAGATCCCCTCTCAGCCTTCTCTTCTCCAGACTAAACAGCCCCAGGGCTCTCAGTCTCTCTTCACAGGGGAGATGCTCAAGTCCCCTAAGCATCCTCATGGCTCTCCCTTGGACTCTCTCCAGCAGGTCTCTGTCTCTCTTGAACTGGGGAGCCCCAAACTGGACACAGGATTGCAGCTATGGTCTCAGCAGGGCAGAGTAGAGGGGGAGAAGAACCTCCCTAGCCCTGCTGGCCACACTTTTCTTGCTGCACCCCAGGATCCCATTGGCTCTCTTGGCCACAAGGGCACATTGCTTAACTTTTATCCACCAGGACTCTAAGGTCTTTCTCCGTGGAGCTGCTTTCCAGCAGGGCAGCCCTAACCTGTCCTGGTGCCTGAGATAACTTCTGCCAATCAATATTACCAAAATGTAATTCCTCAGGGATAATAAAGGCTAAAATTTGCATAACAATTACCTAGACTAGAGATCACAGCTGAGTCAAGTTGGTTTTGCACTAAGAATATATACATAGCCAACACAATCTGGTGGTGCATACTTCAAGGCATGACAGTCTAAATGACTGGCCTAACAGAGCAGTAAATATCCAACAGACAGCAGGAAACATCTACAAGACAGGCTACAGACTCAAGATAATGTGAGGACCCCCATAATTCACTGAGGGTACACAGATGGAAAAGATGCAAATTTTCCATAAGCAAGTGCCGGGAAGGGATGTCACACCTTGTTTTGCACTTGCTCACCAACAAAGTACTGGATGTCTGGCATCTGGTCAGGGCAATCCCAAGCCCTGATATAGATTAGGCAGGGACTGGCTTGAGAGCAGCCCTCAAGAAAAGGACAAGAAAAGGTGACCTTCTTGTGGCTTTCCAGCATCTGAAGGGGGCCTACAAGAAAGCTGGGGAGGGACCTTTTAAGATATCAGGTAGTGACAGGACTGGGGGGAATGGAATAAAGCTGGAAGTGGGGAGATTCAGGCTGGATGTGAGGAAGAAGTTCTTCCCCATGAGAGTGGTGAGAGCCTGGAATGGGTTGTCCAGGGAGGTGATTGAGGCCCCATCCCTGGAGGTGTTTAAGGTCAGGCTGGATGAGGCTCTGGCCAGCCTGATGTAGTGTGAGGTGTCCCTGCCCATGGCAGAGGGGTTGGAACTGGATGATCCTTGTGGTCCCTTCCAACCCTGACTGATTCTATGACTCTATGACTTGGGGGTTCTGGTGGTTGAGAAGCTCAACATGAGCCAGCAGTGTGCACATGCAGACCAGAGAGCCAAGCAGGGCCTGGGCTGCAGCAAGAGATGTGGCCAGCAGGGCAAGGGAGGTGATTCTCTTCCTCTACTCTGCTCTGCTAAGACCACACCTGGAGCTCTGTGTCCAGTTCTGGAGCCTCTATCACAAGAAGAATCTGGAGGTGCTGGAAGGTGTCCAGAGAAGGGCCATGAGGATGAGCAGAGGGCTGGAGCTCCTCTGCTCTGGAGACAGACTGAGAAAGTTGGGGCTGTTCAGTCTGGAGAAGAGAAGGCTCCAAGGAGACCTTCTTGGGACCTTCCAGTATCTGAAGGTGGCTCGAAGAAAGCTGGGGAGGGACTTTTTAGAGTGTCAGGATGTGATAGGACTGGGGGGAATGGAGCAAAACTAGAAATGGGGAGATTCAGATTGGATGTTAGGAAGAAATTCTTCCCCATGAGGGTGGTGAGACACTGGCACAGGTTGCCCAGGGAGGTGGTGGAAGCCTCATCCCTGGAGGTTTTTGCAGCCAGGCTGGATGTGGCTGTGAGCAACCTGCTGTAGTGTGAGGTGTCCCTGCCCATGGCGGGGGGGTTGGAACTGGACAGTCCTTGAGGTGCCTTCCAACCCTGACAATTCTATCATTCTATGATTCTATGTAATCTCAAGGAGATAATGGCAAAGCACTCATAAACAGCCTTTGACAGCATATGCCAAGGCTCATGCAGCTATCTATGAGTAACTCTCCAACCTGCCCATGTAAAAATAAAGTTCTCAAAACAACTTGTCTACATGCATTAGGATTTGTTAATATTTGACCAGATTGAAGCATTTATTTATTGTAAGCAGACTGTTCCCAGGGCTATTTGAAAGTTCCTTTTCCCATCCTTGTGGTTTATATTATCAGGCTGTATGCTATTTGCACACTTTTAACAACACAGCTTGTTTGGTTTTCCCTCTGTAAAGCCCTTGAGAGCCATTTCTCCCTACCATATGCACTTGTGTGCTAGAGAGAAATGCAATTATAAATGTAGGATGTATTTTGTCAGTGGCTACTTCAGGGCTTTGTATGCATTATTAACGCCCTCACCGATATGTTTGCTACACACAGTGTCAAGTTGGAATACTGAAAGTGCTGCTGTTATTTGGGGCATTTTTATAGTCTATAAATAATTTTTTGGATAGATAGAAATCTGTTTATTTCCCCTGCCAAGTTTCTGATGGCATCAAGAACTTCCATTACAGCCTTCTTGAAACACAGTGCTGCCAGCACGCTAACTGTTTTGCATTGGTATTTCAGCCTCGCTTCCATCCCTGGAAAGATGATGGAGGAACTCACCCTGGAGGTCATCTCTAGCTACATGGAAGACAAGAAGGTTATCAGGAGTAGCCAACATAGATTTACCAAGGGGAGATCCTGTCTGACTAATCTGATAGCCCTCTATGCAATCATGACCAAATGGGTAGATGAGGGAAGAGCAGTGGATGTCATATACCTTGACTTCAATAAAGCTTTTGATGCTGTCTCCCATAACATCCTCACAGAAAAGCTCAGGAAATGTGGCACAAACAGTTGGTCTGTGAGGTGGATTGTAAACTGTCTCAACAGAGTTCAGAGGGTCACCATCAGTGTCTGTGGCAAGTGGGGTTTCCCAGTGATTAGTACTGGGTCCAGTTTTGTTCAATCTCTTTATCAACAACCTGGCTGACAGGCTGAGAGCTGGGTGCAGGCAAACCTCATGGAGTTCAATAAGGACAAGTGCAGGGTCCTGCATCTGGGGAGGAATAACAACAGGCACCAGGACAGGTTAGGGCTGCCCTGCTGGAAAGCAGCTCCACAGAGAAAGACCTTGGAGTGCTGGTGGACAGCAAGTTCTGCATGGGACAGCAATGTGCCCTTGTGGCCAAGAGAGCCAATGGGATCCTGGGGTGCAGCAAGAAAAGTGTGGCCAGCAGGTCTAAAGAAGTTCTTCTCCCCCTCTACTCTGCCCTGCTGAGACCATAGCTGCAATCCTGTGTCCAGTTTGGGGCTCCCCAGTTCAAGAGAGACAGAGACCTGCTGGAGAGAGTCCAAGGGAGAGCCACCAGGATGCTTAGGGGACTTGAGCATCTCCCCTGTGAAGAGACACTGAGAGCCCTGGGGCTGTTTAGTCTGGAGAAGAGAAGACTGAGGGAGGATCTGATCAATGTCTATCAATAGTTGAGGGGTGGGTGTCAAGGGGAGGGGGCCAGGCTCTTTTGGGTGGTTCACAGTAATAAGCCAAGGAACAAGAGGTACAAGCTGGAACAGAGAAGATTTCACCTCAACATGAGGAGAAACTTCTTTACAGTGAGGGTGACAGAGCCCTGGAGCAGGCTGCCCAGAGAGGTTGTGGAGTCTCTTTCTCTGGACACATTCCAACCCCACCTGGCTGCATTCCTGTGCAGACTCCCCTGGGTGATGCTGCTCTGGCAGGGGGGTTGGACCCAATGATCTCTGGAGGTCCCTTCCAACCTCTAATATACTGTGACACTGTGAAATGTCAGGACAACAATCATCATCTTCATGACACAAAGCAGCCTAGCTCTGAACAGGAAATAAAAGTAATTCTGAACAAACTGAGAGTCTGGGGATCTCTGCGAAACTGTTCCCTCATGACCTTACCCCAGGTAGTGTTAGTGCACACAGACTGCTGTTTCTGCTTTCAGACTACAATCCTGGGTGCTGCTGCATGGCCTGAGCACCCTATGCCCTTGTGACTCTCAGATGCAGTTCATCTCGCTGCCTCTCATCCTCTGAAATGGAAAAATGGGAGAAGAGCTACAAAACAGGATTGAGAGCTGACTGAAACCTCTGAGGCCGAGCCACCTGCTGAGAAGGTTCACTGCCATCCAGAGAAGAAGCTGGCAGGTTTACTGGACTGCTCCTGCCTGTTTTGACTTCTGTTGCTATCATCAAAACAAAGGATAAGGGAGATGAAGTTCCAAATAAATGGAAAGAGGAAGGGTTGTAGAGGACTTTCTCCTGGATAGCCAGGCCATGCACCAAGATGGTATTTTCCACACAGACCTTGCTACATTTCCTGGGTAGAACATGACTTGTGAGTAACCAGATCAAAAGCAGTGCAGTTAATCACAGTACGGAAACAAGCTGCTAACATCTGAGAGAGGTCAGCCGCTGAGCAAGGAAGAAAAGCAATGTACAGCTGCACCACAAAAGGGGAAAGCAAGTGCTGGAGCTGGAGGAGCCTACAGCAAGCATCTGAATTCTCAGGTGACTGGGTCTGAAGTGCCATTTTGCAAGTCTGTCCTACTGTTAACACCTTCTCTTTTATTTCTGTTTAATTGAGGGCAGACTGAGAGGGTTGGGGCTGTTCAGTCTGGAGAAAAGAAGGCTCCCAGGTGACCTTATTGTGGCCTTCCAGGATCTGAAGAGAGCCTACAAGAAAGCTGGGGAGGGACCTTTTAGTGACACCAGGGAGTGACAGGACTGGGGGGAAATGGAATAAAGCTGGAAGTGGGGAGATTCAGACTGGACATGAGGAAGAAGTTCTTCCCCATGAGAGTGGTGAGAGCCTGGAATGGGTTGTGCAGGGAGGTGGTTGAGGCCCCATCCCTGGAGGTGTTTAAGGCCAGGCTGGATGAGGCTCTGGCCAGCCTGCTGTAGTGTGAGGTGTCCCTGGCCATGGCAGGGGGTTGGAACTGGATAATCCTTGTGGTCCCTTCCAACCCTGACTGATTCTATGATTCTCTGATTCTATAATTGTGTTCAGTGTTCTGATTCCTAATACTTGCTGTTATAGAAATGACAGAGTGCTCAAAGGACCTTAACTCAGTTATGAAAGAAATGCTTCCTGACACACAATTTAAAAATACATAAATGAAGACATAGCTTGCCTGACCTTGGAGCTAGACATATTATGCCTTAAAAAAAAAAAAAAAAAAAGAAGCTGTGTCATTATCCCCTTCCACACATTAAGGGATATTTGGTTACAGTCCTGTGTTACTAGCAGGCTTCAGCAGCCATTCTTCTGTTTCCTGGAATACCAGGGGCCAGATTATCCACTGGCATCATTTCAAGACAGTCAAGCAGATGATTCCAATAAGGAATTAAGTCATGGGCACCACAACACAAGATCTTTCCAGCACTGAGCCACAAAACAGCGCAGATCATCCTGCTGCTTCACAACGTTTTGTACCAAAAAAAAATCAGAATTTAAAATATGAAACCCAGTCCTAAAATTATCAGGTTTACAGCATTCAATCAGAAAAGAAATGAGGAATTTCTTACCTTGGGATGGAGAAGATGCTTTGTATTTTCCTGTGTGTTTCTGCCCTTACCATTTGTTAGCAATCTTTGAGTGTTCAACTTTACTAACAGGGAAAACGTAATGAGCATAGTTTTAAGCAAATATAGAAGAATACATATGAAATACAACAAAAGAGTGTAAAAAGAGAGAAGCTTTGTCTGAAAACAACATTTTAAATATACCCAAGATTATTCCTGAGGTCTCCAAGTGCAAAAAGGAAAAAAAAAAAGAAAGAAAGGAAAAAAAAAAAAGAAAGAAAGAAAAAAAACCAAAACCAACCAAAGGAAAAACCCAAAGAAACCAAAAAAAGAACCACAAAACTTCAAACACCAACAAGAAATTCAAAGCCTATTAATAGGAGCTGTAAATTGTTAGCAATGTGGTTAGCTGTGACTGCTCTAAATACGTCCCAGAGTGACAATGTAGTTTACTTGTAATTTATAAAGGTGAAGTATGCAAGTCACCTGTTCTGTGAAATGTTAGCAGCCCTGAGGGAAAGCTCACAGCTCTTTGAAAGCTCAACAGCCTTTGAAAGCCACCTGCTAAAAAAGGGTAAAAGGCCATTTGCAAATAAATCTTTATAGACAGACTTCTTCAGATAGCTACCTACAACTGCTGTCATGTATTTATAGAAGGCTGCTTCATGGTCACAGAAATACTAAGTGTATTAATCACTGGCAAAGCACTACCCTGATGCCTAAGTCAGATCAACTCTGTCAAAGACAGGTCTGCAGTCCTGATCTGCAGTACTCAGGCACACACGTTAGCAGAAAACTGTCAGTTTGACTCCTGGGTCAGAATGAAAGTTGAAAAGGTCAGAATTAAAGTTAAAAAGCTACTTTACTCTTGGCTCACCCCATATTCCCCTCGCTAAACTACTTGTGCTAGGGATACCTCTAAGGCTTCCCTTTTGCCTTTGTCCATGAGAAAGATGAGACAAAGGAGAAACGTGAAAACATTCCTAGAAGAAAGGCAAAGCAGCAGTCAGGGAAAGAGGTCAAGAGTTAGAGATCTGATATTTTTAACAGTAGTCTATTGTGGAGCTCTTGGGAGTCCCTCAGCAAGCCGGATGGTCAGTTTCAGATGAAAAGCTCAACAGGAGCCAGCAGTGAGCACTTGCAGCCCAGAAAGCCAACTAGAGCCTGGGCTGCAGCAAGAGAAGTGTGGCCAGCAGGGACAGGGAGGGGATTCTCCCCCTCTGCTCCACTCTGCTGAGACCCCACCTGGAGCACTGAATCCAGTTCTGGAGCCTTTATTACAGGAAAGATCTGGAGGTGCTGGAAGGTGTCCAGAGAAGGGCCACAAGGATGAGCAGAGGGCTGGAGCTGCTCTGCTCTGGAGACAGACTGAGAGAGTTGAGGTTGTTGAGTCTGGAGAAGAGAAGGCTCTCAGGAGACCTTCTTGTGGCCTTGCAGGATCTGAAGGGGGCCTCAAGAAAGCTGGGGAGGGACTTTTTAGGGTGTTGGGTAGTGATAGGATTGGCAGGAATGGATCCAAGTTAGAAGAGGGGAGATTTAGATTAGCTGTTAGTAAGAAGTTGTTCCCCATGAGGGTGGTGAGTCACTGGCACAGGTTGCCCAGGGAGGTGGTGGAAGCCTCATCCCTGGAGGTTTTTGCAGCCAGGCTGGATGTGGCTGTGAGCAACCTGCTGTAGTGTGAGGTGTCCCTGCCCATGGCACGGGGGTTGGAGCTGGATGATCCTTGAGGTCCCTTCCAGCCCTGACAATTGAATGATTCTCTCAATGCAGCACGTGGGGGAAGGCTAGGCCTGGGCACACGAAGCAGGCCTGAACCACCTGGTTAAGAGGAGCAGCAGCAGCAGGAGGGCTGCAGAGCCAAAGGCAGGACAAAGAGAGGGGCAGGCAGCTGACTCTCACTTAAAGAGGGCTGTAGACAGGAAGTGGAAGCAGCTTTGACCCATGGCTCCCTGCCCACCTGGGGTCAGGTTTCCAGCCCACCCGCCCTGGGCTGGGCTTAACCCAGCACAAATGTAAAACATAAAAAGAACTACAATAAGAACTTTAAAAACTAGGAAGTCTGATTGGCGTCCATTCTACTGTGAATTTAACTAAGAATCTTGTACCTGGTCTTCCATTTACAGAATCATAGAATTACAGAATCAAGCAGGTTGGAAGAGACCTCCAAGATCACAGAATCACAGAATCAACCAGGTCAGAAAAGACCTTTGAGATCATCAAGTCCAACCTATCACCCAACACCATCTAATCAACTAACCCATGGCACTGAGTACCTCATCCAGGCTTATTTTAAACACTTCCAGGGATGGTGACTCCACCACCTCCCTGGGCAGCACATTCCAATGGCCAAGCTCTCTTTCTGGGAAGAATTTCTTCCTAACATCCAGCCCAAACCTCCCCTGGTGCAGCTTGAGACTGTGTCCTCTCCTTCTGTCACTGGTTGCCTGGGAGAAGAGACCAACCCCCACCTGGCTACAACCTCCCTTCAGGCAGCTGTAGACAGTAGTAAAGTCTCCCCTGAGCCTCCTCTTCTCCAGGCTAAACACCCCCAGCTCCCTCAGCCTCTCCTCACAGGGCTCTGCTCCAGACCCCTCCACAGCTTTGTTGCCCTTCTCTGGACATCTTCCAGCATCTCAACATCTTGCTTGAATTGAAGAGTCCAGAACTGGACACAGCACTCAAGGTGTGGCCTGACCAGTGCTGAGCACAGGGCAGGATGACTTCCCTGCTCCTGCTGCCCACACTATTCCTGATGCAGGCCAGGATGCCATTGGCCTTCTTGGCCACCTGGGCACACTGCTGGCTCGTGTTCAGCTGCTGTCCACCAGTACCCCCAGGTCCCTCTCTGCCTGGCTGCTCTCCAGCCATTCTGTCCCCAGCCTGTAGCGCTGGATGGTGTTGGTGTGGCCAGTGTGTAGAACCCAGCAAGATCATCCAGTCCAACTGATCACCCAATCCTATCTAATCAACCAGATCATGGCACTAAGTGCCTCATCCAGGCTTTTCTTAAACACCTCCAGGGACATTGACCCCACTCACAATGCTTTGCCATATTGAGTGCAAAACACAGGAAGGATTTACTTTATGTTATTCTTTCTTTTAATGTCAGATTGCCATCTCTTGTATTTGCATATAAAATGCAAATGTGTTTATCTCCCTGTGGAATTAGAAAAAAAACTGTACAAATATTCCACATCCTGTTGGCTGCTTCTAGCCAAGCTGTGCTAGTGCTGAGAAAGCCTTTGAAGTTGCCATAGCTCTGGGAGAAGCAGACGGTCTTTATAGGAAAGCCAGCATTTCAGAGAGGGAAAAAAAGAACATTTCTTGATTGAAGCCAAATTACAAAACTAATTTCTGATTTAAACCTGCTGGTTCTTCTCCACTCTCCCAAACACCCAGTCTTTTACTACAGACAACCTCAGGTTGAAATGTCAGAGGTACTGGGATGTGCTTGATGAAAACCTATTCCAGTAGAAATTATCATTCATTTCAAATCTGAGAAAACACAAAACTAAACTTTATAAAATTTTCTTTGCATAGTAGATATGTAGATCTAATAAATAATAACTTGTCAGCATCAGTCACCTATTCCATTCTGCCATCAATGCTTTAATATATTTTCCAGAGTTTTATCTTATCCTCTTCTAAGGAGTATTTTGCACCAATTTCCTTTAGTACTATCATAGAACTAAAGCCATTTCAGTCCATCTGAAGTTCACATTATCTACCCACAATCACTCACATTAAAAGTAACATCTTAAAGGCTCTTCTGAACTTCTTTCAAACTTCAGTTGCTCAGATAAAACCATCACTGGAAATGGTATTTCTGCCCTTTGCTTTTCTGTATTATCTTGCTTGCATGGCATATAAATTCGAAGCCACTACATGACACCAGCAACTCCAGTACAGCAAGCAGCTACTCAGAGGCACAGGTTGCTCAAAACACAACTCTCAGGTGCTCCACAGACACCAATCAAGTGAAGACAATCTCTCACAGCACTCTCTGAAAACAATCTTCATCTACAACAATGCTGGTGGGTCAGTAGCCACCTGTATCAAAGACTGCACCACCACAATTCATACTGACAGTGTACCACACTCAGAGGCTGTTGCATTGTTCACCATAAAAGCATAATGGACCAGGAGCACACAAAATTAAGTTCAATAGTCTGAGTAAAAATCATAATCCTGAAATAAATTGATAGAAGACATAGAAACAAGCCAAAGATTCTAGGCAAAACCTGCCGACACTTTTACTTCATCGAAGAAACAATGGTGTTAAAAATACACTAGCTTAAGAAAAAGGCAACACACACTTGCTCACACCTGCACACAACAATACAAATGCACTAAGTCTTCCACAGGAGGATTTTGTCCTTCTCTCTTCATGGCTAAAAGCACAAGGGTGTCCATGTGGGCAGGAAAATGATAGGTGACTGCTCTCCTTTATTCTGTTCATTACCCATTCTCCCCACCCTCCGCAAAGCTCGATGATAATGCCTGGGGAATCCCTCTGCAAAGAACAAGCCAAAGTATCCGTGGTCATGGGATACAGACGTGGCTCCTGGATGGTCTCTTAATCTGCTCCACAGTCAGCAACTTCATGCATAATAATCTGGGGCTCTTCCATCACACAAGTTCAAGACCTTTCATGGAGCTGTGCTTTCCCTATGAAGTGCAGGAGCATGATAACCTCTCCAGAGAAATCCAGTCTTAAATGGTTTGAGAACAAAATTGAATCACAGAATCATAGAATGGTCTGGGCCAGAAGGGACCTCCAAAGCTCATCCAGTCCGACCTCCCTGCACTCAGCAGGGACATCCCCAACTAGATCAGGCTGCCCAGGGCCTCCTCCAGCCTCACCTTGAACATCTCCAGGGAAGGAGCCTCAACCACCTCCCTGGGAAACCTCTTCCAGTGTTCCACCACCCTCAGAGTGAAGAACTTCTTCCTAACATCCAATCTCAATCTGCTCTGCTCTAATTTGCAGCCATTGTCCCTCATCCTGTCCCTGCAGGCCTTTGCAAACAGTCTCTCTCCAGCCTTCCTGGAGCCCCCTTCAGGTACTGCCAGGCTGCTATTAGGTCTGCCTCCAGGCTGAACACCCCCAGCTCCCTCAGTCTGTCCTCAGAGCAGAGCTGCTCCAACTCCCTGAGCATTCTTGTGTCCCTCCTCTGGACCCTCTCCATCAGCTCCATGTCCTTCCTCTATTGAGGGCTCCAGAGCTGTACACAGCACTCCAGGTGAGGTCTCCCCAGAGCAGAGCAAAGTGGCAGAATCACCTCTCTGGCTCTGCTGGCAATGCTGCTTTGGATGCAGCCCAGGCTGGGATTTGCCTTCTGTGCTGCAAGCTCACACTGCCTGCTCCTGTCCAGCTTCTCATCCATCAGCACCCCCAAGTCCTTTTCCTCAGGGCTGCCCTTCTATCACCTTCTCCCCAGTCTGTATTGCCAGTGAGGATTGTTCCAGCCCAGGTGCAGAACTCTGCACTTGCTCTTGTTGAATCTCATGAGGGTCACCTGGACACCACCTCTGCAGCCTGTCCAGGTCCCTCTGGATGCCGTCCTGTCCCTCTGCTGTATCGACAACACCACATAGCTTGGTGTCACCTGCACTCTGCTGATGGTGCATTCTGTATATTCTGCACCAAATCCTCCTAGGCTGAGTCTGGGGACATGAAGAGAGACTTCACACTCTGGCTGTCAGAAATGTTCTCCTTTCGCAGGTAAGGTCCCAGAGCTGTCAATCTGGCACCTCTTGCCAGCACAGAATTTATTTTTTTCAGGAAAGGTGTAACAAATGTAATGTGATCAGAGACTAAATCAATCATGCAGATTTTTGGCTCCTATTGTTTACATGCTGAGCTATCACCAAATTGATGGCTACCAAGCTACAGTTTTAACCCCTAAGCTCCAAATGAAAGCAACCTTATGAACACCTGAATATTCCAACCCAAAACTGCAGTTTATCATGCAGTACCACTGACAGTCTAATACTGCAATTTACACTTACTTTTCACGTTCTTTACCAGGTGGAAAATATAACCCATGGGAAATAACATGAATATTCATTTCTTAGCAAGATTGTTCAGATTTTTGTTACAGTCTGAAGGGGGAACTTTAGTCCCTGACTGCAAAGATGAAAATAAAAGAAATTACCATTTGATAGAAAAGAAAAATAATGCTAAGGTCTATAGAATTCATTGGATTGCTAATGGGATATAGAGTAAGGGCACAAACAATTCTTTTTCTCTTTCTCTTTTTTCTTCTTCTGTCTCTTCTGCTTACAACTTCTCTCTCTCTCTCTCCCATGACCTTGCCAGGGGATCTCTGTTGTGACTCCTGTGTGAGGTAATGGGAAGTAGGAAGGGTGTGGGGGAGGAGGCAAGTGGTCCCCCTGGATCCACCCAGGGGGGTCTGAGGAGTTTCTGTGTTGTTTATAAATAGTAAATATCTCTATATTGTACATATCTTGTATATTTTGTACATGTTCATTGCATTTCATATTTCTAGAGTTTAGCTTGCTTGTAAACAGCACTTTGTTTGCTTCCATCCCAAACTGAGCTGGTCTGGTGGTTTTATTTTGGGGGTAGTTTTCTCCAAATGATTTGGGGGATGATTTCAACCCACCACATTAAAACAAACAAACAAACAAACAAAAAACCCTCAACCATTTTGCACTAGATTTAAACTTCTTTTGTAATTCCCTTTCTTCCTGTTTCTCTTATTTCTCCATCACAAAGCAGAAGTGTTATGATCTCTTCTCACAGGTGATTAGTGATTGAACAAGAGGGAACGGCCTCAAGCTGCCACTGGGTAGGTTTAGACTGGACATTAGGAAGAATTTTTTCCCAGCAAGAGTGATCAGGCATTGAATTGTGCTGCCCAGGGAGGTCCCCAACCCTGGATGTGTTTAACGGTGGTGCTTGGGGCTATGGTTTAGGGGTGACACTTGTAGAGTAGGGTTCTGGGTTGGACTTGGTTCACAGTGATAAGCCAAGGAACAATGGGTTCAAACATAGAACACAGAAGATTTCACCTCAACATGAGGAGAAACTTCTTTACAGTGAAGGTGACAGAGCCCTGTAACAGGCTGTCCAGGGGGGTTGTGGAGTCTCCTCTGGAGATTTTCAAAAGCCACCTGTTTGTATTCCTGTGTGGACTACCCTTAGTGATGCTGCTCTGGCAGGGGAGTTAGACCTGATGATCTCTGGAGGTCCCTTCCAACCTCTGATATACTCTGATACTGTGATCCCGAGGGTCGAGGGTCTTTTCCAACCTGAATGTTTCTATGATTCTGTGATTCTTTGAAAATTCCAAGACATATGACAGAAGAGCACAGAAGGGAACAGAGATGAAGAAGTTCACAGCTTCAAAGTACAATGTAGTTCATGGCCCCTTTGATCCTACTGCTTCTTTAAAATTGATGCCACATTGCAGTTCTTTCATAAAGGGCTGTGTCCTATTAATAGCACAGAAGATTGAAGCCAGTCACTGTAGGATGGTAGACCAAAAGTAGCATCCAAACCAGAAGGTCCATACATACCAGTAATAAATACAAATGTGCCTACAGCCTCCTCAGCTGTCCCCAGCTCTTCATAGAAAAGCAGCAGCTCTCAGCACCTCGGTGTAAACACGTGGGAAGGAATACACTGTCACAGCCTCCAGGTCTTATGACCACCTCTACATCCACACAGAAACAGAGCATGAGGTGCTGTAAGTGAGGAACTGTTCTCTGCTCAACTCATTCTGGTAACTGCAGCTGTCTTCCATCTGCTCCACAAGGAAAACCAGCCACAAGTCACCAGCTGCCTTACCAACTGCAAGCAGAATTGGCAACAAAACTTACAGAAACCAACAGAAGGGTATCTGGTGCAGTTAAGGCCGTTATGCCTTCTTCATGATGCCTTCAAGTTCTAAGCTGACCTACTACTAAAATACTGTAGTTGTGATAACTGCAAAAGCATTGCATCAAAAATACACTGACTATTATTACATTGCAAAATGCTCACAGCACAGTGCAATTTCTCTTTCAGAAGCCAATGCAACAAACTGAGATTATAATTCTTCATTTCTTCATTTCTATTGTAAGCTTTCAGATGCTACACAATATATTAGGACACACACTGAAATCAGTGAGAGCTAAAAATCAGGTGTGCTTTGATACTGTCATTAAGCCTGATCTATGTTGTTCATATAGCATGATCTAAGCATGTTCATTTGAAAATATTGTCAAGTAAAAAGGGGGAAAATAGGAAGAGTTTTTCCTTTTTAAATCTGAAAATCCTTTATTCTAGTGTTCTGTGGGAAAAAAATGGAACAAAAGAAAGCACAGGCTCACAAAATTAAGTTAGTGTCATACAATGCATGTCAGTGAGGCCTAGGCACAAGTTGTCAGCAGATGGCTTTTATGAAGTTCTAATTTTGACCTAGGACCTTACATATTGCAGATCCACTATTTTACAGTAAGCCAAAGCTGAAGAAACAGTCAGAGATCTAAACAGTGCCATGAATGCTACAAGAAGTGACAGGATGAGTCACTCTGGAAAATGCCTGTCTCAGGTCATTTCCTACCATCCTGCATGCACTGATGTAGGTTTTTCTGTCCAAATCTATGCACATTTTTCACACTGAGACTCATTCTAAAAGAGAACTGCTACTGCTGTTGCAGAACCGGTTGCACATTACCCTTTTCTCCACTTTACTGCTCATTTATAACACTCGGGGGGGAAAAAAAAAACATACAGATTCAGGTATAAGTAAGTAATAACTTTGGAGCTATCCTTAGAACAGATCAGCTGTCATGGCTTTATTACAATTAAATCCCAGGGTTTATTGATTGACTTCATACATTTTTTTACATCATTAGTAAGCTGATATTAGTGTTTACTGACAGGCATACACTAAGTTGTAAAAGAAATACTAGAACCAAATATAAAATTAGACCACAGAATTTACATCTGACTTAAGCTGATCATTATTTCTGGTATTAGAGTTAAGTGGAGAGCTAGTGACACTCTGATATGCCATTGAAAGCAATAAGAAGCAGGCTTCAAACTAAGAATCTTACATATAGCAATCAAGCCAGGAAAAAAAATACAGATCTTTCATAATCACCCATTCAAACCACTAAGAGAAGAAAACACTGATACCCTCTTTTAAGGTATTTAGCCTTCCCATTCAAGAGTACATTCCCTTATCACCAGATTAAAAAGGATGAATTATTTTCTTCCTACAGATAAGAATTTAGAGGCTTGTTTCCCCCCCTAAATGATTCTTATTTATCAGATACTTGGTTACAATATTCCTTCCTTGCTTTATTCTACAAATGTTAAGGTCAACACCATGAAACAAATTCAAAGAATCAGAAAGAACCAAGTATAACATAAATAAATACACCAGCAATGATATCTTTGAAAAGCAGTTAAGAAAAAGAACCAGAGAAGTCTGTATCCAGGGTTGCTTGAGGCTTGGGTGTTATGTTTTCTCTGTGGTGCTTTCTTTAAACAGCGTACTGCTGGGAACAAACATAAGTCAATTCAGCTACCCTTTCACAGCAAGAAGAGGTAGTGCTTTCATCCTCTCTATCACTGCTGGACTCACCACTGGGTGATGGCAAGACCTCCAAACTATCAGCACAACACACTTCGCTGGCAGTCTCCAGGATTCCCTTTGGCCAGCCCATACAGCTGCCTTAACTTTTAGTCTTTGCAGTCAGGAACTGGGCTAAAGTTCCCCTTTCAAACTGTAACATAGAGGAATATCCAAATTCAGAAAAAGATCTACAGCACCTAATGATTGTGCAGAATCAGCATGTTAATCCCACAAATTATGACACACAACTACAGGTAAAGTCAGAGTGCATGGTGACCACTGTCAGCTTATCTTTCTTCTTCCACCCTAGCAGAAGTGAAATGGGAATTTATTTCCCTTGAATAAAAAGGGCTTTTGATACACAGCACAAGCAATTTGACAATGGAAAGATGGGAAAATCCATGCCAAAATGAATCTACAGCCTTTTTCTCAGACAACATTTTCCTCAGTCCACCCCACATAGGGGCATTGCCATGCATTGAAGTTGAAATTCTGAGGATCATATAGAACAGGAAAGGGTAAATTAGGTGGAGAGAAGGACCAGTTCACGTTGCATTTAATTTTCCAGTAAGATAGAGTCCCTTACATATCTGCTATCTGTGGTGTAAGTGAGTAGGTCTAAATTATATCATGGTTAAAAAGTATCACCTGAATTTGGACTTGGGACCTGAAAGCACTCCACAGCCTTCTGACTGCAAAAAAACTAACCCAGGGAAACAAAGCCTCTCTGCCAGACACTCTAAATTGATCAGAATTTGGTGTTAAATTCAAAGTTTAGAAACCAAACTGGACTGTTTTTCAAAGATGTAAAGAATTTATACAATGAGAAAAAGGGGTTCAGCTAGCCTCTGGAAAAATAAGACTTATCCAGTGTAGACATTGGTACAGGAACTCAGACTTCAATAACTACAGTGAAATTTTGGTTAATGGAAACATTAATACATCCCTAGGGATGCAGATCCAGAGAGGTGATTCTGCCACTTTGCTCTGCTCTGCTGAGACCTCACCTGGAGTGCTGTGTACAGCTCTGGAGCCCTCAGTAGAGGAAGGACATGGAGCTGATGGAGAGGGTCCAGAGGAGGGACATGAAAATGATCAGGGGGTTGGAGCAGCTCTGCTCTGAGGACAGGCTGAGGGAGCTGGGGGTGTTCAGCCTGGAGAAGAGGAGGCTCTGGAGAGACCTAATAGCAGCCTGGCAGTACCTGAAGGGGGCTCCAGGAAGGCTGGAGAGAGACTGTTTGCAAAGGCCTGCAGGGACAGGATGAGGGACAATGGCTTCAAACTAGAGCAGAGCAGATTGAGATTGGATGTGAGGAACAAGTTCTTTACTCTGAGGGTAGTGGAACACTGGAAGAGGTTTCCCAGGGAGGTGGTTGAGGCTCCTTCCCTGGAGATGTTCAAGGTGAGGCTGGAGGAGGCTCTGGGCAGCCTGATCTAGTTGGGGATGTCCCTGCTTGAGTGTGGGGAGGTCAGACTGGATGAGCTTTGGAGCTCCCTTCCAGCCTGGACCATTCTGTTCTTTCCTCCCTAACTTGGTGGTAGTGGTTTCAATGTGTTTTGCAATAAATTCTAATGTATTTCAAGACAATTTCTAAACCAGACTGAGACCTTTTTGTCTTCTAAGTCTTTCTCAAGTTATTTTATACATACATACATGTGCTATGACACTTAAGAAAAGAACATTAGGGATATACAAGTGCATGTAATTTATTGAGTGGACCATAGTGAAATTTTAAATTCAGACTATCAGCCAAGGTGATATTGAGGCCCTGGGCAGCCTGATCTAGTTGAGAATGCCTCTGCTGCCTGCAGAGGGGGTTGGACTAGATGACCTTTGGAGGTCCCTTCTGGCCTAGACTCTTCTATGCTTCTAGGGTTTTCATCAAAATTTCTATTGAGCCATGTAATTGGGAGAAAGCGTTGATTCAGTCAGTAGCACAGCTAGCTATTGCAGGAAATTATTTTACCAATATCTCCAAATCATCAGCTGCAACAAGGATGTAGACTGCACAGACCACAAGAGGTAAACAAGATTATTTATGTGAAATACACCTGCTGCATGGCAGTATAAAATAGTTCCAGCTCAGCTATCTGGAAGCACACACAAACTATTTGATCTCCAGGTAGTATGATTCCAGGAGCCTGCAACTACAGACAAAATTGTTTCTAAAACAGGAACTGAAGGAATAATTTGTAAAGCAGTGATCCCACCCTATGGACAGTTAGGTTTAAAGTACCAATTACATTCTGTGTTCTGCAAGCATCTTGATGGGAAGCAAAAATGTGACCTGCTGCATAAGACCTTTTATAAAAACTTAACTGCTTGCACAGCCATGGTGTGAAGAGCTGCTTGTCACGATCTTGGTTTCAACACCATACCACAAATTCCCAGCCTCCCACTAGGGACACTCACTCCATCTTCTTTTAATCAGAAGAAAACAGTTATGACAGTCAATCCCTTCATGCTTAAAATGAAAATAAACAATCACAAAATAGCCTTCACCTTTTTTTTTTTTCTTCTCTGTAAACACTGCTAAGACACATGGCTCTACACATGAACATCCACAGGCTGCTCTCAAGGTGAAGTTCTGAATGTCACACCAGACAAAGCAATCCACAACGAGTAGCAGAGAAATATTGAAGAATTCTTCCTTGTGGTGGGTTGAAATTACCTCCCAACTAATTTGGAGAATTACCCTCAAAATAAAATCTCCAGACCAGCTCAGTTTGGGATGGAAGCAAATGAAGCTACATTTACAAGCAAACAAAACTCTAGAAATGTGAAATGCAATGAATATGTACAAAATATCCAAGAGATGTACAACATAGAGATATTTACAATTTATAAATAACACAGAAACTCCTCAGACACTCCCCTTCCCAGATGGATCCAGGAGCACCATTCACCCCCTCCCCCACTCCCTCCCTCCTTCCCTTTACCTCACCCAGGAGTCAAACAGAGATCCCCTGGCAAGGCCACGGAAGAGGGAGATAAATTGCAAGCAGAAGAGACAGAAGAAGAAAAGAGAGCAAGAACTGTTTATGCCTCTACTCTATATCCCCATTAGCAAGCCAGTGAATTCTATAGACCTTATCAATGTTTTCCTTTTACATTCAATTTATTTTAATTTCAACCTTTGCAGTCAGGGACTAGGCTAGAGTTCCCTCTTCAAACTGTAACATTCCTTTTCCTCAGTTATTGACCTGATGGAATTAATAGGTTTGTAAACCATTCTCATGTACCTTCTCAGGAAAATATTAAGCAGTGGTACGAATCCTTAAATTTTATTTTCATGTTGTGACTTGTGGAACTGAAGGTACCTTTTCGTTGACTTTAAAAGAGTCTTTTGTATTATATTGGGTTTGGCTGAGCTGGAGTCAATTCTCAAAGCATCCTTCTAGTGCTGTATTTTGCAGCAGGAGTTGATAGCACAGCAGTGTTTTTAAGCCTGCATTAGAAGACATAAAATACTTTAACTATTTATACACATACAGCCAGTCTCTCAGATATAAAATTGAGTCAATATGTTGAAATAAACTTTTTCTAGCTTAAAAAAAAAAAAAAAGTGGTCATAAAATGAAAATGTTTTCTTGATGAATAGTACAGACATTGGAATGTGCTGCCCAGGGAGGTGGCTGAGTCACTAACCCTGGATGTGTTTAAAGGTGGTTTGGATGTGGTGCTTGGGGATGGTTTAGGGGTGAACCTTGGGTTCTGGGTTGGACTTGGTAAACCTGAGGCTCTTTTCCAACCTGAATGTTTCTGTGATTCTGTGAAACTTATTCAATTGTTCTTGCTTTAGCTATAGCGTTGTTTGTTTCCAGAATATTTTAATTCATTCACCTGAATGTTTCTGTGATTCTGTGAACAGAGAAAGTGTACACAGCATGCACAGCACTCTACAAACATAGATATTGTGTTTCACCTCAGGAGAAGCAATAATGTGATTCTTGTGCTTTCATGCCAGTTTACTAAGTCTCCCAAATGACTTTGAATCTGAAGGCAGGGATAAGGCAATTTTATTACATTAAACTAACAGCAGTAATAACACAATTTCCAAAACTTTTACACAGATTCCAGTATCACACTACAGTGTAGAGCAGAATGGGTAATACTGCAGCTCTAATAGGACTTATAAAAGCACACTAATAAATGCTACCCAAAACAGGAGGGTCACATCCTGTAACCACTTGGCATCTACACTACCTTCCTAACAGAACTGTGAAAGCTCTAAGAGCTCAGATCCGCCTTCAAACTTGAAAAATCCATTACTGCTCCCAGTGATAAACTGGTAACTGAAGCAGCAGATAGGTTAGCACACAAATCACACTCATGTTACATAGTCTCCCAGCTCTCAGAACCAGGGAAGCCTTTAGATTTCAGCACTGTAACATACTTTCTGAAGAGCTGACACAGGAAATCACCAGGAAAAAAAATCCTGATACTAGCTTCAATTGCACCTCAGCAGAACTCTTTCAAGCTCCACAGTACAGAAATTGCTTCTGCCTAGTGCTGCTTAGAGCAGCCCCTGAAGGGTAGAGGGGATGTTATTTAGCTTAGTTTGCCCATGTAGAATTAGGGAATCTTAGAATTGTTAGGGTTGGAAGGGACCTCAAGGGTCATCCAGCTCCAACCCCCCTGCCATGGGCAGGGACACCTCACACTACAGCAGGTTGCTCACAGCCACATCCAGCCTGGCTGCAAAAACCTCCAGGGATGAGGCTTCCACCACCTCCCTGGGCAACCTCTGCCAGTGTCTCACCACCCTCATGGGGAAGAACTTCTTCCTAACATCCAATCTGAATCTACCCATTTCTAGTTTTGCTCCATTCCCCCCAGTCCTATCACTCCCTGATATCCTAAAATGTCCCTCCCCAGATTTCTTGTAGCCCCCTTCAGATACTGGAAGGCCACAAGAAGGTCTCCTCAGAGCCTTCTCTTTTCCAGACTGAGCAGCCCCAACTCTCTCTCTGTCTGCATAGGAGAGGTGCTCCAGCCCTCTGCTCATCCTCATGGCCCTTCTCTGAACCTTCCAGCACCTCCAGATCCTTCCTGTAATAGAGGCTCCAGAACTGGACACAGAGCTCCAGGTGGGGTCTCAGCAGAGTGGAGCAGAGGGGGAGAATCCCCTCCCTGGCCCTGCTGGCCACACTTCTCTTGCTGCAGCCCAGGCTCTGCTTGGCTCTCTGGGCTGCAAGTGCTCACTGCTGGCTCATGTTGAGCTTCTCATCCCCAGCACCCCCAAGGCCTTTTCTTCAGGGCTACTCTCCAGCCAGTCCCTGCCCAGCCTATATCGGTGCTTGGGATTGCCCTGACCCAGCTGCAGGACCTTGCACTTGGTCTTGTTGAACTTCATGAGGTTGTCTTGGGCCCAGCTCTGCAGCCTGTCCAGGTCCCTCTGGATGGATCCCTTCTCTCCAGTAGAAAAAACTCTGCAGCTGCTACTGTAAGTTAAACTTACAGTGCCAGACTTTTTCCTTTTGCATTTTGACACTGTTTGCCTGGATTCAGAAAAAAAAATAATTAACAACCAAAAAAAGCAAAAAACATTATATTATTCTGCTTGTCAGTGATCTGGGAGAGAAAGAAAAGGAAAACAAAAAAAAAGGAGGGATGGCATTTGGTGGGTTCATTTCCATTTCATTTTAATAAATGTGCACTACTCCTGATCTTGGCGTGTTAATTACATGTGCCTAAATCATCTCAGTGTCCAGCAACACACAACAATGTTTCAGATTTGTATTACCTTATTAGTTGTTGCATAGTGTGCACTAGCAGTAAATTTCTGTGAAGTCTCTGCACCCTTAGAGCTCTTCATCTTTTTAAAGACATAGAAGCACCTTACCTTGGTTTGTGAATTTAACAGTATAAGATACTTAGCAGATTTTTCTTCAGCTATGTTTGTAAGGACAGCCTGCTTCTCCTGACCTCTCCATGCACCCCTTCTACACATCTGTTACACATCCTGCAGTGCCCTCTCATGGATGCTAATCATCTAACAGGAGACAGTGCCCAACCTGTGAGGTCCCATCATTTCATCCAGACCTAACAGGTTAGTTAAAAAGCCACAAGGGAAGATATGATAAAAGCAGCTGGCTGCTGACATCATTCATTCTCCTTACGTGTTCAGCTTTACACCCACAATCGTTCCTGAGCTCACAGAATTCCAAGGCAAGGCAGTGTTTGAAAACTGTTCCGGAGTTGTGATCCACAGCCAAATCTTCCCAGCAGATATTTCAGCATCAGATGAATCAACACAAGTTTCTCAAGCTATTCTCCACCCTCTTTCAGGTGTGTCTTCAAATCAAATCCAAGCTATTCCAAGGTCTCCTTCATTTTATACTCACCAGTAGTGATACAACACAGCACATCCAGGCTGTGATATTTCCCAGGAGACACTGCAGTAACATTTACAGCAACAAGTTACATAGCTACAATTACTCTGGTGAAATAAATCAACTCTCTTTAAACTCCCCCTTGGTTAGGGGAGTGGAACATCTCCCTTAGGAGGAGAGCCTGAGGGCTCTGTAGCTTGGAGAGGAGGAGCCTGAGGGGTGACCTCATTCATGTTGGTGAAGATGTGCAGGGTGAGTGCCCAGAGGCTGGAGCCAGGCTCTGCTGGGTGATGCCCAATGACAGCACAAGGGGCAGTGGTGGAAGATGAGGCAGAGGAAGTTCCATGGAAACATGAGGAAAAAAAATTTCCCTGTGAGGGTGACAGAGCCCTGGAAGAGGCTGCCCAGGGGGGTTGTGGAGTCTCCCTCTCTGGACATGTTCAAGAGCCACCTGGATGTGTTCCTGTGTGACCTGCTCTAGGTGCTCCTGCTCTGGCAGGGGGTTGGACTGGATGAACTTTCAAGGTCGCTTCCAGCCCCTAACATTCTGTGACACTGTGATTCTGTGAACTCTCAATAAATGGCAAGAGGAATTCTATCATATTTGAAAGATTGCAGGTGATGGGGAAAGAGCTAGAAAATTATTAAATGGAGAGAGTAAAGAACATCTTAGCCAAATAGGTTTGAATTCTGCTCTTTAACAATCTGCCATTTAAAAGATTTATTCAGAAGTGGCACTTAACAGAGAGGTCAATTTCTAGTGCCAGACAGCAGATTGCAACCTACACCAGATATTGGAGCCCAGGTGGCTCTCCTTCTGACACTAATTCCTACGGAAAACATTTCCCACAGACACTGCAGACAGGAAATCACATCAAAATCAAATGTCTTACAAGTGACATGAAGGTCTCAATGTGTGGGAACAGAGTCCTAAAATTATTGCTCAGTTTTGCACCTGAGAAAGGCAACATTTATGTCATATAGGCCAACCTGCACTGATGAAGAGAGAAACTTAGCTGAGAAACAGAAAGGGACTTTGATTACAGGTGTGAAAAATTCTGTCCTGCAGACTCACTAGGAGACTGCAAACAATCTGAGCAACTCTCCAGATTTAAGTGATTTCCTTAATGTCTCGAGGTAACTCCAAAACTGAATTTCATAAGAAAAAAAAAAACATATTACCCCCAAATTAACATCATCATTACCTACTAGAAACACTCAAGGTAAAAGTCGTGCTGTGGGAGAAAGTAAGTTTGAAAACAGCTCTGAGTGAGAGATAGCCCAGCCCTATGAGGAGAGGCTGAGGGAGCTGGGGGTGTTTAGCCTGGAGAAGAGGAGGCTCAGGGGAGACCTCATTGCTGTCTGCAGCTACCTGAGGGGAGGTTGTAGCCAGGTGGGGGCTGGGCTCTTCTCCCAGGCAACCAGCACCAGAACAAGAGGACACAGTCTCAAGTTGTGCCAGGGGAGGTATAGGTTAGATATTAGGAGGAAGTTCTTCACAGAGAGGGTGATTGCCCATTGGAATGTGCTGCCCAGGGAGGTGGTGGAGTCGCCATCACTGGAGATGTTCAAGAGAAGCCTGGATGAGGCACTTAGTGCCATGGTCTGGTTGATTGGATAGGGCTGGGTGATAGGTTGGACTGGATGAGCTTGGAGGTCTCTTCCAACCTGGTTGATTCTATGATTCTATGATTGTAAGAAAACCATGCAAGTATTCCAGGGAAAGAAAGGATCAAGTGACTTCTCATAAACCAGGACTTAGCCTTCACCTGTTCTTAATATTGGAAAGGTTCTGACAAACAAACCAGGCAAGCCAATTCAGCAGGGAGTTCCTCTTTACCTTTCCAAACCAGAGTTCAATTAATTAGCCTGTTCCATTTTCTGTAGTATATCTTCTATGGGCTGCCCTAGTAGACAAACAAATATTCTGGAAATGTTTGCAGATAACTACTTCAAACTCCCCAAATAAGGACCTTTTGTTGGGCTTGGGGTGGTGTTTCCTTTTTTTTTTTTTTTTTCCCTTTTTCAAGTAAATGCTGTCTCTGGGAATTTTGACATTTGTAATAATGTTAGCTACACACACACACACAAAATAGCTCTTGAATGCATACTTTTGAGAAGGTAGTTCCCAAATGTATAACAGTGCTATCACAGCAGAGCAAAATAGAGTCTCTATTTCAAAAAAGCTCTTTCCTGACTCAGTACAAGAACATTAACCTGATGTTCTAGGCACACAGCAGGAACAATAAACCATGAATCAATCCTGCTAGAAGAGCAAAATATGACTGCAGGGAGAGAAACTCTCATATGTGTACATGCATCCATTTTTGCAATCCATAGCGCAGCTCTCACACCAAAGTCACTGCTAAGAAGCAAAACAAAACAGTTTTCCACCTGCAAAAATTAGTCTTACACCATCTGTTCTTCTCAGTGATGCCCAATGACAGCACAAGGGGCAGTGGTGGAAGTTGAGGCATAGGAAGTTCCATGGGAACATGAGGAAGAATTTTTTCCCTGTGAGGGTGACAGACTGGAATAGGCTGCCCAAGGGGGTTGTGGAGTCTCCTTCTCTGGAGAAGGACTGGGGGGAATGGAATGGAGCAAAACTAGAAATGGGTAGATTCAGATTGGATGTTAGGAAGAAATTCTTCCCCATGAGGGTGGTGAGACACTGGAACAGGTTTGAAGCCTCATCCCTGGAGGTTTTTGCAGCCAGGCTGGATGTGGCTGTGAGCAACCTGCTGTAGTGTGAGGTGTCCCTGGCCATGGCAGGGGGGTTGGAGCTGGATCATCCTTGAGGTCCCTTCCAACCCTGAGAATTCTCTGATTCTCATCTCACCAGTCACTTCTCCTAACAGTTCTGAGTGGGTGGGTTCATGGCAGTCCTGTGCATTTTTGCAGTGTTCCACAAAGGTGGTTTCATTCAGAGTGTGCTTTTGTGAATATGATGTTATTCCATGCCTCATCAAATTTAAAGGATCACTGAATCACAGAATGCCAAGGGCTGGAAGGGACCTCAAGTGATCATCCAGTCTCTGCCAGGGAAGGTTCTTAGATTCTTTTCTAATCAGGAGGAACGTTGGCCAGAAAGTATTAGCACACAGGTCAGGATGATCTGGATGAGCGGACTGAGTCAGTCATCCGTAAATTTGCAGATGACACCAAGCTGGGAGCAGGTGTTGATCGGTTAGAGGGTAGGAGGCTCTGCAGAGGGACCATGCCAGGCTGGACAGATGGGCAGAGTGCAACAGGATGACATTTAACAAGTCCAAGTGCCAGGTGCTGCACTTTGGCCACAACAACCCCATGCAGTGCTGCAGGCTGGGGACAGAGTGGCTGGAGAGCAGCCAGGCAGAAAGGGACCTGGGGGGACTGGTGGACAGCAGCAGAGCATGAGCCAGCAGTGTGCCCAGGTGGCCAAGAAGGCCAATGGCATCCTGGCCTGCATCAGCAATAGTGTGGCCAGCAGGAGCAGGGAAGTCATTCTGCCCTGTGCTCAGCACTGGTTAGACCACACCTTGAGTGCTGCGTCCAGTTCTGGGCTCCTCAAATTAAGAAGAACATTGAGATACTTGAACGTGTCCAGAGAAGGGTAATGAGGCTGGGGAGAGACGTTGAACATGAGATCTACAAGGAGAGGTTGAAGGAGCTGGGATTGTTTAGCCTGGAGAAGAGGATTCTCGGGGAGACCTCATTGCTGTCTACAACTACCTGAAGGGAGGTTGTAGCCAGGAGGGGTTTGGTCTCTTCTCCAGGCACCCAGCACCAGAACAAGAGGACACAGTCTCAAGCTGTGCCAGGGGAGGTTTAGGCTCGAGGTGAGGAGAAAGTTCTTCATGGAGAGAGTTGTTAGGCATTGGAATTTGCTGCCTAGGGAGGTGGTGGAGTCACCATCCCTGGAAGTGTTCAAGAGGGGATTGGATGTGGCACTTGATGCCATGGTTTAGTGGTCATGAGGTCTTGGGTGACAGCTTGGACTTTGATGATCCTTGAGGTCTTTTCCAACCTTATTGATTCGGTGATTCTGTGAGAGGTTGTCTTTGGAGGAGCTTAGCATTTTAGCCACCTAAAGCAAAAGCTAGTCAAGACAGAATTGTCAACCTGTTATCTTTTTTACTCCAGAAATGCATCTCCTCTTCTATAATTAGACTGCTGCTGCAAGTGTTAGAGCAAAGTAGTCATTTCATTAGTCTCTTGGTTGGACTTTGATGATCCTTGAGGTCTTTTCCAACCTTATTGATTCAGTGATTCTGTGAGAAGTTGTCTTTGGAGGAGCTTAGCATTTTAGCCACCTAAAGCAAAAGCTAGTCAAGACAGAATTGTCAACCTGTTATCTTTTTTACTCCAGAAATGCATCTCCTCTTCTATAATTAGACTGCTGCTGCAAGTGTTAGAGCAAAGTAGTCATTTCGTTAGTCTCTCTGGTTTGTATTGATACACAGCTCTCAATTACTTCAGCATATTTAAGTACAAGTAACATTTCAAGAAACCTTCATTCCTTCTGTATGTTCTGTACAGAAAAAAAATTACTTATTCTCTCATTTTGTCATTGTCTAGTTGGCTGTAGGTGACATGGCAACAGATGACTTTATCCTCAAAGCAACATAGTGCCAAATTTTAGACTACCAAGCATCATCTGAGCCTTTCAAATGACAGGACTAGAAAAGAGCACTGCTAAGCTCTTCACCTGTCATTTTAATGTAGTCTGGCTGGTAACTTAATATAATAGATTTGTAAATCCCTGAGAAATTCAGGTCAGGCTAGAAGCAGCACTGCAAGTTAGCATCCAGTACAAGCAATGCTCTAACCTCACACTTAGAAACACAATCAGCTCTCGTTTCAGTGGTGCTGCCTGCTAGCTGCAGGATGATTATTGTGGTCAGCAAATTGGCAACAGCTGATAGTACATTCAGCAAGGCAACAGTGACAGAAGGAGAGGACACAGTCTCAAGCTGCACCAGGGGAGGTTTAGGCTGGATGTTAGGAAGAAATTCTTCCCAGAAAGAGAGATTGGCCATTGGAATGTGCTACCCAGGGAGGTGGTGGAGTCACCATCCCTGGAAATGTTTCAAAAAAGCCTGGATGAGGCACTCAGTGCCATGGGATAGTTGATTAGATGGTGTTGGGTGATAGGTTGGACTTGGTGATCTCAAAGGTCTTTTCCAACCTGGTTGATTCTGTGATCCTGGCAACGCATCCATCATATATTTTCAAAGAACATATACTTCGTGTTACGCTCTCCTCTCAAAACAGAATCTCCATTAAAGGTATTATGTACTTGAAAGACCTCCATATATGAGGTTTTACCCATAGAATGCAGTCTACAGGGTGCACAGTCCCTCACTAAAGACATACTTGCAAAACATGTTCAGAAAATGATTTCACCACATTTCTTGCCTTTCCAGAGGAAGACTTTTCAAAGCAATGAACTGCTTATAAATCCATGAATGCCAAAAGAAAAATACTACGAACATCTGAAAATCTATAAATAATAACCTGACCAAGTGGTGTGTTGTGGTGAAGAAGGAGGATGGTGATTAATTTATGAATTATGACATTTGATTTATGAAAATTGTTGTTTATTAATTATTAAAATTATTAATAACAGATTAATCATCTTTATATATTGATTCTAATGCACGGTTGTGAAAATATATTCTGTAACTGGTTTAGTATATACAATTTGACCCGATTAGAATATTTACAGAATTAATTCCTAACTGAAGGAACAAAGGGTGCAGTTCCTCCACTTGTCCACCAGATGGCGACTCGACAACACCCTTGGCAGCTGTAACTATGTATAGAGACTTTCGCAATGTTATCAAGAGGCAATTCAGTCTGGAATATCACGTGGCCAGGTACAGGCGCTTTGAACTAGACGTTACTGAGTGTTGCACGTGTGAAAAGATACATTGTGTCTTTCTTTGTAGTGAAGCGAGTTGCTGGATTACACTGGCTGCTCGCTGGCTTACTGTCTGCTGGGGGCTAGCCCGTTCCGGGTGGTGACTTTCTCCTCCCGTAGTCGTGGGAGGGGTGAGGCTTTCCGCTGGTCGGCAGTTTTCCTTGGCACGGTGGTCCCACAGCACAACCACGGTGACCAGGGGCTGGCAGAGTTGGTGCAGCTCCCTGAACAGAGTTGACTCAGCAGGGCCGGTCCGGGGGAGTGGTCCTGCATGGCGGGGGCCGGTTCCTTGGGGGTCGGCCCTCGCAGTCAGGGTGACGGTTCCCGGTAGGCGGGGTCGGCCGTCTCCGACCCCACAGACGGGGTTCAGGGAAGGGGTGTGGTGAAGCGGCACTTCCCCTGGGTTGCTTCGAAGTGAGCTGACTATGCCAATTCTCTCGGTGACTGCTTTGCATTAAGGTGACAATGCAGTGCTTGGCTTGGTCTCAGAGGAGAGGACGTCTCTCTCTTTCTTGGGAAATCCCGGGTTACTTCACCCTGACAGCACAGGGTCGTGGAGCAGCGACAGTGGCTCCTTTTATCTCCCGCAAACAGCAGGAGTCACACAGGGTGCGTTGCTGCCTGGTCAGCTGCTTATGGCTGCAGCAGGTGCTAGACTGCCAGGCTTGGGCTAGTCACTCCCCCTCTGGGCTAAAGCTTACCCTCGGGGTTCCAGTCCTTGTTGAGACGCGACTGGGTTTACGACGCTGGCTTTCGTAGCTTCAGTGAAGGGATCTCCTTTGCTGGTTCCTCGAGCAGCTTGAGGAGCTGGCTTCTTTCCGTGTTGCAGAGGCCTCTAGCATGATTGCACATGAGAGTGAGAAGACTTAGAGGTGCTGCGAGCTTACATAGCTCGAGCAAAGTGAGAGAAAGCGAAAGGAGAGAGCAAATTGGTAAACAAGAGAGGAATACTTACAGATTTCTTGAGGCTGGATCTGGCCAATGGGCACAGTTGTCAAGAACCTGCTTTACCCTATAGAAAGGGTGAAGCTAGAATTATGCCCTTAGATGGAAAGAGCATGAGCATACCATGTGATGGGTGCATGTAGTTGTTTACCCTTTAGGAGACAGGTTGCCACCTGGGCCTTTGTCCCCCTCTCCAGAAAGTAGGGTGGAAGGGGACACTTACCAAAACATGTTGGCACAAGTTTGCTGGTATTTGGGGGCATAATTCTGGGCCTTCACCACATGGTGAGACATGACAGAAGAAGGATCAATAACTGTATTGGCAAACCTGCCAAGCCACCTACAGAGCAAAGAAAAGACTGGATTTACTTTGTTTCTTGTTACTAAACACTTCAGTCACCATCAGTTGGGTTTATACCAGCAAGAATTTATTTTCCTTGATTAATTATCACCAAATGGTGAAGGGTTTTAGTTGAAACTTTTGCAGTATTCCTTACTACAGTACAAATAGAAAATAAGTTGATTACACTACCTGGTAAGAGACAATATAAACCACCTTTGACACTTACTCATAATGGCAACCAAGCATTTCCATATCTGCTAGAGGATGGGAATCCTATTGCAGTCAAACAGCAGGAATGACACTTGAGGAACCAAGTAGCTGCTGAACAGATTTTAACTTCCAGACGTTTTTCCTTTTTTTGTGTCCTTTTGTGATGACTACAATGAAACCAAATTTTTTCCCTTCTGGAATTCTGGTTAAAAGGTCATTTGACACTGCTGTACCACAAATGTTTGGAAAAATCAGGCACCTCTGCTATGAGGACAAGCTGGGGATGTTCAGCCTGGAGAAGAGGAGGCTTTGGGGAGACAGCCTGGCAGTACCTGAAGGGGGCTCCAGGAAGGCTGGAGAGAGACTGTTTGCAAAGGCCTGCAGGGACAGGACGTGGGACAATGGCTTCAAGCTAGAGCAGAGCAGATTGAGATTGGATGTTAGGAAGAAGTTCTTTACTCTGAGGGTGGTGCAACATAGGAACAGGTTGCCCAGGGAGGTGGTTGAGGCTCCTTCCCTGGAAGTATTCAAGGTGAGGCTGGAGAAGGCCCTGGGCAACCTGATCTAGTTGGGGATGTCCCTGCTGACTGCAGGGAGGTCGGACTGGATGAGCTTTGGAGGTCCCTTCTGTCCAGAACCATTCTGTGATTCTATAATTTTATGATCTTGATATAAATATCACATATCAAGAAGTAATCAAAGAGTAAGCACACTACATGACCATTGAAGAAGTCATTAAAATACAATGGTATTTTGAAAACTTTAAATAAATATAGGCTTTGTACAACTTTTACAGTAAACAATGTCTTTGATTTGCCAGGAGAAAACCCTTACATATGATTAAACAAGCAAGAAACAGTCAAACTTCTGAAAAACTGCTACCAGAAATACCACTCAAAGAAACACTTGAATGTATACTATTTTATTTTGAAGATTAAATACTGGACATTTCTTGGTGGGTTGAGATCACCCCCAACTAATTGGAAACTATCCCCAGAGCAGACTTAAAAAAAAAAATAATTCAGAACTCAGAAGCAAAATGAAAGTTATATTTTAAAAAGGTAAGCTAAAATCCATGAGTATAACATGCAATGAATATGTACAAAATACATTTATGTATATTTACAATTCAGAAAAACAAATACAAGGATTCCTTTGGATTATTCCACACACACCCTGGACAGCCCAGAGGGCTGTCAGCAACCTCTTCCCCCCTCACTTCCCTGGTACCTACAACCCAAGTAAGTTCAGGCAGCAGAAGGTCAGGAAAGAGAAAAGAGAGCAATGCAAAGTAGAATTGCAGGGAGAAGAAGCAAGAAGGAGACAGAACAATCTGTGCAGGAAACTTTATCCTAATCAGCAATCCAATGGAGTGATAGAGACATATCATTGTTATTCTTCTGTATCCAATGGATAACTTTATTTACCTTTTACAATTTTCTACTCAAAGCCTCTGGAATTTTCCTGTTCTTGTTTACAATTAAGACACTAGGCTAAAGCATCAGCCTTAAACCATAACCCAGTTCTAAAAGACTTCCCTAATATTTTACGAGTGATGTTATCTGATAAACAAATATTTGCTAGGATAAAGAAAAAAAAAGAAACCGTCAAGCAAATGGTACTGTAAAATTAGATATCAAGGAAGTAAATCAAGCAGTGTTTTGCTCAAACAGCTGTTACCAAATGCTTGTGGAAATACACACACGGAAGAATGATATTAATAGTAGCTGCAGATGGGGTTTAAATCCATTCATCCATTACAGTTAAATGGCCTATGCAAAAGTGATGATATGAGCAGACACCAAAAAGACACTGACAGCCCCCAAAGCCTCCATGCATCAGA
Organism: Indicator indicator; assembly: GCF_027791375.1. Classification (NCBI taxonomy): domain Eukaryota; kingdom Metazoa; phylum Chordata; class Aves; order Piciformes; family Indicatoridae; genus Indicator; species Indicator indicator. The sequence continues at coordinate 32,579,424 of NC_072020.1, forward strand.
AAATACCCCCCGTGGCTTATGGAGGCAAATGGAGCTGGCATAAGCATGAGTATTTGACCATAATTTTTGAACACACATGCTTCAGCATCTGATGAGTCCACCTATATTTCAGGGGAGTAAAATAATTTATGAGAAAAAAATTGGTTTATATTGAAAACTTGTGTAACTTCTAGCATTACAATAAATGGTGTAGCTGCAAGTTTCTGTTCTTGTTCCCTGTGGAGCTACTTAGAATCATAGAATTGTCAGGGTTGGGACCTCAAGGATCATCCAGTTCCAACCCCCCTGCCATGGGCAGGGACACCTCACACTACAGCAGGTTGCTCACAGCCACATCCAGCCCGGCTGCAAAAACCTCCAGGGATGAGGCTTCCACCACCTCCCTGGGCAACCTGTGCCAGTGTCTCACCACCCTCATGGTGAAAAAATTCTTCCTAACATCCAATCTGAATCTACCCACTTCTAGTTTTGCTCCATTCCCCCCAGTCCTATCACTCCCTGACACTCTTAAAATGTCCCTCCCCAGCTTTCTTGGAGCCCCATTCAGATACTGGAAGGCTACAAGAAGCCTTCTCTTCTCCAGACTGAACAGCCCCAACTCTCTCAGTCTGTCTCCATAGCAGAGCAGCTCCAGCCCTCTACTCATCCTCGTGGCCCTTCTCTGGACACCTTCCAGCACCTCCAGATCCTTCTTGTAACAGAGGCTCCAGAACTGGATGCAGTACTCCAGGTGTGGTCTCACCAGAGTGGAGCAGAGGGGGAGAATCCCCTCCCTGGCCCTGCTGGCCACACTTCTCTTGCTGCAGCCCAGGATGTGATTTGCTTTCTGGGTTGCAAGTGCACACTGCTGGCTCCTGTTGAGCTTCTCATCCACCAGCACCCCTAAATCCTTTTAGAACCTTGCATTTGGTCTTATTGTATTTTATTTTATTGTATTTTATTTTATTTCATGGTACTTCTTATTTTACATTATTAGACTTAGCAGAATGCATGCTGACTTAACACAATGCATGTTTAGGGGTTTGTGAGAGGTTTTGTTTGTTTGTTTATTTGTTTGTTTTGTCTGTTTCTTTTTACCAATGAATAAAAAAAAATCTTCAGACTAAAATTCCCAGAAAAATAAGCTTCAGCAGACATGTAAGTATTGACCATTCCTGTGTCAAGGTTTGGGGAAGAAAACATAGTTGAATGTTCTATAAGAAGGCAAAGTTTTAGAATATATATATAACAAGCCAAAGAAAAATAACTGTTTTAAGAGGGAACTTCTTGAAAGATGAAAGTCCTTGAACCAAGATAAGTTTTCCTTCATTGCTTTTAAAAAGATTAAACAAGATACATATTTAATCCTGCTCAGGGCATTGTGGATAAAGAAGGAGCTGTATAACAGGTTTTGCTGGAAATATGAAGATGGGTGAGTGAAATGACCTGTCAGATTTGTACTGTGAACATCAGGAGAAAGACAAGCCATAAAAACTGGAACTTGAAATAGATAACCTTCATTCACAGTTCTCATTGCCAGAAACTCATTAAAGGATTTTCAACAAGGTAGGAAACATCCATGTCTCATATCCCACACCTGCATTTAAGATGGCTGAGAAGTGTTATTTAGCTCCTGAATTTTCCTGTTGTTATTAGAAGTAGTTGAAAATTCCTGCTGGATTATCAGATAATTAGGCAGAGGAGAAGCTGAGTGCAACTAATTCATACAGCACCGGTCTGTACTGCTACAGCACTTTCACATGGAGGGGGATGAATAAACAGGTCATAAGCAAATAACTTAAAATGTACTTACATTTCTAAGTGAGTTCACTGTAATCATTGGTGAATTAGAAATGTCAAGACAGTCATAAATTTCCCATCATTAACCATCAAGACAAGCCTTGTTTAAATGCAGTTATTAAATGTTGGGGAAATCAATTAAGCTCAAATGCCAAATATTAATATTTAAATCTCAAAGTGACAAACAGAAAGCTGTGTTTCGATCTCTAAGCTTTTCAACAAGCGAGGAAAAAACTCTGTTTTGGGGGTTCTGAATCCTGAAGAGCATAACTCTCACTTCCTCTATATTTACTTTGCAAAAATAAAACATAAAGGGCTGTGCAACCAGGGCCTGAAAAAGAAATTAAGGACAAATCCATTAAGTTAAGGGGAAGGATCCTCTGGGCTCTGGTTCACACAGTACTATCAGTCAGCATAAACCTGTGCAAGTTTCTTTCAGAGACAATTTCTTTCTATTGCTATGGAGAAGTCTTCTAAGCAATGTTCCTATTAAGAGGTACAAGTATTCATCAGCAATCTACAGCCAAACCAGTCAGTGTTATGAAAAAAAAAAACAAACAAAAGCCACTGAACACTAATTTATTAAATAACCGATTTCCAGATTTAGAGAACTCCCACTTCCAACTCACCCTATTGTTATTTTTTGTTTCCTCTTCATTTCACCTTGCAGGTTTTGTTTGTTTGTTATTTTAGTGCAAGGACAGGTTGTGGTACACAGGCAGGAATGATGGCTTCTTGTTTAAATAACAGAAGTGCAGAGATCTTAAGAAATACTTTCCTGGTTATAGGAACATTGTGCATTCTCTTGTAATTGTTTGCTTAACTTGATAAGAAGAGAGATCCACACAACCCACAATGTATAAATTTACTGAGTCAGACATGCTTAGGACTACTGGAAACAGCTTTGATCCCTTAAGTAGGAAAAATAAATATATAAATAAAAGGCAAGTTTCAGGCTCATTGTTACTCTCTTCCTAGCAAGAGAGGGTTTTGAGTAGGTTTGCTCAGGCAGTCATTCACTAAACAGCCTGATAACATTTAAACAGATTATATTATGATCTGTTCCTTAGGTTATGCATATAAGGAAATCAAGAAGTCAAACCTCAACTGGTACAAGTAGGCTACTCCTTTCCAGTTCCCTTTTGGTCCTACCATGAGAGGCCAAGGCACTGGTGAGTGCTGTTCACTGCTTCCCCTCAAGGTACTCCTTGGCCCAAGCTCTTTAACCTAAACTGAAGGAGGTAACCAGTGTCTCACAGGACCTGACCTATGTATACAGACCTATCCACAAGTTTACTCATAGCATGAATAATCATAGAATGGTTTGGGTCAAAAGGGACCTCCAAAGGTCATCTAGTCCAAGCCCCCCTTAGACCAGGTTGTCCAGAGCCCCAAGGATGGGGCCTCAACTACCTCCCTGGGCAGCCTGTTCCATTATTCCCCTACCCTTATGGTAAAGAACTTCCTCTGTAGGAAGACAGCAAACCTTTGAACAACTTCTGAGAAGGCTATGTTTTGTCTTTGAGTTGGAAAGAATGTAAATACCTTGTAACTGAAGAGAAAGACTAGGCAGAAGTTGAGTGGATATGCTGAGAAGCTTCTTTGTCAGTATCAACCTATTGTGTTCTTTGCTTGGACCCATGTCAGTGGAAGGATAGCCAGCTGGGATGGGACAGCTTGGTGTTAGAAAAGGAGATAAGTTGACTATGTGACAGAGTAGGAAGCTTGGGCTTATGCTTGAGCTCTTGCTTTGCTTTGCTTTTGCTTGTGCTTAGTGCTTTGCTTAGTTGCTCAGGCACTAAATGCTTTTGCCTTTCACAACAAGAGGAGTCTTCTCGTCCTGGCCTCACCTGGGAACACCATAACACACAGCCTAGGAGAAGAACACTACTGATACAATTATATTCCTCCAACTTCCTCCCAACCTAAACCTCTAACTTAAAACCACTGCCCCTTGTTCTACCACTGCAGGCCTTTGTAAACAGTCCCTTTCCAGCCTTCTTATAGGCCTCCTTCAGGTCCTGGAAATCCACCATTAAGTCTCCCAGGAGTCTTCTCTTCTTCAGGCTGAACAACCCCAGCTCTCTCAGCCTGTCCTCCTAGGATGATCTGAGTTAATAATGATCTGAGTTCGATTTTTCCAGCACCAGGAAAGAGGTTCTAATTAAATTGCCAAGAGTTTAATAAACATCACAGTTTAATCAGGCCATTTATTTTTGCTCAGATCTCTGCATGAGACCAAGACAGGCGATTTAGAAATAAATACAAAAATGTCTTCTGGGCAGGGACTGGCTGGAGAGCAGTGTGGTGGTGCTGGGGGTGCTGGTGGATGAGAAGCTCAACAGGAGCTGTCAGTGTACACTTGCAGCCCAGAAAGCCAACCAGAGCCTGGGCTGCAGCAAGAGAAGTGTGGCCAGCAGGGCCAGGGAGGTGACTCTCCCTCTCTGCTCAGCTCTGCTGAGACCACACCTGGAGTACTGCATCCAGTTCTGGAGCCTCTATTACAAGAGGGATATGGACATGCTGGAAGGTGTCCAGAGAAGGGCCACCAGGATGATCAGAGGGCTGGAGCACCTCTCCTGTGAGGACAGACTGAGAGAGTTGGGGCTGTTCAGTCTGGAAAAGATAAGGCTCCAAGGTGACCTTATTTTCAGTATCTGAAGGGGGCTTAGAAGAAAGCTGGGGAGGGATTTTTTAGGCTATCAGGTAGTGACAGGACTAGGGGGGAATGGAATAAAGCTGGAAGTGGGGAGATTCAGACTGGATGTGAGGAAGAAGTTCTTCCCCATGAGAGTGGTGAGAGCCTGGAATGGGTTGTCCAGGGAGGTGGTTGAGGCCCCATCCCTGGAGGTGTTTAAGGCCAGGCTGGATGAGGCTCTGGCCAGCCTGCTGTAGTGTGAGGTGTCCCTGCCCATGGCAGGGGGTTGGAACTGGATGATCCTTGTGGTCCCTTCCAACCCTGACTGATTCTAGGATTCTGCATCACTCTGTAGGCTTCCTAGCAATGGCATTTTCAAAAGTAAAACCTCAAACTAAACACATTTACCAGAAAACAATGAACATTATTCCAATTCTTCATACTACTGGCAAAATGTATCTAATATTATAATAAGAATAGAAGAAATGTGTATTCCTGTTATTGACAGTACAGACCAAAACAGCACAGCAAAGCTTGAACTAATGAAGAACAGTCAGAAAAATTCAGTGCACAGGAAGTGGAAGGCTTTGTACCTCTGAGGAAAGCCTCACAGAATGGAAACAGAGGAATATTGAAGAGAATGATGCTGGAGAGTAAAATAGGAGGGGAAGAAAACCACAGAAGAGGATGAAAAAAAAAATTACTCTTGAAAGGATTTATGTTCATTAGTAATACCACACAGTTTTCTGAAGACATTTTAAGGAGTTTTCAAATTCAAGTTATTTTCACATATGCTGGAAATGAAGGACTAAAAGTCTTCTCAGCACAGTTTCTTTCAGCCTCCTTCCCTGACTTTCCTTAAGTACATGCATCATGGAACCCAAACAGATTTTTGACACACAGAAGATGTCAGAAGGTCAAGATGCTGCCTCATTGTAAGTACTTTAAAGAACAGTGTATTTCTCTGTATCCTTTCACACAATGACATTAATGTAAAGCTCAGTTTCTCTTACAAAAATGAGCCATTTAGCATAGTGACTGCAAAGCATCTACTGCTTTGCAAACATGCTGCTGTGAGGTACTCTGTATTTATAGGACAATGCAAACTGAAGACCCTGTACATTTAAGAATCTGGCCTACAGTCTCCCTGTAGGAACAAGGAGGGAGAAAAAAAGTGCTGAGGGCATCTGACAAAAATCCAGGATCTGTTTCAAATCCTCACAGTCCATTCTGCAGATATGTCCAACTACATCCCACTATAAGCCTGAAACTCTGATACAGTGGTGTTGTCTACAGAGCCAGGATAAACCCTTCACTGTGGATCCTTCCTGCCCTTCCCTCACCCCCAAATAATTGCTTTCTATAATGCTCTCTGCACCAAGAATAAATAGAGACTCAGCTTAAGCTGAAATGGAAGACAAATATGACTGGCCTTGAACTATTTTTTTCCCAGATGATCCCAAGCTCTTGTGGTAGAGCCCATTGAGAGTGCACGAAAGAAGACAGCCCAAAGCCCACAGAGTTATTGCTGAGTTTAAATACAGACTGCAAATGAATGTCCTGTGGATAAATGCCTATGAAAAACGCAGAGGAGAATAAATGCTTGGGAGATTAAGAGATTTACTGTAACTTCTGTGAAAGCTGAACAGTTAAAGGGCAGAAATTCTTTAGTTTCCAAGCAGCAAATTTAAAGGGGCAGAGATGTATATGTTATCTCAGCAGCTAATTAAAACCTCTCTGTCTATTCACATGTGCATGCAATACACATCTTTTCATCAATCAGCAGACCTATACTATTGATTATGCACTATACTGCTCAGCACAATTATGATAAATGTTAGATCCTTTAATTTTTTTAATGCTGCTTTTGCTAATGCATAGAATCATTTAGATTGGAAAAGACTTTTAAGATCAAGTCCAATAGAATAATAGAATCATAGAATCATACAATCATAGAATCGTAGAATCACAGAATGGTCCAGGCTGGAAGGGACCTCCAAAGCTCATCCAGTCCAACCTCCCTGCACTCAGCAGGGACATCCCCAACTAGATCAGGCTGCCCAGGGCCTCCTCCAGCCTCACCTTCAATATCTCCAGGGAAGGAGTCTCAACCACCTTCCTGGGCAACCTGTGCCAGTGTTCCACCACCCTCAGAGTAAAGAACTTCTTCCTAACATCCAATCGCAATCTGCTCTGCTCTACTTTGAAGCCATTGTCCCTCATCCTGTCCCTGCAGGCCTTTGCAAACAGTCTCCCTCCATCCTTCCTGCAGTCCTCTTCAGGTACTGGCAGGCTGCTATTAGGTCTCCCCAGAGCCTCCTCTTCTCCAGGCTGAACACCCCCAGCTCCCTCAGTCTGTCCTTGTAGCAGAGCTGCTCCAACTCCCTGACTATTCTCGTGGCCCTCCTCTGGACCCTCTCCATCAGGTCCACATCCTTCCTATATTGAGGGCTACAAACCTGCTCAGAGTATTCCAGGTGAGGTCTCACCAGAGCCAAGTGGCAGAATCACCTCTCTGGCCCTGCTGTATATAGTTCTCTGTATTGCTCGAGATCTCTTACTGAAATGAAGTAAAGAGCTCTTCATACTGAACAAACCATACTCAGTGAAAGCAGCTTCCTATGCAACTTGATATTTGTAACTCTCCTCCTTCTCTGATAGTTTCATCACATTTACCCCTTTTACCCCTGGGAAATGTAAACCCAGACATGAGGAACTGCTATGACAAATGTGCCAGATTTTACTTACTTGTCCTCTTGGCAGATTCTTTCCTTCAGAGCAGGAAGATTGCAAGAACAGAGATGTATTCATGTGTACAAACAGTAACCATCTGTTTCACACCAAAGGCCAAAGAGAATAGCCACAGACCTGAAGATCTTGCTCTCCAAATAAGCTCAGACAGTGTACACACAACAGCATATAGTGAGTCCATCTGTTACATGGCTAACCCTGCTCATGCTTTGCTGTGCTACAATCAGGAACATTCAGGAACTGTGATACACAAGCAAACCTCCAAAGTGGAAATTCGACTGCAAATCTTCACCTAACTTGGTTGAGTAGTACGTATTAGAAAGAGTATCCAAGTTTAGATGGTCAATTTTCTCTCTGAACAGTTACCAGCTCCCAAACCCTTTATCTGTCCCATCATTGTTCCTTTTCAAGCAGTGACTGAGGGCAATATTCTTCTGCGATTCATAGAATCATAGAATCATCAGGGTTGGAAGGGACCTCAAGGATCATCCAGTTCCAACCCCCCTGCCATGGTCAGGGACACCTCACACCACAGCAGGTTGCTCACAGCCACATCCAGCCTGGCTGCAAAAACCTCCAGGCATGAGGCTTCCACCACCTCCCTGGACAACCTGTGCCAGTGTCTCACCACCCTCATGGGGAAGAATTTCTTACTAACATCCAATCTGAATCTACCCATTTCTAGTTTTGCTCCATTCCCCCCAATCCTATCACTCCCTGACACTCTAAACAGCTTTCTCTGACACCTCCCCAGCTTTCTTGAGGCCCCCTTCAGATACGGGAAGGCCACAAGAAGGTCTCCTGGGAGCCTTCTCTTCTCCAGACTGAACAGCCCCAACTCTCTCTGTCTGTCCTCATAGGAGAGGAACTCCAGCCCTCTGATCACCCTTGTGGCCCTTCTCTGAACACATTCCAGCACCTCCAGATCCCTCTTGTAATAGAGGCTCCAGAACTGGATGCAGTACTCCAGGTGTGGTCTCAGCAGAGCGGAGTAGAGGGGGAGAATCACCTCCCTTGACCTGCTGGCTATGCTTCTCTTGCTGCAGCCCAGGCCCTGTTTGGCTTTCTGGTCTGCAAGTGTACACTGGTGGCTCATGTTGAGCTTCTCATGCACCATTATGTGAGCCTCATAAATATCTTCAATATAGCAAATTCTTAAGAAATCTACCAGTGAGATTCATGTAAAAAAAAATAAACACAATCACTTTCTTACATATTTGATCTTCACCTCCCAACATCATTAAAAAAAAAAATCCCATCTCAAGCTCTTGAGCAACTGAATTGCCAGATAAATGAAATATCCATCAGGGTTTTTTTTCTAACTGCAAAATGTCAAGTGTGTTAGGATGTAATATACCCATGGGAATCTTAGGTCTTACACATTAAGAACCCCTGGACAATAAGAAGTTGTTATTTTGCTCTTCACAAAAGAGAAAGCAACCAAGAAGAAGCTGCAAACTTCCGGGCAATTCTCTAAACATCATGAAAATGTGGCTGCCCATAATGCCAGTGTCAATAGGGGGAGATAGGAATGAAGTTGAAAGGGAGCTTCTATGGGAATTCTTTCTTTGCAATTTAATTTTTTAGAAAATAAAGTCTGAGTAGGAAGTCCAGCCCAGAGAATTCTCTGATCCTATGATCTGCACCAATCTGAATTGCATCCAATCTGGCAGATGGAGCCCACCATCTGAGTAGAAAATACATGCACCAGGTATTCAATTGAATGTGAAATTTGAATGCCATGAAATTTTATGGTAATGTCTTTAATGGTTTCAAGATGGACAGGAAACAAAAACTATATTATGTTCTGACAGGTTTTCAATTACTTTGGCATACAGATACAAGCAGTTCGCTCCCCTGTCCCATAGTCTTCCCTATAATTGCTTATTTACTTATTTTAATCATTTCCTACAACTTCTGCAATCTAATCTCATCCTCTAAAAATGAGCTTTCATGCCTGATTTTGCCACCAAACCATGACAAAACACTAACCTAGTGCCATCTGAATGCTGCTATCCCCTCATTAGTCTTCTCATGCCATGGTGCTGGTCCCTTTTATCCTCAGTAAAAGTCAATCTGTTCAGGGGTTTGTGCCACTGTTCACAGGGGGTTTGGAAGGGCATTTTGCCAGAAGAGAGCACACTTCTCCATGGGAACCAAGGCCTTCTGAAGTATTCTATGAGATCTCACACAACAAATTGTTACAGTGGAAGGGTCTAGTGGGAAGCTGCTGTTGGATTGATTACTGCCCTCAGTTAAGGGCAATATCCTTCCTCTGCTGTAGGGTTTTTTTGGCATTTGACCTTACACAGGGTCAAGAGGAAAGGAGCCTTAGACACTTCACTGTGTACACAAAATGAACAAATGGAGCACATTTCAAAATCCATGCTATGCTGTGTGCACACCTTCTTGTCTGCTTTGGCCTCAAGAGTCTTATGAAATGCTTTATTATAGAAGGAATATAAAACATGAAGCAGATACTATTTGAATTCCTCCTCCTCCACTTTTCTTTAAAAACCTGTACAATAAACTCACCAGTCTTAGCATGTGAGTCTTGCACATGCTGCCTCAGCCACCACATTTTAATAGCATCACCTCTAGATCAGGTCAACTGCAGAGCATGGAAAGCTCTGTCAGAACACATTAACCAGAAATCCCTTGGGCATCCACAAACAGTAACTGATGGTGACAACTTTTTCCCTGGGTAACTCTGGTGGGTCTCCTAAGCTTGGTAACTCAAGCTTTCTATGATTACACAACAAAATATCCACAGATGTTTGGCAAAAGAAGAAACTAATATAGAATCATGGAATGACAGAACAGTCCAGGCTGGAAGGGACCTCCAAAGCTCATCCAGTCTGACCTCCCTGCACTCAGCAGGGACATCCCCAACTAGATCAGGCTGCCCAGGGCCTCCTCCAGCCTCACCTTGAACATCTCCAGGGAAGGAGCCTCAACCACCTCACTGGGAAACCTGTGCCAGTGTTCCACTACCCTCAGAGTAAAGAACTTCTTCCTCACATCCAATCTCAATCTGCTCTGCTCTAGTTTGAAGCCATTGTCCCTCATCCTGTCCCTGCAGGCCTTTGCAAACAGTCTCTCTGCAGCCTTCCTGGAGCCCCCTTCAGGTACTGCCAGGCTGCTATTAGGTCTCCCCAGAGCCTCCTCTTCTCCAGGCTGAACACCCCCAGCTCCCTCAGCCTGTCCTCATAGCAGAGCTGCTCCAACTCCCTGAGCATTCTCATGGCCCTCCTCTGGACCCTCTCCATCAGCTCCATGTCCTTCCTCTACTGAGGGCTCCAGAGCTGTACACAGCACTCCAGGTGAGGTCTCCCCAGAGCAGAGCAAAGTGGCAGAATCACCTCTCTGGCTCTGCTGGCAATGCTGCTTTTTTTTGGGATTTGCCTTCTGTGCTGCAAGCTCACACTGCCTGCTCCTGTCCAGCTTCTCATCCACCAGCACCCCCAAGTCCTTTTCCTCAGGGCTGCTTTCTAACACCTCCTCCCCCAGTCTGTATTGGCAGTGAGGATTGCTCTGGCCCAGGTGAGATGATGAGATGCGATCTGTGAGAAAAACACCACAAATACAACCCTCCCCAAAACCCACAAACCCCATGACAACCTCATGAGGTTCAACAAGACCAAGTGCAAGGTCCTACATCTGGGTTGGGGCAATCCCAAGCACTGATACAGGCTGGGCAGGGACTGGCTTGAGAACAGCCCTGAAGAAAGGGCTTGGGGGTGCTGGGGGATGAGAAGCTCAACGTGAGCCAGCAGTGAGCACTTGCAGCCCAGAGAGCCAAGCAGAGCCTGGACTGCATCAAGAGAAGCCCAGCCTATGAGGACAGACTGAGAGAGTTGGGGCTATTCAGTCTGGAGAAGAGAAGGCTCCCAGGAGACCTTCTTGTGGCCTTCCAGTATCTGAAGGGGGCTACAAGAAAGCTGGGGAGGGAATTTGTAGGATGTCAGGTAATGATAGGAATGGAGCAAAAGCAGAAGTGGGTAGATTCAGATTGGATCTTAGGAAGAAATTCTTCACCTCATGGGTGGGTGGTGAGACACTGGCACAGGTTGCCCAGGGATGTGGTGGAAGCCTCATCCCTGGAGGTTTTGCAGCCAGGCTGGATGTGGCTGTGAGCAACCTGCTGTAGTGTGAGGTGTCCCTGGCCATGGCAGGGGGGTTGGAACTGGATGATCCTTGAGGTCTCTTCCAACCCTGAGAATTCTATGATTCTATGAAATTCAATAGCAATTATTGGATATTTTTTTTTAAAGAGCTGTTTGATAAATCCAGTGTTTAGATGGATGGATTTAGCATTGGCATGCTCAATGGTTTACACTAAAAGTTAAAGTATTTCAGGAAAAAGAACTGAAAAATAAGTTTGAATGGTTATAAATATTGGTCTGTTAGGAGAATCAAGTGTGAATGACTACATTACTGAACAAGATATCTGTTGTTACTTACAGCATCTGTTCTTCCTCTCTGCCTCCACTCACGCCAGGATAAAGGTCTAAAAAGAATATCCATGCCTACTAGCATCCTAGAGCCTAGATTTCTTGTTTTCAGAGGACAAGGATTTTATGTTGCCAATCTTTAACCAGATAGATGGCAGCATGCATCAACAGCAGTTCAGGCAAGTTGATAAGGAAAAAAATACCAAATGATGCTTCAACAGTTTAGTTTCCATTTCAAAGCCTTTCTGAGAATACAGATTTTACATCAGAAACATTCTAAGTAGAGTTTTCTTGGTCTTTTTTTTTTTTTTAACACACAGCTGTGAAGAAAAATCCAAGCCTTTGACTAAAAATAACTTGCTTCTGATGTAAATTAAGCAAGTGTTTCCCTGAATCTTTAAAACTTCAGTTTTGCCAGTGTATTTTCTAAAGAGCTTTTGCATAGTTCAGGTAGAAAGGGATCTCTGGCATTCATTTTACCCAAGCCCATACTCAAAGCTGAGCTAACTTCAAGGTGAGATCGAGCTGAGCTCTTAAAATCTCAAGAGAATAATTTCCACAGGCTCTCTGCTTAACTTATTCCAGTGCTTACCCCTGTTTATAGCAAAGTTCTGATTTTTTTTTTCCTATGGATCTAATAAGAATTTCCCTTGCTGCCACTTATGACTATCCCCTCTTGCCCTTTCATTGTACACATTAATCTTCTCTCTAAAATCCCTCTAGGAAACTAAAGATGTCAACAGGACCCCCCATTGCCCCTTTTCTTCACAGTAAACAAAACCAGCTCTGTCAGCTTCTCTGCATGAGCAGAACTCTCCTTTGTTGTTGTTTGTCCTGTAGCAGGAACCCAGAACTGAGCACTTCACATATGATCTCAAATGCACAGAGAGAAGAGCAATGCTAACCAACATTCACCTCACCCTCAGTCCATGGAGAGTACCAGAACCACTTGTCTCCTGTTAGACAGTGAAAGGTTGATCATTACACTTTGAACGTGGTATTTGGGACAGCTTCTTTTGGACAACTGCTTTGTGCTCCATTCATCCAGGCCCTGTCTCACCAATTTGGCTACAACAATCCCATGGGAGGTCATGAGGAAAGCCTTTCTTAAGTCAGAAAATGATATCCCCATGTTCACAGAGGCAGTCATTTCACCACAGAAAGTAATCAGCTTGGTCTTACAAAGCCTGCAAGTAAGTTTGTGCTGCCTGTTACCAATCACCCTCCTCTACTGCATGTGCCTGCCAGTGACTTTCATACATACTTGCTCCATAAACCCCCTGGCCATTGACACTTATCTAACTGGCTTCTAGTTCTTGTCTTTACTCACATCTTCAGAAACATTTACCTCTTTCCAGGCATCACTATCTTATATTCCTGCTACAGATATACTGCTTTATGATGTACTATTCTACTTGTCACTGAAAACTTCCCCAGTACACAGTTCCACAAGAAAAGTCTCATATTGTCTTGACCTCTGGAAGTGAGATCAGACTACTCCAAAAAAATGAGCTGTTACTTTTAAAGGCATCTAATTTTTAGTGCATTACATAGCAAAGACACTTCAGAGTATCAGATACCACTACAGAGCTGAGGGACAGCCCTGGGGAGATTTCAGTTTAAGCTTGAATACATTTGTCTGTGGTTTTGTCTCAACTACCTTTGGGAAGAAGAATGCTACCATTTTATCAGCAGTTTTGCTACGTCTTCTAGGAAAAAAAAATATTAATGATCCTGGTTTTTACTACAGAAAAAAGAAGGTAGCACTAAAATTGGAAGCTTCCTGAGAATAACCAGCTAAGCATATGCATCCAGCTGTGTTTTTATAATCACAAGTTTTATGACTATTAATATGAGTGAATTAATAAGTCAAGGAACATCAGGTTGAAGCTGAAACATAGAAGATTTTACCTCAAGATGAGGAGAAACTTCTGTACAGTGAGGGTGACAGAGCACTGGGACAGGCTGCCCAGGGGGGTTGTGGAGTCTCCTTCTCTGGAGACTTTCCTGTGCAGACTCCCCTGGGTGATCCTGCATTAGCAGGTGGGTTGGACCTGAAGATCTCTGAAAGTCCCTTCCAACCTCTAATGTACTCTGTGATACTGTGAATTAAAAGTATGGAAATTGAGCTAAGTGAAATCAGAACTATGGCTGTGTAATTATTGGTTTTCTTCAGTTTAATGAGCATATTAAAAAATAGCAAAAAAAAAAAAAAGGAAAAAAAAAAGAAAATAAACTAAACCCAAGGAACACCTTAGGAAAAGATAGGACATATAATCAGAATTACCGAGGACCAAGGGAAAGAGAAAATGATTGATCACAGGCTCACAGGATGTTAGGGGTTGGAAGGGACCTTCAGAAATCATCAAGTCCAACCCCCCCTGTCAGGGCAGAATCCAGCACAGGTCACACAGGAATGCATCCAGATGGGGCTGGAAAGTCTCCAGAGAAGGAGACTCCACAACCTCTCTGGGCAGCCTGTTCCAGTGCTCTGGGACCCTCACAGTGAAGAAGTTCCTCCTCATGTTGAGGTGGAACCTCCTGTGCTGGAGTTTCTATCCACTGCCTCTTATCCTAACCCAGGGTGCAACTGAGCAGAGCCTGTCCCCTCCCTCTTGACCCCCAGCCCTCAGATATTGATAAACATTTGAAATGAAATGACAGTTAGTCAAAGGTAAGGGATGGGGATCTTTGGGACAAAAAAAAAAAAAAAAAAAAAAAGAAAGAAAAAAGGATCTATGAGTTTTTAAGTGTTCCCAAGAGTAATTACAAATGAAATAGGTTCAAGGAAAGTTAAATTAATAATACCCCATTTCTAAATAACCTTTGACAAAATTGCTAATCAACTGCAGCCAGAAATATCAAAGTGAGTTGATTTGACATTTCCAGCTTTATTTCCACTGTACTTAGCTATGAATTAAATTGCTTAAAGCTCACAATTTTTTTTTCATTCATTCCTTTTTCTCTTCTACAATATTGCTTAGGAGACTATGCAATCTGTTCTAGGTGTACCTGCAGAAGGGTTGGACTAGATCATCTCCAGAGGTCCCTTACAACCCCTACCCTCCTATGATTCTACATCATAGTTTTGGTTCTAGTACAATAATGATAATAGTCATTATTCTGCTAAACTCTCTCAACAAAAATAAATAATCATTTTCCATAATAATTTTACAGTCAAATGTCACACACTCATGTTACATTCCATGTAACAAATTATATAGCATCCCCACCAGGAAGGCTAGGGGAGATCCTGTCTAACTAACCTGATAGCCCTCTACGAAGTTAAGACCAAGTGGGTAGATGAGGGCAGAGCAGTGGCTGTCATATATCTTGACTTCAGTAAAGCTTTTGATGCTGTCTCCATAACATCCTCATAGAACAGCTCAGGAGATGTGGCACAGATGGCTGTCAGTGAGGTGGATTGAGAACTGGCTCCACAACAGGGTTCAGAGGATTGTCATCAGTGGCACAGAGTCAACTTGGAGGCCTGTGGCAAGTGGTGTCCCCCAGGGATCAGTGCTGGGTACAGTTTTGTTCAATATCTTTATCAACATCCTGGCTGAGGGCATTGAGAGTACCCTCAGCAAGTTCTGATGATACAAACTGGGGGGTGGCTGACACCTGTCAGGCTGTGCTGCCATCCAACGTGACCTGGACAGGCTGAGAGCTGGCTGCAGGCAAACCTCATGGAGTTCAATAAGGACAAGTGCAGGGTCCTGCATCTGGGGAGGAATAACAACAGGCACCAGGACAGGTTAGGGCTGCCCTGCTGGAAAGCAGCTCCACAGAGAAAGACCTTGGAGTGCTGGTGGGCAGCAAGTTCTGCATGGGACAGAAATGTGCCCTTGTGGCCAAGAGAGCCAGTGGTGTCCTGGGATGTATCAGGAAGGGTGTGTCCAGCAGGGCTAGGGAGGTTCTTCTACCTCTCCACTCTGCCCTGCTGAGACCACAGCTGCAATCCTGTGTTCAGTTCTGGGCTCCCCAGTTCAAGAGAGACAGAGACCTGCTGGAGAGAGTCCAAGGGAGAGCCAGGAGGATGCTTAGGGGACTTGAGCATCTCCCCTGTGAAGAGAGACTGAGAGCCCTGGGGCTGTTTAGTCTGGAGAAGAGAAGACTGAGAGGGGATCTGATCAATGTCTATCAATAGCTGAAGGGTGGGTGTCAGGTGGAGGGGGCCAGGCTCTTTTGGGTGGTGCACAGTGATAAGACAAGGAACAATGGGTTCAAACTTGAACAGAGAAGATTCGACCTCAACATGAGGAGAAACTTCTTTCCAGTGAGGGTGACAGAGCCCTGGAGCAGCTGCCCAGAGAGGTTGTGGAGTCTCCTTCTCTGGACACATTCCAACCCCACCTGGCTGCATTCCTGTGCAGACTCCCCTGGGTGATGCTGCTCTGGCAGGGGGGTTGGACCTGATGATCTCCGGAGGTCCCTTCCAATCTCTGATATACTGTGAGACTGTGAGACTGTGATACATATTACTCTCATAAAGTGTCTAATAAAAGAGTTCAAAAAATGCTGATTTTGGTTACAGAACAAAGAATTAATTCATGAAGTGAGCTGCCTTGCTTCCAGTTAGTGTTACAGAACAAAGAACCTTGTTTGCAGAACAAAGAAATAATTTAAGTGAACTGCCTTGCTTCCAGTTAGTGGATCTTTCCAATCTTCTTATATCTGTGGAAAAAATGGAGGGGAAATCTTGATTCTATCTGCACATCTATATCTATATCTAGCTTGGATATCTATACTCTTGGCATAAGGATTGCAAACAGGCTAATGTGAGAAACAAAGGAAAGACATCACATAGGTTAACTCCCTCTCCAAGTGTGACCTTGGTGCTTCCTCAGCGATATAAGTTGGAGGCTGCAATTAATTTTGTTGAAACTGGTCTTAAAGCTCTGATCTTGTGATATGTCAACACCCCCCCCCCTCTGTGAAACATGACAGAAGATAAAAAAATAGCTAAGGATTTCAGTGACAGGAAGATAGCCTACTCCTGAATTAGAGCAATAAAAAGCTGTAAATAAGAAAAAAGAAGAACAAGTCAGCAATATTGAGACATGTCACATTGGATGTTATCTGCTTTATCTTCCTTCTGCTCAGGCAAAACCCTGCACTGTCCTAATAACAAACAAACGAAGAAAGAAATGAAAGCTTTATTTTCCTTCTAAACAGACAAAATCCTGCACTATCCTAACAACAACCAAACAAACAAAAAGCCACAAAATCCTTCTTTTACAGCCTCATCGAGGAGTACAGACCTACAGTTGGAATAAGCAAAACAATAGAATATGTGAAGAGCTAGCTGTCAGGAAATTCATAGCAGGAAATGTTGATAAACTGAATGTGTTGCCATGGCTCATAGAAGGTTTGCTGCCACCAGATGCCTGTGCAGGGGGCAAAAATAACTTAAAACATCCCATCCTATTGAAAGCAAACAAGTTCCTGAGAAGGTCTGGAAGGCAGCCATGGTCATCATCATCTATATTGGACCTGATGATAAAAGCAGAACTAAATGCAGGTCCTGCAAATTAGGTTTTCACAGCTTGTTAGCAGGGATCAAATACATTCTCAGAAGGGAGACTGGTGCCACACGCAGGAAGGAGAAAAGAATGGCAGACCAACATCTCCACACAGTGCAGAAACCACACAGATGGACACAAATTGCTCCCAGAGCAACTGAACTTTACACAGCTAATTTATGATTCTCATCAATATTCCTGCTGGACCATAAAACATTAAAACAACGCTTACCTAACCCAGTGCTGAATTTCAAATGGAGAAACAAGCCAGGTCAGACAAAGAAGGTGTGTGGCAGGTTCTAGCCTGAAGCCAGACAGGAGGAAACAACAACAAAAAAAGAAAAAGAAAAACAAAGAAACAAAACCCCACCCAACACACAGAGACACAACAACAACAGAAAAAAAACTCTCCCCCTCTGTCATGGATTGTCAAGGACTTACTGACTTCTGTGTTTCCAAATAAGTGTTTCACAAATAAATTTTTCACAGAATCACAGAATCTTATCAGGTTGTTAAGTACCTCAGAGGTCATCAAGTCCAACCTATCACCTAATACCTAACACCTCCTGACAACTAAACCCTGGCTCCAAGTGGCACAGCCAAGCTTTTTTGAACACCTCCAGGGATGGTGACTCCACCACCTCCCTGGGCAGCACATTCCAATGGCCAATTACTCTTTCTGGCAAGAACATTCTCCTCACCTCCAGCCTAAACTTCCCCTGGTGCAGCTTGAGACTCTGTCCTCTTGTTCTGGTGCTGGTTGCCTGGGAGAAGAGACCAACACCCACCTGGCTACAACCTCCCTTCAGGTAGTTGTAGACAGCAATGAGGTCTCCACTGAGCCTCCTCTTCTCCAGGCTAAACACCCCCAGCTCCCTCAGCCTCTCCTCACAGGGCTGTGCTCCAGACCCCTCCCCAGCCTCATTGCCCTTCTCTGGACGCCTCTGGACACATTCAAGTGTCTCAATGTCCTTCTGAAATTGAGGAGCCCAGAACTGGACACAGCACTCAAGGCGTGGTCCAAGCAGTGCTGAGCACAGGGCAGGATGACTTCCCTACTCCTGCTGGCCACACTATTCCTGATGCAGGCCAGGATGCCATTGGCCTTCTTGGCCACCTGGGCACACTGCTGGCTCATGTTTAAAGTGAAAGGAGTTCTATGAATTTTGTGGCCTTTCTCCTTTCCTTCATTATTTTCCTACTTGTTATCTACTATGTTGTGGAAGAGGAAAGCAGTTTAGATTTTGTCCTAACCATGCCTGGTTTACTCATGATGATTCAGCAGTTTACACCAAAGTACAGGGGAAATTCTGGTTTACCAAAAATCTCAGCCACTGCTATACATTTGCATCCACAGCTGTTTTTCCACTCTATCAGTAGAAACACCAGTCTCACTTCTGCTGCTCAGAGTAAGATTTGCCACAAAAGTTCACCTATTCCCACAGCACCCAAGTTGGTTCTGTGAGAAGTGGTGCACAGGATCACAGATCAGAGCTGTTATGGATTGGAAGGGACCTCTGGAGATCATTGAGTCCAACCCCCCTGCCAGAGCAGGACCAAAGAATCCAGCACAGGTAGAACTAAAATTTGTGGTGTTTGCTGGCTTAGCTAATGTAGCTACTGCTTGGGGATTTCTCTTCTAAAATGTGCTTGAATTTAAGGGATTAGAAACTACCTCTTCCGGTGAAACAATCCTTGCCTTACTAACTGCAATAGCACACATTCTGTTCAAGGTTACTGAAAGGAAACTTTACTCATTTGTATTACAACTAGTTGTGTTGTTTCCAGACTGTCCTGTCAGGGTAGAGCTATCCCAGTCAGTGCTGGCTCTGATGCTGTGCATGTAACAGTCAAGCATGTTGGCTACATTTAAAGGGCCAACAGAGTGTATAAATCCCACTGTGAGAGAGGGCTGTGCAAGTGAGTCACAGGATCACAGATCACAGATTGTTAGGGGTTGGAAGGGACCCAAAGAGATCATCAAGTCCAACCCTCCTGCCAGAGCAGGACCATAGAATCTAGTGCAGGTCACACAGGAGCACATCTGGATGGGTCTGGAAAGTCTCCAGAGATTCCACAACCTCTCTGGGCAGCCTGTTCCAGTGCTCTGGGACCCTCACAGTGAAGAAGTTCCTCCTCATGTTGAGGTGGAGCCTCCTGTGCTGGAGTTTACATCCATTCCCCCTTGGCAGACCAGACAGGAAAGACATTTTGCTTTCTTTTAAAACTCACTCAAAATCTTCACTGACTTGCTTGTCCCCTTGCTACTGCATGTACGAAAGCAGAAAGTTGAAAAAACAGAAAAAGACCCTGGAGAATAATATATTATAGATTGCAACAAGGAGAGCGTGGGAAGTATTTTTAAGTGATAAAAAAGGCAATCATTAGAAGGAAGGAATATGGAAAATTGTGCTGCTTCCAAGCACTTACAGTTCAGTCACAGCAGTGCTGATGCCTCACAATGTCCTGTTGAGTCATCACAAATCACTCTAGCGAGTAATGACATAAGAAACATTGGGTGCACATCATTTTCATGACTGCACAGTGTGCTGCTCTCAGGCTGCTCTGCCCCAGGAAGGAGGCCAGTGGCAAAGCTGCCAAGCTGACAGATAAGCAACGAGCAAAAGTTTTTAGAGTAAGTTTTATGACTTGTTCAAATTCAGTCCAGATACCAATACAGCAGCAAAGAAATGCTGCTTCCTACTCCCAAGTGCATGTTGTTTATTGATGATTTGCAGGAGTTAATAGGCTTTGTGCTTAAGCAACTTACCTTATGAATTACACAGAGAATAGTAACATGCTGAGTTATTTATGTCCAGCAAACAAAAGCTACTTCACACAGTTTGAAGGTGATGAATATAGCATGACAGCTTTAATTATGCAGTCAAATGCTAATGCAGCTGAACCTTACCTCCTTTCGGCAGTCCGTTGGAAACGATTTGGGAACAGGAGCAGGCAGTGTGAGCTGGCAGCACAGAAGGCAAGTCACAGCCTGGGATGCATCCAAAGCAGCACTGCCAGCAGAGCCAGAGAGGTGATTCTGACACTTTGCTCTGCTCTGGGGAGACCTCACCTGGAGTACTGTGTACAGCTCTGGAGTCCTCAATAGAGGAAGGACATGGAGCTGATGCAGAGGGTCCAGAGGAGGGCCATGAGAATGATCAGGGGGTTGGAGCAGCTCTGCTGTGAGGACAGGCTGAGGGAGCTGGGGGTGTTCAGCCTGGAGAAGAGGAGGCTCTGGGGAGACCTCATAGCAGCCTGGCAGTACCTGAAGGGGGCTCCAGGAAGGCTGGAGAGAGACTGTTTGCAAAGGCCTGCAGGGACAGGACGAGGGACAATGGCTTCAAACTAGAGCAGAGCAGATTGAGATTGGATGTGAGGAAGAAGTTCTTCACTCTGAGGGTGGTGGAACACTGGCACAGGTTGTCCAGGGAGGTAGCTGAGGCTCCTTCCCTGGAGATGTTCAAGGTGAGGCTGGAGGAAGCCCTGGGCAGCCTGATCTAGTTGGGGATGTCCCTGCTGAGTGCAGGGAGGTCAGACTGGATGAGCTTTGGAGGTCCCTTCCAGCTCGGACTCTTCTACGGCTCTATGACATGAGCTGTTGCTTTATAGCAATCAATCCTCCCTCTTTATCACCCCCACCATATAAAACCCATAAAGGCACCCTGCTTTGTGGAAGTGATTCAGAGGTGAAACAAAAGAAGGTGAAGTTACAGTTCTGATGTTTTCCCAACATTTCCATGCAGATTAGTTCCCAGTTAGCTCCATACAACTTTGCAAAGGCATGTACCACCCAGAGTACAGAATATGAACTGCTGGAAAAAAGGTTTTCTTGTCTGCACTGCAAGCACTTCACTCATTCCACATGACATAATGAATAACTACAGATGATGAAGCCTCAGAAGACAACCTCATAAAGCAGAGACCCTTTACTTAGTTTTAATTTCCAGCAGAATTCAGTCTCAGAATGCCAGGAGACTAAGCACAACAGCTGTTTTTTATGACAACCAGACGTGGGCACAAGAAATACCATTCGCAAAAACAAGGTCACCTACTGACATGCATTGCATAAACAGCACCATGAGTGTTTAACAGTGACTTAAGTTACACCAATGGCCTTCAAAACCTGTCAGTTGTGTGCACATGATGAACTGAAAGGTCAAGTCCTGATTTTATTTTTGAGTCATGGTCAGAGGTCACTTGGACTTGCTGGCGTCTCATCAGCAGAACACTGCCTGTATTTCAGACATAACAGTTTTGACAAAACATATCATTGTGGGAAGTTTGTCAGGTTCTACTCAAATTAGATGTCAAACAGGGTCTCTGTTCAAAGTGCAGGCAGAGTGGTCACTCAAGCATTGAGTTCGAGTTCATAGCAAGAAACATTCACACTGGTCTCCGTTTCATTCATAAAGCTCACCTTGAAAATAAATAAATCGATAAAATCTCAGTGTTTGGTAGCATGGAAAATCACCTCCTTGTGCTCTTGGGGAATGGTGCCACTGCCAGGTGGCAGCCAGTCACTAGAGATCAGTGTTGGGCCCAGTCCTGTTCAGTATCTTTACTGATGATCTGGAGGAGGGGATTGAGTTCACCATTAGTAAGTTTGCAGATGACACCAAGCTGGGAGCTGTTAGAGGGTAGGAGGGACCTGCAGAAGGACCTTTACAGGCTGGATAGAAGGGCAGAGTCCAAGGGCATCAGATTTATCAAGTCTGAGTGCTGGGTTCTGCACTTAGACCACAATTACCCATGCAGTGCTACAGGCTGGGGACAGAGTGGATGGAGAGCAGCCAGGCAGAAAGGGACCTGGGGGGACTGGTGGACAGCAGCTGAACATGAGCCAGCAGTGTGCCCAGGTGGCCAAGAAGGCCAATGGCATCCTGGCCTGCATCAGCAATAGTGTGGCCAGCAGGAGCAGGGAAGTCATTCTGCCCTGTGCTCAGCACTGGTTAGACCACACCTTGAGTGCTGTGTCCAGTTCTGGGCTCCTCAGTTTAAGAGAGATGTTGAGATGCTGGAATGTGTCCAGAGAAAGGCAACAAGGCTGGGGAGGGGTCTGGAGCACAGCCCTATGAGGAGAGGCTGAGGGAGCTGGGGGCCTTCAGCCTGGAGAAGAGGAGGCTCAGGCAAGACCTCATTGCTGTCTACAACTACCTGAAGGGAGGTTGTAGCCAGGTGGGGGTTGGGCTCTTCTCCCAGGCAACCAGCACCAGAACAAGAGGACACAGTCTCAAGCTGCACCAGGGGAGGTTTGGGCTGAATGTGAGGAAGAAAATCTTCCCAGAAAGAGAGATTGACCATTGGAATGTGCTGCCCAGGGAGGTGGTGGAGTCACTGCCTAGGAAGTCTTTTCCAAGCTGGTGAATTCTGTGTGATTCTGTGTGATTCCCTATGTTATTCACTCAGTGGAGCTCTGTTTTGGATGATAGATCTGTGAGATTTTACATTCTCAAGCTTCAGGCAAATCCCCAAAGCACCTGCACTTTGCAACAAAGAGCTAGAGATTCACCCAGCTGTTTTCTGGCTACAGACTGATGCAGTTACACACCAAGTAGAGACACTTTTAAGGACCAAACAAGAAAGATGCCACTGTGCTACCACTTTGATCCTCTCTAGAGTATATATGCTGAAGCATGATTGAAACCCTTCGACCCTAATTTCAGCATTTCTTAATTACCAGTTCTTTCATTACCACAGATTAAAGCAGAGACCTGAGCTGCAGAAAAACATTTTCAATCAGTAGCAAAATTGTTGTGCTGATAGTAACAACATCTTAACTGAAGATAATCATAACATTGAAGTGTGTGTGTGTGGGGGTGTGGTTATGGAAAGAATGCATTTGTGGATAAGTATATTGCACCTTTAATCAATGAGGAAAGAAATCTTTAAGTATCTGCCCAGCTTCTACTAATGCTAGTGGCATCCTTGCTAATCCTCAACTACAGACTGCAAACAATGCCAGGTATTATACTGCTGCCACTCAGAGATGAAAAGTATTTGTGTTGTTTGTTTGATTCTGTTTTGTTAAGGAAATGAGCAACACCTCCTACACAGCAAAGCACTCACACACGATACACCTAAGCAACATTGCCCTGTCATTCCCAAATCTTAAAGCCAGCCAAAGCAGAGATTACTAAAACATCTTTTGAATCCTGTCTAAGAATTTGTGTTTTGCCTGTCCCTTTGCAGGTGGGCCAGGAAGCAACCCATGGCACAAAATCATAGAACTGTCAGGGTTGGAAGGAACCTCAAGGATCATTCAGTTCCAACCCCCCTGCTATGGCCAGGGACACCTCACACTACAGCAGGTTGCTCACAGCCACATCCAGCCTGGCTGCAAAAACCTCCAGGGATGAGGCTTCTACCACCCCCCTGGGTAACACATTAAGTAATGTGTTCTGTCAGAAGCAAGTCAACCTGAACATCTTAAGTACTTGATATTAAGACCAATTTCTGTGACATGGTGCCTAGAAGAATGTAGAACAACACAGCACATTCATCAAAAGCATATTCCTAACAAGGATGACCTTTCTAGCTGACTGTGGGATGTGCAGTAACACTAATTATGCTGAAAACGATCAAAATGTAAATGGAATAAGAAAGAACATGAATCAACCCCATCACCTAAACAAAATATGAAATGAGCCTTCTTGGAGCAGCACAGACAGTTGCTGTAGCTATTTGCCAGACCCTCACACTAGGGACAACCCCAAGCACTCTGAACTCACCAAGGACTTCTACTTTAATGTCAAAGAATTTGTTGGCTGAATTAAGAAAATGCTTAGACCCATAAATATTGACATTACTGCACACTGCTGCAGTTCTCAAATCAAAAGATGCCAAGAGGGATATATCTCAGTGCTTACCATTATCACTTTTGAGATTGCCATTGCTGAGCTGTTTCAACCTCTTCTGGTGGGATTTGCCGTTGTAGTGGATTTGTGCCTGAGCAGCAGAGTTCAGCTGAATGTTGCAAACGTTGCACAAAGTGAAATTGCTCTGTTTCTTCTCTCTCTCCTTCTTTTCCTCAGTGCCATCAGCTACTAATTCTTTCTCACCTTCCCTGTCCAGTGCAGATGTGAAGTCTGAATCGTGTGAGAGGTTATCAACTGATAAATCAGGGCTCCAGGGCTTCTTCATATTTTCTGGGGGGGCAGGGAAAAAAAAAAAAAAAAGGAGAAACTGATGAGTAATAAAAAATAACATACACAAAATCTCCACAGCTGCAAAGTAGCAAAAGGCAAAATAAAAACATCTGTTGATACTGTAACACTACGTTTCCACTCCTGTGTTTTGTATTCTGGCCATGTTTTTCTGTTCTGTACCTTGAGCAACTTCACAGACACTCAGGGAAAGAGTCTTGAAATGTATTAAATCTGTCACTGGAGCCAACCTGTCACAGCAACTGATTTTGCTTATTAATTTTTTTTAATCACTTCTCTCTTTGATTAGTCTAATTATTCAAGAATCATCCTCTGAAAGGAAGCTTTACAAATATCCCATTAGAATAAAGTCTAGATGAAGCTTGTGACACCTTAACTGTCATCCTCAGTAGGAAATCGTATGGGGTGCAGGTGCCCAGGTGCTGGCAGTGGAAGCTGGAGGGCAGCCCTCTGCAGATGAGAGCAGGGGCAAAACTGACCCAGCTGTGCCCAAAGCTGAGTGGGTCAGCTGTGGATGTTGCATTTCTGTGAGAACATGTTTAAGACAGGGCAAAACCCCCGTGCAGCAGCTGAAAAAATGGGAGAGAAACAGCTCTGCCAATGGTGGAAAAGAAGAAGGGAGCAGAGGTGCTTCAGGCATGTAAGGAGATTGCCCTGCAGCTGATGGTGAAGACCATGGTGACACAAGTCACCTCCCTGAGGCAGGTGGAGCACTCCAAGCCAGAGCAGCTCACAGGTGCAGTTTCCTTCAGAGTGCATCCACTCCACAGAACCATAGAATAGTTTTGATTGGAAAAGACCTCTAAGATCATGGGGTCCAACCATCGACCTACCACCACTGTGGCCATTAAACCATGTTCCAAGTGCCATGCCTGCAAGCTTTTTGAACACTCCAGAGAGAGCCCATGTAGGAGCAGGCTCCCAGCAGGGTTTGCAGTCCATGGAGAGGAGCACAGGTTTTGACCTGTGTCCCAGTAAGTGCTCTCCCTGACTTTACCTCAACCCCCAAGCTTTTCCATCTTATTTCCCCTTCTTTGCCCTGGTGTAGAAAAAGGAGGGAGTGGCTGGGTGGGGGTCTGGCAGCCAGCCAAGACCAATCCACCACAGAAATAGAGGTAGGCTATTATAGTAAAAATATTTTATAATCCCTTCTAAGATTAAGTGTATAACCAACACACTTGAATTTTTTTTCTTAGATGTGCTGTAAAATAAATAGTTCAGTTAAAATCTGTGTAGATGGCAACCTATTACATACACCTCTACATTCAAATGCCACACTTGATGGATTACTACAAATTTGGAGATATTTATAGCACTTAAAAATGCAAGATGCATTTTACAAGTAAAAAACCCCCAAACAAACTACAAAATGAAACAACAACAAAACACATTGGGGGAGGGGAGTTCTTCTCTCTTTCCCATATTTATATTTTGATGTGTTGCATTTAAAGAAGAAAAAATAACCCCCCACCTTTTAGTCAGCTAAGCCTAAATGTATAAATTTCACATCTGAATTTATTAATTCATTTTTAGCAGATGCTTTCAAGTCCAAGTCTAGTAATTTTGTCAGTTGTCTGGTTCAAAATAGTTCAAAGACAAATAATAGAATTATAGAATCATTGAATTATCAGGGTTGGAAGGGACCTCAAGGATCATCCAGTTCCAACCCTCTGCCATGGGCAGGGACACCTCACACTACATCAGGTTGCTCACAGCCACATCCAGCCTGGCTGCAAAAACCTCCAGGGATGAGGCTTCCACCACCTCCCTGCACAATCTCTTCCAGTCTCTCACCACCCTCATGAGGAAGAACTTCTTCCTAACATCCAATCTGAATCTCCCCATTTCTAGTTTTGCTCCATTCCCCCCAGTCCTATCACTCCCTGACACCCTCAAAAGTCCCTCCCCAGCTTTCTTGTAGCCCCCTTCAGATAATGGAAGGCCTCAAGAAGGTCTGTTTGGAGTCTTCTCCAGCCTGAACAACCCCAACTCTCTCAGTCTGTCTCCAGAGCAGAGCAGCTCCAGCCCTCTGATCATCCTCATGGCCCTTCTCTGCACACCTTCCAGCACCTCCAGATCCTTCCTGTAATATTAGTTTCTTATCTTAACCCCCTGAATTTCACCTCAAGGATAGTTAATTTAAACTCAGCTAATACCAAACTGTAACAATGACAGAAATTAGAAGATAATCCCATCTGCAGAACTGGAAGCTAAACCAGTGTAAACACAAGTTTCTGTGACTTAAAGGTGAGCAGAAACAGCACAAGTGAAGAAGTGCTCTGTGCCCTGCAAACCTGATTTATTAATTTACTATTGTAAGCAGCTGAAGAGGAGCCAGCAGTGTGCCCAGGTGGCCAAGAAAGCCAAAGGCATCCTGGCTGGGATCAGCAATGCTGTGTCCAGCAGGAGCAGGGAGGGGATTGTCCCCTGGGTCTCAGCTCTGGGGAGGCCACACCTGGAGTGTTGTGTCCAGTTTTGGGCACCTCAATTCAAGAGAGATGTGGAGGTGCTGGAGCCAGGGCAGAGGAGGGCAAGGAAGCTGTGAAGGGCCTGGAGAAGAAATCTGATGAAGAGCAACTGAAGGAGCTGGGGCTGGTTAGTGTGAAACAGAGGAGGCTGAGGGGAGACCTCATTGCTGTCTACAGCTACCTGAAAGGAGGTTGTGGAGAGGCTGCTGCTGGTCTCTTCTCCCAGGTAATTAGTGATAGAACAAGAGGGAATGGCCTCAAGCTGTGACTGGGTAGGCTTAGACTGGACATTAGGAAATGTTTTTTCCTGGCAAGAGTGGTCAGGGATTGGAATGTGCTGCCCAGGGAGGTGGTGGAGTCCCCAAGCCTGGATGTGTTTCAAGGTGGTTTGGCTGTGGTGCTTGGGGCTATGGTTTAGGGGTGAGCCTTGTAGAGTAGGGTTCTGGGTTGGACTTGGTGATCCTGAGGCTCTTTTCCAACCTGAATGTTTCTGTGATTCTGTGATTCAAGGAGTGTAAAATGTTATACCAACTTAGCATCACAATGAGACCTTTATATATCACTGGAACCTTTAAACTGCTTGTTCTCCCAGACTGAGTGAATAAATGAAGTCTAAAATAATCCAATCTGTACCTTGAGTGGCAAAATTAGTGCAGCCTTAAATACAATGATACTATTTGGTTTCTAACAAATCAGTCAACCTTGAGAAAAATAAAATCTTACTGCAGCAACAGAAGAAAACGGCCTGGAAATGCCTTTAATGCCATATCCAGACATGGTTCAGTATTTAAAAATACATCTTAAAAACCCTTCACATTTGGGTCTGATTAAACCAAAATACTGCAAAGTGATCTTAAGAAAGCTTTCAATAATGTAAATTGCACCAGGAACATGTTTTATTGGTCTTCCCAAGGATTTAAGGACATTTACTGCTTTCCAAGCAAGTCATAAAGACATATTTATCTAAAGATGCAAATCTAAAACCTTTCAATATTCAAACAGTTTCAGTCTCATTTTTCAGATTTGCTTCCTATTTGTATCTAACTGGCATCAAATTCCCATCTAATTAGCATTGTGTTGGTTTATGCTAACTAAACTATTTCATAGAATAAAGTACAGACCCAGTTCTGAGAACAGCTCTGCACATGCTGTAAATTAAATTCCCACTCAACCAGTTCAGTCAATATTACTATTTCAGCCAAGGATTTTAGCTGTCTAAAGCAACAGGTGAGAAAGCAGGCTGGCCAATTAATTTCAAAGCAAAATTAATTGGAGAAAAAAAAAAGACAGTATAAAACCAGTTCTTTATTTAAAAAAAAGGTATAAAACCAGTTCTTTATTAAAAAAAAGACAGTATAAACCAGTTCTTTATTAAAAAAAAAAAGATAGTATAAACCAGTTCTTTATTTAAAAAAGACAGTATAAAACCAGTTCTTTATTAAAAAAAACCAGTATAAACCAGTTCTTTATTTAAAAAAGACAGTATAAAACCAGTTCTTCATATTAAAAAAAAAAACAACAACAAAACAAAACAAAAAAAACCCTTAAGTTTTGCCTAAATGTCACCTTCAGTGCTCTGTTTTCCATTTGGCAAAGGCCACACAGGTAGTTGGCTTGGCTAGTAATTAATTGTGCCAGTGCCTTTTGCTGGCAGTACTGACCTCGTTCTGCATGGGCAGTGAATGGTGTGGTGACCTCTCTACTTCTGCCACACAATGCAGCATCCCAATGAACAGCTTTGCTTCTGCTGGCCCTCTTGCTGAGGGGGGAAACAGCTGTGATGTCCCTGAGATGGGTGAAGGGGGTGGCCTGCAGGGTCACTTCTGGAGAAGGTGTCTCAGTGGAATGCAGAGCCCACGGGTGCTGGGGTGGCTACCTGAGTGTTGCAGCAATAGTGAGGGAGGTGGGGGGAAATGAAGCTCAGTGGTGGGGCAGCTCTGCTATGGAAGAGGTTTTTACTAGATCATGAGTTGTTTGCAGCTTTTCAGGGCTGAAAAGCATGCTAAACACTATATGGGGCTGCTACTGAAATACCACCTTGAGGTGTCACTGAATGTCTGCCCTCAACTAAATAGAATCATAGAATCATAAAATCAAGAAGGTTGGAAGAGACCTCAAAGATCATCGAGTCCAACCTGTCACCCTAAACCTCATGACTACTAAACCATGGCACCAAGTGCCACGTCCAATCCCCTCTTGAACACCTCCAGGGATGGTGACTCCACCACCTCCCTGGGCAGCACATTCCAATGGCTAACAACTCTCTCCATGAAGAACTTTCTCCTCAACCCCAGCCTAAACCTCCCCTGGCACAGCTTGAGACTGTGTCCTCTTGTTCTGGTGCTGGTTGCCTGGGAGAAGAGACCAACCCCCTCCTGGCTACAACCTCCCTTCAGGTAGCTGTAGACAGCAATGAGGTCTCCCCTGAGCCTCCTCTTCTCCAGGCTAAACAGTCCCAGCTCCCTCAGCCTCTCCTCACAGGGCTTGTGCCCAAGGCCTCTCACCAGCCTCGTTGCCCTTCTCTGGACATGCTCCAGGAATTCAACATCTTTCCTAAACTGAGGGGCCCAGAACTGGACACAGTACTCAAGGTGTGGCCTAACCAGTGCTGTGTACAGGGGTACAATGACCTCCCTGCTACTGCTGGCCACACTATTCCTGATGCAGGCCAGGATGCCATTGGCTCTCTTGGCCACCTGGGCACACTGCTGGCTCATGTTGAGGCAGCTGTTGACCAGCACCCCCAGGTCCCTCTCTGCCTGGCTGCTCTCCAGCCACTCTGACCCCAGCCTGTAGCACTGCATGGGGTTGGTGTGGCCAAAGTGCAGCACCTGGCACTTGGACTTGTTGAATACTCACTGCATCTGAGCAGCTGAAGTCATGGAGCCATTTTTCTGTGGGCATATGGATCAGGGAGGCTTGTATTGCCTGAGCAGCAGACTACATCTCTCTGATTTCCTGGACATTAGGAAAAAAATATTCCCAGCAAGAGTGGTCAGGGATTGGAATGTGCTGCCCAGGGAGGTAATTGAGTCACCAACCCTGGGTGTGTTTAAAGGTGGTTTGGATGTGGTGCTTGGGGATATGGTTTGGGGTGAACTTTGTAGAGTAGGGTTCTGGGTTAGACTTGGTGAACCTGAGGGTCTTTTCCAACCTGAATGCTTCTGTGATTCTGTAAAATCAGATCTTGTATACCAAGAGTGAAGATAGGAACATTTACAGATAGACTGCAACCACCCTGAGATTTTTCTACAGCAGTTGTACAGCATGTTTCTCCCGATGGAAGGAGAATGTTTCTCCTGAGGAAGCAGCAGCAATCCATCAACAGCTCAGCTCTCTGAAGTCTGATGGAGATATTGCTCACTCCAAAGACAGTTCTATTCATCTGCCTAAAATACTTTTAAATTAAGAAATTCAGTCTTTAATCAAAGCATCAGAAGGATTAAACTGACAACATGCTAGCCTTACATTCACTGAATTGTTCTAGATGTAACTTTTCATAAATTTCATGGGAGGGGGTTGAAATTACCCCCCAACTAATTTGGAGAAAACTACTCCCCAAAATAAATTGCTCAGACCAGCTCAGTTTGGGATGGAAGCAAATGAAGCTCTATTTACAAGCAAACTAAACTCCAGAGATAAGAAATGCAATGAATATGCACAAAATATCCAAGAGGTGAATACATGCAAATATACAATAGATGTTCTATGTACAAGAGATGTACAATGAATATGTATAAAATATACAATAGGTGTTCGTTCTATCTATCTATCTATCTATCTATCTATCTATCTATCTATCTATCTATCTATCTATCTGTCTATCTATCTATCTAATTTATCAGCAACACAGAAACTCCTCAGACCCCCCTGGATGGATCTGAGAGGCTCATTCACCTCCTCCCCCACTCCCTCCCTCCTTCCCATTACCTCACACAGGACTTACAACAGAGATCCCCTGGCAAGGCCATGGAAGAGAGAGAGAGAGAGAGACAGAAGTTGCAAGCAGAAGTGACAGAAGAAGAGAGCAAGAACTGTTTATGCCTCTGCTCTGTATCTCCATTAGCAATCCAATGAATTCTATAGACATTAGCATTATTTTCCTTTTGCATCCAAAGGTAATTTTATTTTACTTTCAGTCTTTGCAGTCAGGGACTAAAGTTCCCTCTTCAAACTGTATCATCTCAGTTTATATACGTGCTGGAACTAAACACATACAGCCTTTTGCATTCAAAGCATTCCCCACTAGAGAGCAGCATGAATTTAAATAAGTACAAGGTATCTCTAGGCCTAGAGTGCCAGTCCTATAGGCATGAGATTACCATAATAAAACAGATCTTCTAACCAGGATGCACAATTTTGCAAGCAAATGTAACCCAGTAAATTAAACGAGCATTGCAGACCACCTGTGCACCTGTCTGATCCCTTTTGAAACATTTACACAGAGAAGCTGGCAGCCTAATAAAATGCATTAACATGTTATTACAGCCCTCTAATATTTCAGTCAACACAGCTTAACCTGAGAGAGTCTTATTTTTAGTATATAGAATAACTCAGCCTTGCCTTCTAATCTCATTCCAGAAAAAGAAATTATAAAATGCACTGTTACCATTTGAAGCGGGATCCTGACTGCAAAGACTGAAAATAAAAATTACCATTGGATAGAAAAGGAAAATAATGCTAAGGCCTATAGAATTCATTGGCTTGCTAATGTGGATATAGAGTAGAGGCAGAAACAGGTCTCTCTCTTTTCTTCTTCTGTTGCTTCTGCTTCCAACTTCCCTCTCTCTCTCTCTCTCTCTCTCTCTCTCTCTCTCTCTCTCTCTCTCTCTCTCCTGTGGCCTTGCCAGGGGATCTCTGTTTTGATTCCTGTGTGAGGTAATGGGAAGGAGGGAAGGAGTGGGGGAGGAGGTGAATGGGGTCTGAGGAGTTTCTGTGTCATTCCTAAATTGTAAATATCTCTATTTTGTACATATCTTGAATATTTTGTACATATTCATTGCATTTCATGTTTCTGGAGTTTAGTTTGCTTGTAAATAGAGCTTCATTTGCTTCCATCCCAAACTGAGCTGGTCTGGAGATTTATTTTGGGGGGTAATTCCTAAAGCCACCACATGCATACTAGATAAAAGCAGAGTAAAATAATAAAGGAAACTCCACCTTGGAAATAAGTTATTCAAGAATCTACCATTTGATTTGTTCCTTCATTAGAAAGCTGTGAGGGCATCAGAGCTGCAATACACTTTTTTTGTCTCTCAAATGTGAAAGAAGAAGGGGGACAATTCAGAACTGCAGAGTAGGTGACAATTAGCTAAACAGAGGTTTCAGAAATACTTCTCCCACTACACTGTGCCATAATTTCCTTTACAGACATACAGAGTGATTTCTGAATATATAACAGCACTACTAAAGGACTAAGGTGAAGTATTACACACCCTGAGCTGAGGCTGTAAATCAGCATTACATAGCAGAAAGTTTGGAAAAAAACAGAAGCACTTTAAGACTAAAATATTCTGAGCCTTTACTCAATATTCCATAAAGGACAAGGCAATAAAGACAACAAAAGATAAAGGCAGGGGAGATGTCCAACTGAGTAGAACTTACTGAGATACTTTTAAAACACAATTTCCCACTCCAACTAGTATTTTAAAAGAAAAGTTGTGGTGTCTTGTAAAGATCTACCAATGTTTAAACTAAAGCAGGTACCCCCTGAACAGCAGACTTTCAGTTCATGCCTACATGATTGCATAATTCTGCTTTCTGGAGTGAAATGTTTAGGTAGCAATCTAGATTGGGAAAATACACAGAATATGGTTAAAAGAAAACATTATCATCTTAATCCTAGGAGCAATTTTTCATTGCTCTCCATGTCTTACCAGTTTGCACTGCTGCTCCTGTGTGGGGAAGGATAGGTATTAAAAGAAAACTCTCTTTCCCTGCCATCATATCCTTGAGTTCATCTTACACTTGTTAAATATATGATAAAGCCATCAGTTTTGCAGTTAACTTTTTTTTTCACCTCTAAAAGAATGCCAACTTCTCAGCCTTTAGGAGCCATAATGAAGACTGCAATGAACTAGAAATGAATGAGCAAGGCAACCAAGAACTCAAATTTAAATGGCACTGTAGATAAATGCTTACATTTATTTTCCCTGGAGCTCTGAACTCAATTTTGGCTCAATGATGCTTACCAGTAAAATGAACTTTGCATGACATTATAGCTTTGTGAAGTAGAAAACTGTCCCACATGGAAAACCAGAACAACTAAAATTTGTGGTGTTTGCTGGCTTAGCTAATGTAGCTACTGCTTGGGGATTTCTCTTCTAAAATGTGCTTGAATTTAAGGGATTAGAAACTACCTCTTCCGGTGAAACAATCCTTGCCTTACTAACTGCAATAGCACACATTCTGTTCAAGGTTACTGAAAGGAAACTTTATTCATTTGTATTACAACTAGTTGTGTTGTTTCCAGACTGTCCTGTCAGGGTAGAGCTATCCCAGTCAGTGCTGGCTCTGATGCTGTGCATGTAACAGTCAAGCATGTTGGCTACATTTAAAGGGCCAACAGAGTGTATAAATCCCACTGTGAGAGAGGGCTGTGCAAGTGAGTCACAGGATCACAGATCACAGATTGTTAGGGGTTGGAAGGGACCCAAAGAGATCATCAAGTCCAACCCTCCTGCCAGAGCAGGACCATAGAGTCCAGCACAGGTCACACAGGAATGCATCCAGATGGGACTTGAAAGCCTCCAGAGAAGGAGACTCCACAACCTCTCTGGGCAGCCTCTTCCAGTGCTCCATGACACCCACAGTGAATAAGTTCCTCCTCATGTTGAGGTGGAACCTCCTGTGCTGGAGTTTCTATCCATTGCCCCTTGTCCAGTCCCAGGGTGCAACTGAGCAGAGCCTGTCCCCTCCCTCTTGACCCCCAGCCCTCAGATATTGAGAAACATTTATTAAATCCCCTCTCAGTCTTCTCCTCTCCAGACTAAACAGCCCCAGGGCTCTCAGCCTCTGCTCATCAGGCACTGCTCCAGTCCCTTTAGCATCCTCGTAGCCTTCCCTTGGACTCTCTCCAGCAGATCCCTGTCCCTCTTGAACTGGGGAGCCCAGAACTGGATGCAATATTCCAGGTGAGGTCTCACTAGGGCAGAGTAGAGGGAGAGGAGAACCTCCCTGGATCTGCTGGACACACTCCTCTGAATGTACCCCAGGATCCCATTGGCCCTCTCAGCCACCAGGGCACATTGCTGTCCCATGCAGAACTTCTCAGTTGTATTCAATGAAGACCACTTGGTACTGATGAATGACACAGCACATCTTACAGAAGATCTCCCTGTCTTCCTCTCAAAAGGTCACTGTAACAAACATATTCCTGTGTTAGCTCCAGGAGAGGAAATACAGATAGTGCATTGAGGACAAACATCCACATATTACAATATTTAGGGTACAGGGCAGAATGACTTCCCTGCTCCTGCTAGCCACACTATTCCTGATCCAGGTCAGGATGGCATTGGCCTTCTTGGCCACCTGGGCACACTGGACACCTCACACTACATCAGGTTGCTCAGGGCCAAATCCATCCTAGCCTTCAAAACCTCCAGGGATGAGGCTTCTACCACCTCTCTGGACAACCTGTTCCAGTGTTTCACGACCCTCATGGGGAAGAACTTCTTCCCAACATCCAATCTGAATCTGCCTGTTTCCAGTTTTGCTCCATTCCCGCCAGTCCTATCACTACCTGACAGCCTAAAAAGTCCCTCAGCAGCTTTTGTTCATGTTTAAGAGGAAAATAATCTTTTGAGCATCGAGGGAAAAAAATAAGGGGAAGTTCTCCCCATGTTTATTGCTTGGGGTGGGGAGAGGTGTGCAGATGCAGGGAGAGGAGGAAGAAGACCAAGGTCATTTGGGGTTGGAGAGCTTTGTAACTTAATGTCTGTGTCCTGGGACTCCTCCCAAGAAATTCATTTCTGCAATCTGAACCCTGTAAGAGTGTATTTCTATCCATTTGAAACAGGCCCATTGTATATTTGTATACCTTGAGCAATAGCACAGAACATAAAAGCCTGGGCTTTTGTTTTGTTTTGTTTTGTTGGGAGAGCACTTACATCTTTCCAGAAAGACTGCATTTCAATATTGCGGTGGATGAACAGACTCCAGCCTACCTCCCATTACAGCCACACACAGCACAAGTTCCTAAAGGAACTTACAGTTGAGCTTAGCAGAAAAAGTTCTCCACTTCCTGGTTCAGCAGCTCCCTTGTGCCAGAAGCAACCAACAGACATCTCACAGTCTCAAAATACACTGCAGGCATTTTTTCAATTGAGCTCTATAAAAAGAGCTAAGCAGTAATCAACACCATATGTTATTCAATTAGCTACTAATACAGATCTATTTCTCAAGCCTGTACTAACATAATGGAGCATTTTGGGTGGTTTGGAACTATTTAAAGGCCAAGTAATTAATTTACAAACATCATCCTCTAAAATCTGAGAAGCACTACTGTAGTTGACTTACAGCCAGAGCCAAGCCATGACAACTCCCTCATTTGCTTTTTTATTTAATCAGTTTTCAGAGATCGTCCTCAAGAAGATAAAGATTTCTGCCTAAAATAGAGCCAAACAAAAACATAGGTTCCACCATGTGTCTGACATCCAGACCCTGAGGGATGCTCTTCCCATGCAGGCAAAGCAAGCTGTTTGCATTGCCTCACCTCCATCTCCACTGACAGTATCTTCTGTTGAAGAACTTGTATAGAGGACAGTAGTTAAAACCATGAAAGACATAGGTAGCAAAGTGTTACAGTTTGAAAGGGGAACTTTAGCCTAGATCCTGACTGCAAAGGCTGAAAGGAAAATAAATTACCACTGGATGCAAAAGAAAAATAATTATAAGGTCTATAGAATTCATTGGATTGCTAATGGGATATAGAGCAGAGGCAGAAACAGATCTTGCTCTCTCTTTTCTTCTTCTTCTGCTTTTGCTTGCAACTTTCCTCTTTCTCTGTCTCTCTCCAGTTGCCTTGCCAGGGGATCTCTGTTGTGACTCCTGTGTGAGATAATGGGAAGGAGGGAGGGAGTGGGGGAGGAGGTGAATGGTGCCCATGGATCCCTCCAGGGGGTTCTGAGGAGTTTCTGTGTTGTTTATAAATATCTCTATATTGTACATCTGTTGGATATTTTGTACATGTTCACTGCATTTCACATTTCTGTAGTTTAATTTGCTTGTAACTAGAGCTTCATTTGCTTCCATCCCAAACTGAGCTGGTCTGGCGATTTTACTTTGGGGATAGTTTCTCCAAATTACTTGGGGGGGGTGTAATTTCAACCCACCACACAAAGCTATGAAAGCTCTGCCTATGAAGACAATTTTTTTATTGTCATGTTCACTGAAAATTGTTATTTTTCCCCTATTCTTAATTTCTACATTTCAGAATTCCACTCAAAGCTCCTGTCAACAGTACTCGGAATCATATGGGCTCAAAAAGAAGGGACAGAAGTGTCATGAGATGGCAGTTCAGAATGTCTGTACTAGACAAAAACCTGAGAGGACAGGTGGTCAAGTACAGGTTTTAAAGGTTAGTAAAAAAAAAATTGCAGATTTTTCAAGTTATCGACTGAGTGAGACACAAATTAGACCATTTATCAGGATTCAGAGAGATGTGTAAAGAAAAAAATTGTGAAAAGACAACTAACCTTTTTCTACAGAATTACTGAAATTTGTAGTTACTGGAATTAGAATCATAGACTCATTCAGGTTGGAATGAGCCTCTAAGATCATCAGGTCCAATCATTAACCTAATACTGACAAGTACGCCACCAAAGCAGGTCCCTAAAGCACCACAGTCTTTTAAATCTACACCTTCAGGGATGGTGACTCTCAACCAGTTCCCTCAGCAGCAGCCTCTTCCAGGGCTTGACAACCCTTTCAGTGGAGAGATTTTTCCTAATGTTCAATCTAAACCTCCCTGGCACAACTTTAGGCCACATCTTCTTGTTCTGTGGCTTGGTTTTTTTAGGCTAAGAGGCTGACACCCACCTCACTATAACCTCCTTTCAGGTAGCCTCCTTTTCTCCAGCCTGCACCACCCCAGGTCCCTCAGCTGCTTCTCTGAAGGCTTGTTCTCCAGCTCCTTCACCAGCTTCCTTGCCCTTCTATGGACACAGTCCAGCACCTCAATGTCCTTCTTGTAATGAGGACCCCAAAACTGAATGCAGTATTCAAGGTGTGTCCTCAGCAGTGCTGAGTACAGTGGGACAGTCACTTCTCTAGTCCTGCTGGCCACAATATTTCTCATACAATGTTACTTTTTATTTCATAGATAAAAATCACCTATTTCAGCCTCTCTGAATCAACTACCTGATGTGAAACCAGTCTACAACCTCTCACCCAAATACCCTCCTGTAAGTCTCATATTGCACTAGTACCTAAAAATCCAGACCACTCTTCAGCAGAAAGTCAGAGCATGGGCAGTCTGGTTGAAAGGCATTTAATGCAGTATTCATGAACAGTTCAGTAGGACACAGTTTCAGCTCCTCTCCTGGCTGTTGCTTCTAGATGACCTTAGTCCAGCAGTGCTGTTGCAGCCACTGCCCTGCTGGACATGTGCAGAGTGCATGGGATTGTGAAATGCTTTCTAGCTGACCAACTGCACGCTGCCTAGAGCAAAGCAATCACATCCCATGGGTGCCAAGAACAACAGCCTCACCTTGGCACCCTTGGATTGGAACATGCTGCAGAAGCCACCTCCTTGACATGCTGGCACCTCTCATTGGGAAAAGATTTGAGCTTAGAGATGTGGTTGGGTTGTACTGGTTAAGGGATTGGTAACAAAGAGGATAGAAACAGCCACTCTGGGCAAGAGTTACTGGGGTTAGGGACTGGGGTTAGGCACTTAGGGTAGGAATGGCCTGGGGGGTTCAGGGCTGCTAGGGACTTCTGCTTCTGTTAGTTAGCTACTTCTGGGTAGGGCTTTGGTGTAGGGATGCTGCTAGGGATATGCTCAGGATTTCTGTTAGCTGCTTTGTCTGTTAAGGGTTTCCAGGACTTCTGCTATTAAGGACACTCTGAGACTCTGCAATGTTGGGGATTCTACAACGCAGCAATAAAGGACTTCTGGGAGGACTTCTGAGATTCTCTGCTCTGTGCATTTCTCGTTGCTAGAGCAGCACTGGGGTTCATGCACCATTTGTCATCCAATGGCCCTTGAATCAATGGGGAGTTACAACAGCCTGGGCATAACAAGCAACTCTTTTTTTGTAGACAACTAAGTTCTCTTCTTAAAGTTCCAGTGCAATCACTAGCTACCAGTATCCACATACACAATTTCAAAAATTGAGTTTCAGGTAGTATTTGTTTCTCTTTTGTTGATAGAGGTTATCTCTCCTTTTTTTTTTTTTTTTTTGTGGCTAAGTATTTTACAGCAATATGCTTACGCAAATTACATTTACAAAACAGAACAGCAAAAGAATTGAAAGACAATCACATGAAGGAGCTCTGTGGGAATCCTGCTTAAAAAGAAAAAAGAAAATCACCCCCCAAAACACAGCACCCTTAAAAAAGCATTGCAGAATAAAGAATGGTAATTTTGAAACAGACCCATTGCCCCCCTACGATCTTGGTGATGCATGGAAAACGCAGGCATCAGACACTGAACAAAATAAACTAGCAATAAATGAAGTCATGCTGGGAAAAGAGGAAATAAATTAGAAGTCATAAGCTAGCAACTACTAAAATTCAGTTGGTTTTCCACCCCCCAACCCCAAAAAAATCAGGAGGAATGTCAGAAATTTGTGTTTTGTTTGTTTGTTTGTTTTTCATACAAGCAATTTCATAAAATTGGGGAGGGGTGTAAAATAATTTCTCCAGATTGCTAGAGTTCTGTGATTTGAATTCTCAGATCTTCTCTGGCCAAAGGAATGTCTTATTGCCTAGTAGGTGGTTCTAGGACCTGATTTTTTATGATTCTCTTTCTGTCAGCCAAAAGTTAGAACTCAATCTCCCACATTTTTTTTTTATTTTAGGGAGCTGCTACATGGATATTTTTAAAACAAAAGAACCAAAGAAAAGGAAATAACACGTTCAGTGTTTTAATTAGTTGACATTTGGAAGAGCTTTCCCCATCAAACAAAATATTGTACATTTCTTTTCTGTCTGTAAATGCACCTATAAACACCTGCTCTAAAATGCTTGAGGAACTGGGCTTTATATGTGAATCTTATCATTTATATTTTCACAAAAGTAATCTCTAGGTTTTTTGGGTTTGGGTTGTTTTTTTTTTTAGATTATCTACTCATTATAAAGTATTTAGGTAGCTCTGGCAGCGTTTACAAGTGGAGGGATGTTTTTATTTATTACTATTTTATTGCTTCATTGCACCCACTGGGCCATTTAATGTTGAATTCAGTAGAAAGCAGATAACATTTTCCAAACGATGCAAACACATCAAGGTGAAAGTCTGTTGTGTTTGGA
Source organism: Indicator indicator (assembly GCF_027791375.1). Classification (NCBI taxonomy): domain Eukaryota; kingdom Metazoa; phylum Chordata; class Aves; order Piciformes; family Indicatoridae; genus Indicator; species Indicator indicator. The sequence goes on from NC_072020.1 coordinate 32,618,676, forward strand.
AAGGTTAGCAGATGGTTTTGCAAGTGCATGTGAATGTTATTGTCATTTATCTTACTCTTGCACCTTTGGATTGCATTCTTTTCAACAAAGAGGATGCATTTAAGTAGCACATTCATGGCAATAGGATCATAATTTCTGCTAGCTTGTGTTGGTTTACCCGAGCGAATTGAGCAATATATTCTTTCCAGAGCTGCTCAATAAAGAGAGTTGAAATACACAGGATCACAGGATGATAGGGTTGGAAGGGACCTCCAGAGATCATTGAGTCCAACCCCCCTGCCAGAGCAGGACCAGAGAATCCACCACAGGTCACACAGGAATGCATCCAGACAGGGCTGGAAACTCCAGAGAAGGAGACTCCACAACCTCTCTGGGGAATCTGTTCCAGTGCTCTGGGACCCTCACAGTGAAGAAGTTCCTCCTCATGATGAGGTGGAACCTCCTGTGCTATAGTTTCTATCCATTGCCCCTTGTCCTGTCACAGGGTGCAAGTGAGCAGAGCCTGTCCCCTCCCTCTTGACCCCCAGCCCTCAGATATTGATAGACATTCATTAAATCCCCTCTCAGTCTTCTCCTCTCCACACTAACCAGCCCCAGGACTCTCAGCCTCTCTTCATAGGGCAGTGCTCCAGTCCCTCAATCATCCTGGTAGCTCTTTGTTGCACTCTCTCCAGCAGATCCCTGTCCCTCCTGAACTGGGGAGCCCAAAACTGGATGCAATATTCCAGGTGAGGTCTCACCAGGGCAGAGTAGAGGGGGAGGAGAACCTCCCTGGATCTGCTGAACACACTCAATACAAACTGATAGAGCAGCTGTGAGGAGGGACCACAGGCAACTCTGGGCCAAAATGGGCCATACCTGTGGGACCAGTGGCTATTTATTAAGACACACATGAATGTTACAGTTCCACCCTCCCACAGCCTCCCCCCACGAAGCCCACTGATCTCTCTTTATTATAACTGGTCCTCTTCTCCCCAGTTGCCTTTCCCATCCACTTCAAAGACACAACACTTCGTCATCTTTTACCCCATTCTTTCTCACATGGTTTGGGGGTATAACATCTCATATCAGACTCCAGGCTACAACACTCTTCTCCACACAGACATGAAGGCCATCTAAACATTCCCTAAGCTCATCCCGTTGAGTTCTCACAAGTTTACAGCAAGTGTTTTTCTGGGTAGATAGTACAGTTTAGTTGAGAAGTATAAAACATATTGCATACAACCTCAAAGGCTGTGGGGTAGTTTTAGGCTGTGCCTAGAAAATTTTCCACAGATCCTGAGCAGAAAAGCAGTAGAACACAAATCAATTACAATAGGATGCAAAAGGGAAATAATGATAAGGTCTAAATAATCCCATGGGCCTGGTATCTAACATAAAGCTAGTTGTATAAACTGACTCTTTCCTCTCTTTTCACTTCCTCACTCTAGCAGATAACAGCTGTTGCTTCTGCTGCCATTGCTGACCTTGGCAGCCTTCCTTCTGTTGTGGTTAAGTACTAACAGCCTACTCTCTGCTTTTCTCCTTCCTTCTCTTCTCCCATGCACATGGGGGAAGAGGTTGGGGGTGACGAGGAGGAAGCTGTTGGTAGCCCCCTGGTTTTGTCCAATGGGGTTCTCGTGTTGTTTATAAATTGTAAATCTATATATATATTGTGTATTTTGTACACATCCATTGCATTTCATATTTTAGACTGCAGTTTTGCTTGTAAATACAGCTTCATTTGCTTCCCATGCGCTGGTCAGGCAATTTTATTTTGGGGGGTAATTTCAACCCACCACAAGAGCATTTAGAATCATAGAATCAACCAGGTTGGAAGAGACCTCCAAGATCATCCAGGCCAACCTATCACCCAGCCCTATCCAATCAACCAGACCATGGCACTAAGTGCTCATCCAGGCTTCTCTTGAACATCTCCAGCGATGGTGACTCCACCACCTCCCTGGGCAGCACATCCCAATGGGCAATCACCCTCTCTGTGAAGAACTTTCTCCTAACACCCAGCCTGTACCTCCCCTGGCACAGCTTGAGACTGTGTCCTCTTGTTCTGCTGCTGGTTGCCTGGGAGAAGAGACCAACCCCCACCTGGCTACAGCCTCCCTTCAGGGAGTTGTAGACAGCAATGAGGTCTGCCCTGAGCCTCCTCTTCTCCAGGCTGAACACCCCCAGCTCCCTCAGCCTCTCCTCACAGGGCTGTGCTCCAGACCCCTCCACAGCTTCGTTGCCCTTCTCTGGACACATTCCAGCACCTCAACATCTCTCTTGAATTGAGGAGCCCAGAACTGGACACAGCACTCAAGGTGTGGCCTGACCAGTGCTGAGTACAGAGAAAGAATAACCTCCCTTGTCCTGCTGGCTACACTATTCCTGATGCAGGCCAGGATGCCATTGGCTCTCCTGGCCCCCTGGGCACACTGCTGGCTCATGTTCAGCCTACTATCAACCAGCATCCCCAGGTCTCTTTCTGCCTGGCTCCCCTCCAGCCACTCTGTTCCCAGCCTGTAGTGCTGCTTGGGGTTCTTGTGGCCAAAGTGTAGAACCCTGCACTTAGCCTTGTTCAGTCTCATCCCATTGGCCTCTGCCCACCCATCCAGCCTGGTAAGGTCCCTCTGCAGAGCCCTCCTACCCTCCAACACATCAACTCCTGCTCCTAACTTGGTGTCATCTGCAAACTTACTGATGGTGGACTCAATGCCCTCCTCCAGATCACCAATAAAGATATAGAACAGGATGAGGCTCAGCACTGATCCCTGGGGGACACCACTAGTGAGTGGCTGCCAGCTGGATGTGGCACCATTCACCACCACTCTCTGGGTCCGGTCCTCCAGCCAGTTCTTGACCCATTTCAGAGTGAATCTGTCCAAGCCATGAGCTGCCAGCTTTGCCAGGAGCTTATTGTGGCAGACAGTGTCAAAGGCTTTGCTGAAGTCCAGGCAGACTACATCCACAGCCTGCCCTGCATTCACCATGTGGTCACCTGATCGTGAAAGGAGATCAGGTTGGTCAGGCAGGACCTGCCCCTCCTAAATCCATGCTGGCATGGCTGCCCAACACGAGGCAAGGAAGCAAAAACAAAGCCTGGCAGATTGACTACATCACTCTACCTCGTTCTCCATCTGGTAAGCAGTATGTGCTGACTATGGTAGAGGCAAGCACTGGATGGCTGGAAACTTATCCAGTTCCTCATGCAACTGCACGTAACACCATTCTTGGCCTGGAGAGACAAATCCTGTGGAGACACGGAACTCCAGAGAGGATTGAGTCAGACAACAGAACTCATCTCAAGAACAATCTCATAGAAACCTGTGCCAAAGAGCACGGCATCGAGTGGATATTCCACATCCCTACTAGGCACCAGCTGCAGGGAAAACTGAATGTTACAATGCTCTGCTGAAAACCCCCCTGAAAGTCATGGGGGTGGGACTTTGAAAAAGGCCTGGTTTCTGCCTTGTCTTGCCAGTCTTTGTCATTGTATCTGAAGCTGGTATCATGCTCTTTCATGTAAACTACACACTTGCCTCAATCTTTTCATCAATACTGGGGATTTGGAGAGGTGGTAGTTTTAGACTATGTCTTTAAAATTTCTCACAGATTTCGAGCAGAAAGTAGTAAATATGCAAATAAATCACTACTGGGTGTAAAAAGGAAAATAATGGTTATTCTAAACAATCCCATGGGAGGGATAGCTCCCATAAGATTTGTTTCCCAAAGAAATTTTTCTCTCTTCTGTTCTTGATTGCTCACTGGGGAGATTCTAACAGGCTTTGCTGACCATGGTTGCATTGTTTTGTCTGGTATTAACCTTCTCTGCTTCTCTCTCTTCCTTTTTCACAGAGGGGTCAAGGGGAGGCAGGGAGAGGGAAGCCATTACACCTTCCCTGGTCCTTTGGCCAGGGAGGGCTCCTTGTGCTGTTCGCTAATTGTAAATTCCTGTAAATGTTGTAAATCCTGTATATTTGTACATATCCATTGCCTTCCATTGTAGATTGTAGTTTTGCTTGTAAATACAGCTTCCATTTGCTTCCAAACTGAGCTAGTCTGGCAAAGTTAATGTTGGGGGGGGGGGGGGGCGGGCAGGGAGAGAAGGGGGAATTTCCAACCCACCACAGGAGAAAAGCATCCAGCAAGCCACAATATGTTGGACTTGATGATCCTGAAGGCCTTTTCCAACCTGGTTAATTCTGTGATTCTGTATTATCTGTGACATGTATCAGCAAAAAAACTCTAAAGGACGAACGGGGAGATGGGGACCTTTTCATGTTCCCCAGGATGACACAATGCCCTACAGAAGCAGCTAAAATCTTTTGTTACAGTCACACAAGGTCAATATAGAGCTTCACTTCTGCAGCTGGGGAATTATTTTGACACAAAGCCTATCTATCTGTGTCACATTTCTAGTAACCTTTTCATAGCAGCACCCAGATGTAATGCATTTATAGAAATGCTTATGCATCAAAACTAAAAATGTGCAGAGGGAATCTAATTACTGGGGGTAAAAAAGTAAAAAGAAAAGAAAAATAAAAAAAGAAGCTGGGGTGATTTATTTTTTATTTGGGATAAATTCAGGCAATTCACTATTAGTGAATACAGATGTATTTTCAAGGTATGATTGCTATAATGCCACAGAGTGAGTGCACATCCCAGTGCACATCCAGGAAAATCATAGAGTATCAGGACTTAAAAGGACATATTGGGCAATAAGATATTTCTTACAATAACTTTTTCCTTGCATTGATTCCCCATGAGTGTAATTGACTCCTCTGTGTGGACTAGGAGAGTAGAGAACATTGCAGAGAATTTGCTTATATATCTTTTGCTTCTATACCTTTTCTGCTGCAAGGACAGGCTAAGGGAGCTAGGGTTATTCAGCATGGAGAAGAGGAGGCTCTGGGGAGACCTCATAGCAGCCTGGCAGTACCTGAAGGGGGCTCCAGGAAGGCTGGAGAGAGACTGTTTGCAAAGGCCTGCAGGGACAAGACGAGGGACAGTGGCTCCAAACTCAAGCAGGGCATATTTAGATTGGATGTCTGCAAGAAGTTCTTCACTCTGAGGGTGGTGGAACACTGGCACAGGTTTTCCAAGGAGGTGGTTGAGGCTCCTTCCCTGGAGATGTTCAATCTGAGGCTGGAGGAGGCCCTGGGCAGCCTGATCTAGTTGGGGATGTCCCTGATGACTGTGGGGAGGTCAAACTGGATGAGCTTTGGAGGTCCCTTCCAGCCTGGACCATTCTATGGTCCTAAGATTCTGTAAGTCACACATATGAAAATAGCTTTCAGGTTAAGAATAAGGAAAAGGTTTGAGATCACTTCTGCAAGTTTTTATTGATCTAAGATCTCTGCAATATATTATCTATTTAAAATTTGGACATATGCAATTCAATAAGAAAAATATGGAAATACAGGGCAAGATGGACAAACTAGAAACGATAAGCCCATACCTCACCTTCAGTGCAGGGACCACTGTCTCACTTTGCTTGTAAAAATGAGCCCCTAATTGAAACAGCTGATTTGATTGCAGCAATAGCTTCCAAAAGTTTAGAAAGTTACTGGAGAGGCCTAGAAGCTCACTGGACACATTCATCAATGACAGTGCCTATTTCTAAAATACAAAATCAGCTTCTAAAATAGGAAAAGTCTTCCAGTTTTGCAGAAATAGACATACAGATATAGATCACAGAATCATAGAATCATAGAATGTTAGAGGTTGGAAGGGATCTCCAGAGATCATTGGGTTCAAACCCCTGCCAAAGTAGGATCACTCAGGGGAGTCTGCACAGGAATTCATCCAGGCTGGTTTTGAAAGTTTCCAGAGAAGGACACTCCACAATCTCTCTAGGCAGCCTGTTCCAGGGCTCTGTGACACTCACTGTAAAAAAGTTTCTCCTCATGTTGAGGTGAAACCTTCTATGTTCAAGTTTGTGTCTTTTCTGTGTAGAGTTGTCTGGGATCACTGTCTTCAAGATTCCACCTACATATTTTTTTGTTAAGCTTTATAAAGCATGGGCTCCTAATAATTAAAAGGCATCAGTCCTTACTTCTGAAACACTCTCACATGATTAGAAGTCATTTTTTATTAAAAAAAAATAATGACACATTTATGAAAAAGAATCCTGGTAAGTATGGGAATAACACCATACATACACAAAGTCAAATACCTGATGCTTTCCAGCCTATTCTGGGAGACCTTCATGGAAGTATTCCTTCTGTGCCTCTGGCAAATCACAGAATCAGAGAATCACAGAATCAATAAGGTTGGAAAAGACCTCAAGGATCATCAAAGTCCAACCTGGCACCCAAGACCTCATGACTACTAAACCATGGCACCAAGTGCCACGTCCAGTCCCCTCTTGAACACCTCCAGGGATGGTGACTCCACCACCTCCCTGGGCAGCACATTCCAAAGGCTAACAACTCTCTCCATGAAGAACTTTCTCTTCACCTCCAGCCTATACCTCCCCTGGCACAGCTTGAGACTGTGTCCTCTTGTTCTGCTGCTGATTGCCTGCGAGAAGAGACCAACCCCCACCTGGCTACAAACTCCCTTCAGGGAGTTGTAGACAGCAATGAGGTCTCCCCTGAGCCTCCTCTTCTCCAGGCTGAACACCCCCAGCTCCCTCAGCCTCTCCTCATAGGGTTTGTGTTCCAGGCCTCTCCCCAGGTTTGTTGCCCTTTTCTGGACACATTCAAGTCTCTCAATGTCCTTCTTGAACTAATGGGCCCAGAACTGGACACAGGACTCAAGGTGTGGTCTAACCAGCGCTGAGCACAGGGCAGAATGACTTCCCTGCTCCTGCTGGCTACACTATTCCTTCTGCAGGCCAGGATGCATTGGCTCACACAGATCCAGAATCGCTGCCCTTTGGAAGCCACAACACTTTGCCACTGTGGTCTTCTAAAACTACTCCTGCTGAGTGTGAAATACTTTCAGTTCCACTGATCACCTTCAGTCTCTCTCAAGCTGACAGAGTAGTCTGAAATTATTGAAAACTTGTGAAGTCAAGAGTGGTAGAATTCAAAACTCTGCAAGACCTATGAATTTTCTTCCTTCAGCCTTGCTGATTCAGATGAAGAATCACAGAATGCTTTGGTTTGGAAGGATCCTTTAAAGTTCATCTAATCCAACGTCCCTACTGTGAACTAGGTAAGGGTGCTGAGAACATCATCTAACCTGACCTGGAATGTTTCCAAAGATCATAGAATATAGAATCACAGAATGGTCCAGGCTGGAAGGGACCTCCAAAGCTCATCCAGTCTGACCTCCCCACACTCAGCAGGGACATCCCCAACTAGATCAGGCTGCCCAGGGCCTCCTCCAGCCTCACCTTGAACATCTCCAGGGAAGGAGCCTCAACCACCTCCCTGGACAACCTGTGCCAGTGTTCCACCACCCTCAGAGTGAAGAACTTCTTCCTCACATCCAATCTCAATCTGCTCTGCTCTACTTTGAAGCCATTGTCCCTCGTCCTGTCCCTGCAGGCCTTTGCAAACAGTCTCTCTCCAGCCTTCCTGGAGCCCCCTTCAGGTACTGCCAGGCTGCTATTAGGTCTCCCCAGAGCCTCCTCTTCTCCAGGCTGAACACCCCCAGATCCCTCAGCCTGTCCTCATAGCAGAACTGCTCCAACCCCCTGAGCATTCTCATGGCCTCCTCTGGACCCTCTCCATCAGCTCCATGTCCTTCCTCTATTGAGGACTCCAGATCTGTACACAGTACTACAGGTGAGGTCTCAGCAGAGCAGAATAAAGTGATACAAGTAGAGTCAGGTGGTAACCCACACGTGCAAAGCACAATGGATTAGCATGGGACATCTATCATCTCTCTGGGCAACCTGTGACAGCGTTTCACCATCCTCACTATAAAAAATTTCCTCACAGGAAATGAAAAAAGACTTCAATCCAAATTAACTTTTCAGGAGAAGTTAGAGAAGTGTTAAATATGAGGGTACTAGTGACCCTTAGCTACTGAGAGAGCTTCCCACTATGGTGCTCCTTCCAATAAAACCCAGATATCTAACTGAATGCAGACTCCTAAAATGGTAAGATAAAACATTCCTACACAGGTGCAAGTCAGGATGACAGCCACTGAATTCAGTGTCATAAAAAACGTGCAATAAAAGCAGAATGAGATCCCCATTTTCCTTCTTTCAAGAAATTCCTACAGTGTTTTCAGCATCTCAGCAGTCACCATAATTTCTGCTGTTCTTGGTGTGCATTACAGAAACTGCCACTTTTTAAATATATGGCATCTTTTACAGCTTGGGTTAAAGAACACTTAAAGCACTTTCAGTGTTTGATATATGTCTACCCTAGAAGAACAGAAATGAGACTCCTTTATAAATTTAGACCTAGACTACAAGACTTTTCACACTGGCAGTCTCAAGGAATTTTAATGGGATTACTTACACAAGTAGGAACTTATTATATGGCTGAAGCTTTGCAAGATTGCAAAGCTTTTCTAATAGGAAAGGGAAATGTTTAATAATGAAAAAGTGCAAAGGTTGCAATAACTAAAACATCACTGTGGACTGCAGGACTCACAAGGCTGCAAAACTTTCACTATTCATTTAATGAACATCCAACCAGTCAGCTGGGTTTAGTTTCCTGAGAAGATCTGTAAGGTACTAAAGATCCAAACAATGTCACACTGCTACTTCTATTGTAAACTTCAATAATGTTGGATTTGTTTCTTCACTGAAAAATTTGTTCTTGCTGAAATGAGGGGCAATGGATAGCAACTCCAGCATAGGAGGTTCCACCTCAACATGAGGAGGAACTTCTTCACTGTGAGGCTCACAGAGCACTGGAACAGGCTGCCCAGAGAGGTTGTGGAATCTCCTTCTCTGGAGACTTCCAAGACCCATCTGGATGCATTCCTGTGTGACCTGTGCTGGATTCTATGGTCCTGCTCTGGCAGGGGGGGTGAACTTGATGATCTCTGGAGGTTTCTTCCAACCCCTATCATCCTGTGATCCTGTGACAACCAAGATTAAAAAAAAAAAAAAAAAAAAACAACCAAACCCACATCTCTGATTGCACATGCATTTACTTTTGTTTCCTTTTGATGTCAATCCATTTGAAATCATCGTCACATTTTCATTTTGCTTGTCGCAGTCCTATGGAGAGCAAACACTGCGTGTAAGCAAAGCCACCAAAAACACAGCCCAAAATTACACCACTGAACGAGTGACCTTCCCCAAAGGCACTGCACACAGGAGATTACTCCAACCTAGCTCTCATTTCCCTGCTTTAGACAAAATCATCATTCTTTGAAGCAGCATTTTTTCGATCCACCTCTTCATGTCATTTGCAAGCAACCCTCAGTCTCAGGCAGCTAATGAGAACAGGCTGCTCACCTCGCAGTACAACAGCATTGCCCACTGCAGCATGCCTCGCTCCTACAGTGTGCACCCATCTGGAAACAACACACACTCGCTCTCATCAACTGCTTTTCACAAATCACTTGATTATTGATCACTACACATACTGCTCTGCATTGACTGAACCACATTACTGCTCTCCTGCTGCTTCAGCAAACTCTGAAACTTCCACTGCAAGAAGAACTCACACTGAAACCAAGAGAATGATCCTTAAAACTGGGTATTTCTTATTGTATCAAGACTATATCAAGACTTCTTACTATATCAAGATCAGTATTTATCTAAGAAAAAAGTAAATAAACATCATTTTTCCAGGATAATTGCAAAATCTTTACCTGCAAGTAAGCAGCAAGAGGAGTTGGTTATTCCCTTGTCTCCCCTATGAAGAGAGACTGAGAGCCCTGGGGCTGTTTAGTCTGGAGAAGAGAAGGCTGAGAGGGGATCTGATCAATGTCTATCAATAGCTGAGGTGTGGGTGTCAAGTGGAGGGGGCCAGGCTCTTTTGGGTGGTTCACAGTGATAAGCCAAGGAACAATGGGTTCAAACTTGAACAGAGAAGATTTCACCTCAACATGAGGAGAAACTTCTTTCCAGTGAGGGTGACAGAGCATTGGAACAGGCTGCCCAGAGAGGTTGTGGAGTCTCCTTCTCTGGGACTTTCAAAACCCACCTGGATGCATTCCTGTGCAGACTACCCTGGGTGATGCTGCTCTGGCAGGATCTCCTGATGTCCCTTCCAGCTTCTGACATACTGTGATACTGTGGTACTGTCATGCACTATGCTTTACATCATTACTATTTTATAACAGAGATGTTATTCCAGTACTGAAGAATTCAGTGATCTACAACACACAGATAACCAAAACCATGGTGTTAGGAATTAATGGTCACCAACCACTTGAGAATCTACAAGGAATTCTTTTGAAACATTGATTGCCACAAACAAACAAACAAACAAACAAACAGGACCAAAACCAACAAACAACCCCCCCCCAAAAAACCTACAAGAAATTATTTTGAAACATTGATTGCCACAAAAAAAAAAAAAACCAACAAACCACAACAAAACAGGACCAAAACCAACCAACAAACAAAACAAACAAACAAAGCTAAACCCACCCAAAACCAACCAACCAAACACCAAACCAACAAACAAAAAAAAAACCAAGCAAAGCCAAACAACTTCTTTCTGTCCTGCCAAACAACTTCAATCTTTGTGTAGGATAAGTAGCTTCTAGAACAACAGTAAAGTTTCATTAATTGTATGCACTCAATGTATGCATCAATACTGTATATGCACATAGAGATATACATATTTTAAGGTTTTGAAAGAGTTATTCATTGGGACATCTGAGCAATCACTTCAGGTCAAAACCACTGGAAATTCTCTCTTAAAGAGCTTGGTCAAAATCAAACTTTTTCACACAAACAAGGGGACAATGTTATTTTTCAACACTTTTTTCCCCACAGATTATATTTTAAGAGGAAAGAAAAGAAAAAGGCTGAGGGTCCTCTGATGACACTAAGTCAGTGTTTCCTATTTTGTCCTGCACAAGAACATCCTCACAATGCAGCCAATTAGTACAGCCAGTATCACAATCACCTACTAGCAGGTGTTCAGTGCTGTTATAGGGTTAAGGCAGGAGACAGAGCAGCTATCCCTACTCCTGCTGACACCATTTCAACCATCAAAAGAGGTATCAGAAGGCGGGTGGATTTTCTCTGAGACCAAGCCTACTTTAGAAGCATTCCCCACTCCCCACCCCCTTTTCCCTCCCCCCTGCTAGTACTCAGCCACAAGAAGGAACACAGCCAAGGTCAGCAAAGCCAAGCAGAAGCACCAGCTAGTAGCAGCTAGAGTGAAGAAGCAAAAAGAGACAGAAATGTTTCTGCAGCTAACTTTTATCCATATTAGCAAAGCCAATGGAGTGATGTAGTCAAATCAGTTGTTATTATTTTGCATCCAAAGATAATTAATTTACCTTTTTTTACTCAACGACATTCAGAAAGTTCCCATTCTTGTTTTTACAGTTAGGAATTAGGCAAGAGTTTCACCTTCAAACCACAACACTGCCAATACTCAGTTTGCTTCTGGTTTCTTCTTTATGAGTAACTCTGTATTAAACTTGGCCAGAGCATGTAGCCCACATTTTTAACAAATACAGTGTTCTTGGCTGTGCAACACACCAGAGTTCATTAGTTTCTCACATTTGCTCCTCACTCTGTTCATGTCTCTTCTAGTAAGCCAATCTCTTTATCCCTTAGATTAGCAACTCAACACTGCTAACCACTCACACGAGCTTCCCCCAAAATACTGCAAAGACAACTTTATTCCTGGAGCACTTCTACCCTGCCCCAACTGGATTCATTAGAACTCTTCATCACATAAACTTCATCTCACAGAAGTATTTCCTTTGAAGTGGAATAGTCTCATAGGATATATTTATAAGTTTTTAAATTCTACATCAGCATGAAAACACTGATTAGAAGTAGAAAAAGAACATGCAGTCTAGAATTGCCTCGTTGTGAAGCCCAAAAATCTCTCACTGCCATTGCAAAAGGTATTATTTTCTTCCAGTCTACTGAAGGAAACGTGCCATCTGAATAAAGTAAGTGGGCTGGAGAGAATGGCTAGAGACACAACAGAGACAAAAGATTTCTGAACTCACAAATACAGCAGAAGTGTTTTTAAATTACGTACATGATCAGACTGGAAGACCGAGATGCAGGCAACAGTATCAAGTGCTGTAACATTTTAGCAGGGGAAATAGCAGCAAACTTGGGGAGATTGGATACATTCACTATTATATTTCCTTCATTACCTGGAAGAGCTTGAGGAAAATACCTTGCAGAGCAACACTCAGTGTCACCAGCAGTGACCTTGTTGAAAGCTTTTCATGGTCTCTGTAAATTTTGTCCAATTCCTGCCTGCACCTGGATGAAAACACTTCAGTCAACCATGCCATTGCCAAGTGCAGTAGGAGGTGAAACTGAATTCACACTTTCTGGGCTCCTAAATTAGCAGACATTCTAACACTAATGGATTATTTCTCTCCTTTCCTCCCAGCCTCCCTCTGCTCTGTTTCTCTTATTTCCCTACCCATCTTTATTTTTCAGGGATTACTGTGCTTTTAAGGAAAACTGACAAATCAGTTTCCTTGTTTGACTATCAGAGTATTTTTCTGTTAGCATGACAGCGTGCCTAGCATAAAGTCCAGCAGTATATTTCACAGCTTCCTGTTCCCTTTTGTTTGCTATTTAAAAGGAAAATACATCAGAAGACTGTTCAATTTTCTGCCACATGGGAAGTCAGTAGGAAAAAAAATGCAACAAATACAGCAGGTATGTGGCACATAAATTCCTGATCATTGTAATCCACTGCTTTCTAGCTACAAAGAATAACAAATCCTATGAATGCCCCAAAAGGCATACGTAAGGACAAATGTCTGAATTTTGGATGTGGTGCTTTTGAAACTGAAAGCATGGCACAAGAGGAAACTCTTATTCCGGATGAGATTAATTACTTCTCAGTTTCAGTGGTCTTCCCCAAGAAACTGCTGAATAATTGCTGTCACTACTATTACTCAGCAGAGTGTTTAGATCTGCTGAGGTGACATTTTTTAGGCCATTAATAAAGCTGCGACAAAGAGTTGTGCTTTTTCGTGCCACCACTTCTCAGAGGATAGGAGTTTCAAAGTGAAGCACAAGAACCCTCCAATTAGAATGACTGGTGATTGTTTTAGTCCAATTTATCACACAATCACAGAATGTTAGGGTTGGAAGGGACCTTGAAAGCTCACCCAGCCCAACCCCCCCTGCCAGAGCAGGATCACCTAGAGCAGATCACACAGGAACACATCCAGGTGGGTTTTAAATATCTCCAGAGGGAGACTCCACAACCCCCCTGGGAAGCCTGTTCCAGTGTTCTGTCACCCTTACAGGGAAAAAATTCTTCCTCCTGTTTCCATGGAACTTCCTGTGCCTCAGATTCCACCACTGCCTCTTGTGCTGTCATTGGGCATCACCCAGCAGAGCCTGGCTCCAGCCTCTGGGCACTTCACCCTTTACATATTTATAACTATTAATGAGGTCACCTCTCTGTCACCTCCTCTCTGAGCTAAAGAGCCCCAGCTCCCCTAGGCTCTCCTCATAAGGGTGATTTACATGGGGATTTCTCCAATTCCTTAAAAAAGAAATCACTGTGTAATAATAATTAAAAACTACCTTATCATAAAAACATCACTGAATAAGGAAAGACTTCTAGAATCATAGCATCACAGAATCAGTCAGGGTTGGAAGGGACCACAAGGATCATCCAGTTCCAACCCCCCTGCCATGCCCAGGGACACCTCACACTACAGCAGGCTGGCCAGAGCCTCACCCAGCCTGGCCTTAAACACCTCCAGGGATGGGGCCTCAACCACCTCCCTGGACAACCCATTCCAGGCTCTCACCACTCTCATGGGGAAGAACTTCTTCCTCACTTCCAGTATGAATCTCCCCACTTCCAGCTTTGTTCTATTCCCCCCAGTCCTGTCACTACCTGATAGGCTAAAAGTCCCTCACAAGCTTTATTGTAGTCCCCTTCAGATACTGGAAGGCCACAATAAGGTCACCTCAGAATCTTCTTGTCTCCAGACTGAACAACCCCAACTCTCTCTGTCTGTCCTCATAGCACAGCAGCTCCAGCCCTCTGCTCATCCTGGTGGCCCTTCTCTGGACACCTTCCAGCATGTCCCTATCCCTCTTGTAACAGAGGCTCCAGAACTGGATGCAGTACTCCAGGTGGGGTCTCAGCAGAGTGGAGCAGAGGGGGAGAATCCCCTCCCTTGACCTGCTGGCCATACTTCTCCAGATGCAGCCCAGGATCTGGTTGGCTCTCTGGGCTGCAAGTGCACATTGACAGCTCTTGTTGAGCTTCTCATCCCCCAGCACTCCCAAGTCCCTCTCCTCAGGGCTGCTCTCCAGCCAGTCCCTGCCCAGCCTGCATTTGTGCTTGGGATTGCCTCGACCCAGCTGCAGGACCCTGCACTTGGTCTTGTTGAACCTCCTGAGGTTGGCTTGTGCTCACCTCTGCAGCCTGTCCAGGTCCCTCTGGATGGATCCTTTCCCTCCAGCTGTCTGCTGCACCACACAGCTTGGTGTCATCAGCAAACTTGCTGAGGGTGCACTCACTGCCACTGTCCATGGCACCAACAAAGATGTTGAACAAGACTGGTCCCAGGACTGAGCCCTGAGGGACTCTGCTTGTCACTGGCCTCCACTGGGACATGGAGCCATTGACAGCCACTCTTTGGGTGTGGCCATCAAGCCAGTTCTTTATCCATCTTGTGTTCATCAAGCCATCAAGTTCTAAAAGAACCTTATGTTGCGTATTTCAATTTTATGGCATAAAACTCTGAGTTGTTATTAATGTGAAATTATCGGATTAAGACACTTACCCAAATGTATTGACCAGACAACAGTACAGTGTGTCTGCTAAATGTGCTAAAGACATTTGGAATCCATTTTTTGGTACTTTAATGTATGCTAAGTACATTCTTTGTCATTGCTGGAAGAATACTTTGTTCTTTCATTTAATCAATTAATTTGCTAATATTTGTTGAGTGCTTTGACCATGTAACGTTCCCAGAACAGTTGAGTGCTCTTACCAAAACAATGTGGGACAGACTGTGGTAGCCTGCAGGTAGATGCATCTTTTCAGACACTGAATAATTATCCAACAATGAAAAATGCAGTTGTAGGTGAGTAATAGAGAGTATAGATGCTTGACAGGAAGAATTTTTCCATGGGTATTATGGACCCAAATTAGGAAACTACTACACAACTCATTTGTTTGTTTCCCTACATTCTGTTTCATTGGTTATATTCAGGAAAATATTTTATCATGTGATTTGAATGGACTTGTCCCTACTCTGAACTCCTAATGCTGCTTCTAGAACGAAGAGGTGACGTCCTGCATGAAAGGAATCACAGTATCACAGTATGTTAGAGGTTGGAAGGGACCTCCAGAGATCATCAGTTCCAACCCCCCTGCCAAAGCAGCATCCCCCAGGGGAGTCTGCACAGGAATGCAGCCAGGTGGGGTTGGAATGTGTCCAGAGAAGGAGACTCCACAACCCCCCTGGGGAGCCTATTCCAGGGCTCTGTCACCCTCACTGTAAAGAAGTTTCTCCTCATGTTGAGGTGAAATCTTCTCTGTTCCAGCTTGTACCTCTTGTTCCTTGGCTTATTACTGTGCACCACCCAAAAGAGCCTGGCCCCCTCCACCTGACACCCACCCCTCAGCTATTGATAGACATTGATCAGATCCCCTCTCAATCTTTAGATCCCCTCTCAGCCTTCTCTTCTCCAGACTAAACAGCCCCAGGTCTCTCAGCCTGTCTTCACAGGGGAGATGCTCAAGTGCCCTAAGCATCCTCTGGGCTCTCTGTTGGAGGTTCCTGTCTCTCTTGAACTAGGGAGCCCAAAACTGTACTCACAACCTATGGTGTCCATGCTTTCCACTCCTTACCCACCATGCACCACTCTGGCCCAGGGCAGGCAGCTAAGAGCACAGTGGTTGGCAGATGAATCATTCCCTGAACTCCTCTCAGTCATTTCCATTGCACACTAAACTCCACTCACAATGCTGTCAATGTCATCTACCCAAACCCAACACACATCCCCAGCAATGCATACCCATAGCAAACAACCCTCCCTCAAGGTGGATTACTTCAGGCTTTCAATAAGGCTATTTTTGTAAATGACTGCTTATTTCTTTCTACTGTAGTGAAGAATTTGAACTAGTCATGGCTTAGTTGTCTTCATATGCAGCATTTCCAGTGCACATTGTCTGAACTTCACACAGATCAATATCACCACTGCACTTAGTATCATCTTCTACAGAAAAAGCAACTCTGCTTGCTCCTAAGAGAGCTTCAAATACAGTTACTTGTCGTATGAGGATGACATGCAGGCTCCCCAACACAGGCATAAAGTCCAAACCTCCCGAGGAAGGGTGGGAAAAGAGGCAGGGATTTACATCAGCAATGAATAACCTGACATGCCAGCTTCCTAACTTCTGCTTTGTTATCACAGAAATACAGGTCAGAGGCAAGGACTGCACAAGGGCACTTTTCCAAGGGCTCACTCTTTCTTTGCTTTTTCATCTGCAATTCAGTAATCAAATTTTACTGGATACATGAAAGCCTCCAAGCCACTGCAGAAAAGCATAAAACTGGTGAACATCAACTCTCTTCAAAAACTGGGGTCCAGCATACCTTTATCTTTAATTTCAATGAGTTCACATCTTCAGAGTTTTCAACTGATTTAAAAATTCTTTCCAAATCAAAACCATAAATATATTAAACTCACAGTCCAGGTTCATGAACCTTGGTTAATTTAGGCTTGCCACTTCTTGCTGAAATACAACTTACATGCTCTAACACTTCATTATAAAACTCTTTAATAAGCTTGCTCTGAACCCAGCAATTTGATTCAAAGCATTAAATCCACAGTAGAGGCTGTTCAAATTTTAGAGACATTCAATATATCCCAGTAAACATCAGTTCTTCAATGTCAGCACTTAATGACAATCTCAACACTTGCTTTATACTTCTTCCTGAACACAAGTGTTCTAGCAGGAAGTTCCATTCTCTGTCTTGGCATCACAGATTTAAAGATCCCAAACAGCAAGGGGCCTTTTTCTGTCTTTCCTGGAAACATTCAAGATCAGGTTGGATGGGGCTCTGAGCAACCTGATATAGTTAAAGATGACCCTGCTAACTGCAGGGTGGGGGGGAGGGCTGTACCTGCTGACCTTTAAAGGTCTCATCCAACCCCAAGCATTCTATGATTCTACAATTTCCACTACTTACTTACCAACTAATCAAAAACCCAAGAACAGCTCCTCACCCAAATCATAAATTCAGATGAAATAATATTAAAACTGTGACAAGAGCAATATATAAAATAAAAGAAAATTAATAAGCTTTGGGAATATTTAACTGCAGATTGCAGTATAATTCTGAAGCTACAGATGTGATATGAGTACTCCTGTAACCAAGAGTTTGTTATTATAGAATCATAGAATCGTTATTGTTGGAAGGGACCTCAAGGATCATTCAGTTCCAACCCCCTGACATGGGCAGGGACACCTCACACTACAGCAGGTTGCTCAGAGTCACATCCAGCCTGGCTGCAAAAACCTCCAGGGATGAGGCTTCCACCACCTCCCATGAGGTGAAGAATTTCTTCCTAACATCCAATCTGAATCTCCCCATGTCTAGTTTTGCTTCATTCCTCCTACTCCTATCACTCCCTGATATCCTAAAAAGTCCCTCCCCAGCTCTCTTGTAGCCCCCTTCAGATACTGGAAGGCCACAAGAAGGTCTCCTGGGAGCCTTCTCTTCTCCAGACTGAACAACCCCAACTCTCTCAGTCTGTCTCCATAGTAGAGGTGCTCCAGCCCTCTGCTCATCCTTGTGGCCCTTCTCTGGACACCTTTCAGCACCTCCAGATCCTTCTTGTAATAAAGGCTCCAGAACTGGACACAGAGCCTCAGGTGGGGCCTCAGCAGAGTGGAGCAGAGTGGGAGAATCACCTCCCTGGCCCTGCTGGCCACATCCACCAGCACCCCCAAGGCCTTTTCTTCAGGGCTGCTCTCCCTGCCCAGTCTATATTTGTGCTCGAGATTGCCCCAGCCCAGCTGCAGGACCTTGAACTTGGTCTTGTTGAACTTTATGAGGCTGGCTTGGACCCAGCTCTGCAGCCTGTCAAGGTCCCTCTGGATGGATCCCTTCCCTCCAGTGTGTCAGCTGCACCACACAGTTTGGTGTCATCAGTGAACTTGTTTGGTTATTTCTTTCCTCAAATTTCCTATTACTCTATGTGAAATTACAGTCACTTGCTGCAATGAGCAAGAGCCTGATCTGTCTCATCACTGTCATCAGGAATTGGGAGCCCTGTACCCCAGAACTTGGACTCATTTTCAGGCTAACATCTTAGTGTGAGTTTGAAGCAGCCTGCTCCATAAGAAGCTACTGCTTCAGTTACTGAGAGCCTGTAGAATAGAATGCAGTCTCCATGGATTTGCAGGTGCAGGTCCTGTGGGAAGAGGTCTGCTTGGTGCCAACTGTCTGTACCTGTCCAGTATGATGAACTGCTATGGTTTGGAGCTGGCACTTTAGCCTAGTTCCTAATTGTAAATAAAATGAGGGGCTGGACACAGGGTAATAATAACAACTGATAAGTTTCTATCATCCCATTGGTTCTCCGGATAGCTTACACAGAGGTTCTCTTCCCTTTTTGCTCCTCTCTCTCTGCAGCTATTGCTTGCATGGCTTGCTGCCTTAGCTCCCTTCTGACCTTCTGCTGGCTCAACTAATTGTGTTGTGTCTCTGAAGGTACCAGGGAAGGGAGTGGGGAGGAGGTTGACAGCAGTCCCTGTAGGCTGGCCTGATTGTTGAGCTGTAAATATCTGTAAATATATTTTGTATATGTCTTAATCACCTTATGCAAGTTCAGATTTAGTCCATTGTGTAAATATAACTTCATTATAGTTCCAAATGTTTCTGAGTTAGTCTGGCAATTTATTCTGTGGGTAATTGTCAATCCTGGGGATGAATCTCCAATTGCTGGGGGAGGGAGGGCAAATCCTAACCCTACAACATGAACAATTCCACTGTCCCAGATTATTCCTTCAAAATGAAGAATCATAACTGCTGCCAAAACAGACTGATGCCCTGGTGTTCCTACGGGAGCCATGAGCCTTACTGAACTTTACTCATTATCATGTCACTATAACATGCAAACACACCTCCTGGCCTAAAGCTACCTGCCTCCAAGGCAGACCACTCCTTGGGCACACCTCCCTGGGCCCAGACCACACCTGGGGCACTCCTCCTCGAGCATGCGTGGTAGCCTGACTCGTGGGGAACAGAAGGGATGGAGAGAGGCAGAGTTCAGACATCGGCAGGTGTGAAATTGATTATAAAAGAGGTCTGCCTGGCAAGGGGACTTGGAGAGCTTTCCCCACCAGGATCCAGAAAGGATCAGAAGGACCAGCAGGCCTGGACCTGGGACCATAGAGACAGCTATGGACCCTCACATTGGTGGTAGCTATGAACCTCTTTCTCTTTTCTCTGTACATGTCATTTTATTTTACCTTTCCCCTCTTCTCTTCTCACTTTTCCCTCCCTTCTAGTGTGAGGTGTCCCTGCCCATGGCAGGGGGGTTGGAACTAGATGATCCTTGTGGTCCCTTCCAACCCTGAGTGATTCTATGATTCTATGATTCCCTATTGCATGCCATCTTATGGGCAAAGAACAAAGTGTACTGTTGATTGAATTGAACGCCCTGGCATGGCTGCCCTGAGCTTTTTGCACTTTGAGATCACACTAACCAACCCTCATGAGTCCACTGCTTGGACTGTAACACTTGGTGCATAGGTCTGGGTTGCATTGTTCCTCCTTCTTGTAATTACTTGCTGAGAGAACGTGAAGTAACAATAAAGTGAGAATAGCGATACAGGATACAACATTATCCCTGTTACCATGAAACACAATCACATAGGAGTATAATGTTTATACCAGCACAGAACTTTCTGAAGTGTGCTACACACACTGGTGATTGCATCTAACATTTAATTAAAGATCCAATCTACTGTAAAATGTCAATTTCTCTTCAATTTTCCACTTAATAATAAAAACAAAGCTTGAATGTCAACTTCTGGCAAATTTTCTGCTGGCTATAACTTGGTCAGAATGAAGGGGAAAAAAAGAGATCATTAGCATGCTAATAACTTAGTATCTCTAAGGGGTAGTTAGCAGACCCTACATCAGATAAACCAGTTCCTTTTTCAGCCCTATTATTGATGGTACAGTTATTATAATCTGCAACAATTTCTTAGTTTCCTTCATTTCAATTTGTGAAGAAGGATTTCTCAACAGAAAGAATCCAGTCCTCCCATAGTTCCAATGAGAATAGCTCAGTGAGCTTTCTACATCCATGCAGATGTGGAAAGAAAAGCCAAGAACTTACACTCATAAATAAGAAAGTGGATAGTCCCTAAAGAGATGCCTGGGAGTAGCTTTCTATATTTTATAATACATTCAAATCAAATCAGCTCATACATTGGATTTCATGCAGTATTTTTCTGGTAGTTTCAGGCTGTGCCTGGAAAAATTTTCCACAGATCTTGAAGAGAAAGTGATAGACTGTAAATAAATCACCATTGGATTCAAAAGGGAAAATAATGACAAGGTCTAAATAATCCCATTGGAGAGATACCTAACATAAAAGTTAGTTTTGTACACTAACTTTCTTTTTTCACTTCCTTCACTCTACAGATACTAGTTCTGGCTTCTGCTGGCTTTGCTGACCTTGGCTGCATTGCTTTGCTGTGGCTAAGTATTAACAATCATCTTTCTCTGCTTTTCTCCTTTCTTCTCTTGTCCCATGTACAGGGGGGAGGGAAGAGAGCAGGAAAGGGGAAGCTATTAGTAGCCCCCTGGTTTTGTCCAGTGGGGTTCTTGTGCTGTTTATAAATTGTAAATATATGTAAATACTGTATATTTTATACATATTCATCACATTTCATATTTTAGATTGTATTTTTGCTTGTAAATACAGCTTCATTTTGCTTTCCAACTGAGCTGCTCTGGCAATTTTACGCTGGGGGGGAATTTTCAACCCACCACACCTGTACTGTATAAATGATTTAAGATATGAATAAAAAAAAAAAAGAGAAAAGCTAAACATTCTCTGGCATGCCACTTGTCAACAACAAAATTAAAACAAGTTCATAATAAAGGTTTTTATATTACTCAGGTTTATTCTTTTGTGCTGTGGAAAAATGGACCACAAAGATTATACCCAATGGAAGTGGACATTTTGGATACATAATGCCAATTTGAAGGTTATATGAAGGAGCTACATATAAATGCATATCTTTGGACAAAATGTCTAACAAAGCAGATTTTAATGCATTCTTTATTTCTTTTTGATGACTAAAGATGAGGTTTTAGCCATCTACAGGTCCACAGCTAACATTTGGAGAAGAGAACACTCAGATGTTTGCTGCTGTGGCCCACACTTCTCCATGGCCTTACCCACTGGTATGCTCATATTTACACAATTTGTGCCATCTGCCTATCTAAACAATCGTGGGAGTTCTCACTCACCTTAATATCTAACTTCTAGCTTACAAGAAACAGAACAGAGCTTGCTTGGCAAGGAAAATGTAAATACTAAGTGTAAACTTATACTGTCTTTTGCAGAAACTTGTAAAAAACAGTATTGAAGAAGAGAAACAGAAAGAAAAAAAATTATGGTACCAGACACTGAATGAACTCGCCCAGCTAAACAAACACTCTGCTAACTTGTGTTAATCCTTGGCTTAAGTCACATGGAAAAAGTAACAACTGGAAAGAAAGGCATAACCTAACATATTTTGCAGCCTGGATTTAAAGTGTCCTTTCTACAGTGGGATATTCTGATGAAGACTTTGGAAAGAGCAAAGCTTGTCCCTAGAGCATATATAGTCAGCAGACTATGAAGCTTGTGATGAGACAGGTTTTTGTAATACAAGTCCATGCCTGAAGTAAGAAATCGTTTACAGCTAGGAAAGCCAGTCCTGGCACACAAAAAAAAGCTCACAGATACGCAGTGCAGAGATGCTCAGACCAGTCTACATCCTGGTACTAGTTTGCTTGTAAGACTTATACTACTTGCTCCAAGGCTCAGAACAAATTGAGGAGCAGTTCCAAGGCACCACTTAAAGAAGTGGTGGATCTTCAGCACATGGTAGTCTTGAAAAGAAAGAAATAGACGTGTGGGGAGTTCTCCACAGTGATTTGCATTGCCATCACACAGGATGTACAAATAAGCTTTAATCAGCCTCAGTCTGCAAGGAGAGAATATTCCTACAGTGAAAATACAACTAGGGATGTTTGTAACACTACAACAATTCAGTGTCTGTGCCTTGATTTGAGAACTCCTTATTAGCAAGAGCACAACAAAATGCTCCTTCACTCACTAAACAACTATGAAAATTGTCATAGGCTAAACTCTTGCAATAAATAAGCTTGCCTATATTCAGTGAGCTCTATTTATTGCCACTGCTAGTTCCATTAACAGTTACAAGGAAATAAAGGTCTGCAGTTTCATTTCAATTCTTACCTATCAAGTCCAGCAACGACAGCAGAAAAAGAATATTGGGAGCCACGATAAATTCAGCTAATATACAACAGAATTAGAGCAGAAATGCCACAAGACTATTGTCTGCTGGTAAGTAAGCTTTGGAATGGTTAAAAAGAAACTGAAAAACAAGGAACAAAACACCCAGTCCAAGTTGTTTACTTCGAGAATTCAGAGGACAGAAAGTATCAGATGTAGAAAAAGGCAGATAAAGAACCTGCCTATGAAAGCTAGAAGGGAGGAAAGGATGAAAATCTAAAGGGTTACAGCAAATCTAGTTTAATTTTAATTTGCAGAAAAATATCAAATAATCAAACTTTCTACCTAAAGCATATCAAGAAACTGAGCAACCATAGAATCATAGAATTGTTAGGGTTGGAAGGGACCTCAAGGATCATCTAGTTTCAACCCCCTGCCATGGGCAGGGACACCTCACACTACATCAGGTTGCCCAGAGCCACATCCAGCCTGGCCTTAAAAACCTCCAGGGATGAGGCTTCCACCACCTCCCTGGACTGGCATGGTCTCTTCCAACCTCTAACGTTCTATGATTCTATGTCAGCATCAAAAACAACCAAGTGAAAAAAAAAAACTCAATTCCTTTTCTGGTAGTTAAAGGGCATTATAGAGAGAGAAGAAAGGCTGACACTAAACTGAAGTCATGCATGTAAAGAGCGGTCTGAAGAGCACTGTCTCATCCTTGTCATCTGGAATCAGGACCCCCTCACCCAGGAGACTTGGACTGATATTCAGGCTAATGTCTTAGCAGGAGTTTTGCAGTGGCCTACTCCGCAGTAAGGTACTGATGAAGAAGTGACTGAGCCTGTGCACTGCAATGGGGGCTCCATGGATTTTCCAGGTCCAGGTTCCATGAGAGAGACCTGGCCGGTACCAACCTTCTGGACCTGCCAAGCCTGATGGACGATTCCACTGTCCAGCATTACACCTTCAGAACAGGGAATGGAACTGCTGTCAAGAGAGACTGATGCCCTGGTGTTGCCAAGGGAACCACGGTGAACTCTGCTCATCATAACGTCATTATAATGTGCAAATACACCTCCTGGCCTTTGGCTACCCAACTCCAAGGCAGACCACGCCTTGGGCATACTCCTTGGGCCCAGACCACACCTTGGTCACTCCTCTTGAGACATGCATGGAAGCCTTAATTGTGGGGAGCACGAGGGGCAGAGAGAGGCAGAGTTCGGACATCCATGGGTGTGAAATTGAACACAAAAGATGTTTCCCTAGCAACAGGAAGAGGTTTTGCAACAGGTTACAAGAAGTAACAAGACGACTTTGAAGGAAAGCTTTGCCCACCAAGATCAAGAAAAGATCAGAAGGCCCAGCAGGACTGGACCCAGGACCAGAAAGATGTCTTTGGACCCTTGCGTTGTTGGTAGTCTAGACCTGTTTCTCTTCCCCTCTTCGCTTTACCTTATTAGACCTCTTTCTCTTTCCCTCTTCACTTTACCTTACCCTTTTTTCCTCTCACTTCTCTCTACCTCTTATAGGCAAACAATAAAGTTTTACTGTTGACTGAAGAGAACTCCCTGGCATGAGTCACTTGAGTTTTTGCACTCGAGATCACACTAACAAACCATCACGAGTCCACTGCTTGGACCGTGACAGTGTGACACCATTTGCCATCGTTTTTCCAATGTAAATTCCAGGGGAAAAAAAAAAAATAAACTCCTGTGAGATTAATGCTACAGTTATAAGAAAGAAGTGACCAAGCTGCAACTGCCAATTATTTTGCTAAATGGGAAATATGTATTAACAAGCTCTGCTGGGATGTGTTCTCTGTCCAATATTATTCATTAGTTTCATTAACAACTGGATGATAGAATGCAATATATACTTACCAAACTGGCAGATTACACCAAGAACAAAGTGACAGAAAAAACGCACCAGAGGCAAAGATTAAATTCAAAATTAAATTGACATGGTGGAGAAAAGCTCTATTAAGAAGATTCCATAAGATAGAAATGGAAATCATCATCCGTGCAAATACAAGATGGGGGGAAAAAAGGTTAGGCTAAGGTTTTAGAGTAAAGAATGTGAAAGTTAGAATAGAGGACAAGCTAGACATGTAATTAGCACAGTAAATGAATGGTACCGAATGAAAAACTATCATTCTAGGATGGGTCAAGTAAGAAACATTTTTTTGGCATCTGCTAAGTATGAGTATTTTGCCTTTCTCTGGGGACAGGAATATATTTGTAAGAATTCCTCTCATCACGGTGCAAGATTTTTTTCTCTTCTATTTCTGCTTCAGCTCAGGGTCACTTAAGACTCCTTTCTTCATAATTTTGTCAGAGATTACTACAACTATGCTGTATTACGGGCTACATCTTGAATACATACAATTTTATAAATACTTCCTGCCAAACTATTAGAACAATGCATTCGTTTTTGACATTTGCATAATAGATTTACCTTCTTTTTTCCCTGTTCAGTCCCTCTACAAACATATATCATCTATGAAAAAATCTTTCATATTTCCTTCTTATGTTTTTGTGACAAATGAGCTTAGCATTGCACTGAAAACAAGAGCTCATTCACAGACTATATAGAAGTAAAATATCTTCCAGCATTTATATTCCACTAAAGAATGCAACAGTGAAACAAATTCCTGAAGGAAGATAAATTTGACAGTGCAGGTCAAAGAAAATAAAAAAAAAAATTGAAAAAAAAATCAAAAACAAAACCACCACCAAAATACAAACCAACAAACCCACATAGCCACAGGACCACAGGACTAGAGACTCACAGGATGCTAGGGGTTGGAAGGGACCTCCAGAGATCATTGAGTCCAAACCCCCTGCCAGAGCAGGACCACTTAACCACATAATCCAGTGCAGGTCACACAGGAACATATCCAAATGGGGCTTGAAAGTCTCCAGAGAGGGAGACTCCAGAATTTCTCTGGGCAGCCTGTTCCAGTGCTCTGGGACCCTTACAGTAAAGAAGTTCTTCCCCGTGTTGAGGTGGAACCTCCTGTGCTGCAGCTTACATCCATTGCCCCTTGCCCTATGACACGACGCAAGTGAGAAGAGACTGTCTGTTCCTTGACCCTCAGCCTTCAGATATTTGGAAACATTTATCAAATCCCCTCTCAGTCTTCTCCTCTCCACACTAAACAGCCCCAGGGCTCTCAGCCTCTCCTCCCCAGGCAGTGCTCCAGTCCCTTCAGCATCCTCACAGCCCTCCCTTGGACTCTCTCCAGCAGATCCCTGTCCCTCTTGAACTGGGGAGCCCAGAACTGGATGCAATATTCCAGGTGAGGTCTCACCAGGGCAGAATAGAAGGGGAGGAGAACCTCCCTGGATCTGCTGGACACACTCCTCTGAATGCACCCCAGGACCCCATTGGCCTTCTTGGCCACCAGGGCACATTGCTGTCCCATGCAGAACTTGTTGTCCACCAGCACTCCCAGGTCCTTCTCCTTGGGGCTGCTCTCCAGCAGATCCCCTCCCAACTTGTCCTGCTGCAGTTTATTCTTCCTTCCCAGGTGCAGGACTCTGCACTTCTCCTTCTTGAACCTCCTTAGGTTCCTCTCTGCCCAGCTCTCAGTCTGTCCAAGTCTCACTGAAAGGCCACACAGCCTTCAGGTGTCTCAGCTAAGCCTCTCAGTTTGGTATCATCAGCAAACTTGCTGAGCAGACTCTGTCTGTCTGTCTGTCTGTCCCCTCATCAGTGTCATTGATGAAGATGTTGAACAAGGCCAGACCCAGCACTGAATCCTGGGGGACTCCACTGCTCACAGCTCTCCAGCTGGACTTGGCACCATTGATCACCCCACTTTGGAATCTATTTTGTAACCAGTTCCTAATCCATCTCACTTTCTCTTCTTATAACCCACACTGCCTGGGCTTGCTCACCAGAATGTTATGGGAGACAGTGTCAAATGCCTTCCTTTTGACACAAACACCTAAAATGTTGTTAATGACTGCATAAAGGTATTTCTTTTTCTATAGTGTTTCTGAATTTTCAAGGATTTAGCCCAGCAAGGAGGTTTCACCTTTCTTCTGTGTCATAATAGCATCTGCTTTCACCACAGCTGGGTACCAAAATTATACACAGGCATTCAGCAGTGATAAAGCTACTGGAA
The DNA here is from genome assembly GCF_027791375.1 of Indicator indicator. Taxonomy (NCBI): domain Eukaryota; kingdom Metazoa; phylum Chordata; class Aves; order Piciformes; family Indicatoridae; genus Indicator; species Indicator indicator. The sequence continues at coordinate 32,645,339 of NC_072020.1, forward strand.
AATACAAAGTCTTAGCATATGACAACCCAAACAGCAGAATGGGATGAAAAAAAGGAAAAGAACAAATGTAAAAAAAATCAACGCAAACCAGGAAAGTGGCAAGTGCTGCGGGCTGCTGCACATCAGCAGTAGAGAATTCCCTTTTCTCCACTTTGCAGTACTCTCTCTGAGAAGCACCACGTTTAAAACACAGAAAAGGACATGAAAGTGCAAACTGGGGATTATGCTTACATTTAAATTGACAGCTGAGTTATTAGTTTATTGTTTCTAAAGATAACATATTTTTTTTCCCTTTTTTCCCTTCTTTCCATAGAGATTTTCTGACCCACATCCTCGTTCAGTCCATGAAAAAAAAAATCTGAGATTTCAAAATATTTTTTCGCATTCTATATCTCAGGAGGAAAGTTATGCAAAAATAAATGAAATCACAGAATCAATAAGGTTGGAAAAGACCTCAAGGATCATCAAAGTCCAACCTGCCACCCAAGACCTCATGACTACTAAACCATGGCACCAAGAGCCACCTCCAGTCCCCTCTTGAACACCTTCAGGGATGGTGACTCCACCACCTCCCTGGGCAGCACATTCCAAGGGCTAACAACTCTCTCTGTGAAGAACTTTCTCCTCACCTCCAGCCTAAACCTCCCCTGGCACAGCTTGAGACTGTGTCCTCTTGTTCTGCTGCTGGTTGCCTGGAGAAGAGACCAACCCCCACCTGGCTACAACCTCCCTTCAGGTAGTTGTAGACAGCAATGAGGTCTGCCCAGAGCCTCCTCTTCTCCAGGCTAAACACCCCCAGCTCCCTCAGCCTCTCCTCATAGGGTTTGTGCTCCAGACCCCTTCCCAGCTTTGTTGCCCTTCTCTGGACACATTCAAGTGTCTCAATGTCCTTCTGAAACTGAGGAGCCCAGAACTGGACACAGCACTCAAGGTGTGGTCTAACCAGAGCTGAGCACAGGGCAGAATGACCTCCCTGCTCCTGCTGGCCACACTATTGCTGATGCAGGCCAGGATGCCATTGGCCTTCTTGGCCACCTGGGCACACTGCTGGCTCATGTTCAGCTGCTGTCAACCAGTACCCCCAGGTCCCTTTCTGCCTGGCTGCTCTCCAGCCACTCTGACCCCAGCCTGTAGCTCTGCATGGGGTTGTTGTGGCCAAAGTGCAGCACCTGGCACTTGGACTTGTTGAATGCCATCCTGTTGGACTCTGCCCATCTGTCCAGCCTGGCAAGGTCCCTCTGCAGAGCCCTTCTACCCTCTAACCAATCAACACCTGCTCCCAACTTTGTGTCATCTGCAAATTTACTGATGATGGACTCAATCCCCTCATCCAGATCATCAATAAAGATATTGAACAGGATGGGGCCCAGCACTCATCCCTGGGGGACACCACTAGTGAGTGGCCTCCAGCTGGAAATGCATTTTCACAGAAGTTAATTAATAAGAATCTTGTGTACAACATCCCTATGTGCTGGATTACATAAGTACCATGCAACTGAATATGTTGCATCACAGCTCACAGGATGTTAGGGGACCTCCGGAGATCATCAAGTCCAACTCCCCTGCCAGAGCAGGACCATAGAATCCAGCACAGGTCACACAGATGGGTCTAGAAAGTCTCTAGAGAAGGAGACTCCACAACCTCTCTGGGCAGCCTGTTCCATTTATTAGATACACTGTCAATCTTCTCTTCTCCACACTAAACAGCCCCAGGGCTCTAAGCCTCTCCTCACCAGGCAGTGCTCCAGGCCCTTCAGCATCCTCACAGCCCTCCCAGGACTCTCTCCCTGTCCCTCCTGAACTGGGGAGCCCAGAACTGGAGGCAATATTCCAAAGAGAAAATTTACTTGCAAAACAAAATATATAACAAATGCAGACTATTGAACTAATGCCTTAGTTTAAACAGCAGACAGAAATTATTCTAATCACAAAGGAATTAAAATAAAGAGGCTCTCATTGAATTGGAGAGAAATACAGAATTCATATTCAGAACTATACAGGAAAATACAGAACACATGAATCCTTAGCACCTAATACATACACAGTATACACGAAAAATCCCCAAAAACCTTCCCCCCCATCAGACTAAACCACAAATCCCAGCACTCCTTTTCTACCCCTCTCATTGTCTCCCTGGCCTAAGGAGGCCATAACTGCACAGGGGAAAATCAGTCAGGCCTCTGATGGCCACAACCAGGACTGCTCCCCCGTGGTGTACCAGATAAGGGACTCCCTCCAGAGAGCTGACAGGAGGGATTAAAGCAGAGCCCGAGCTGGCCTTGCTGGCAATGTATAAAGAGATAACAGGAATACAGCATGGAATAACAACATTACAATTTTCCTGGCTCATCCCTGAACCTTCCTGGTCTTCCTGGAGGACTCAACCCTTTCTTTTTTTTTCTTAAAGGCCTCAAACTACCACAACTAATTATGATAGTTGGCAGGCATGTATATCTTACCAACTTATCACAGTCTCGGAGTATATCAGAGGTTGGAAGGGACCTCCAGAGATCATCAGGTCCAACCCCCCTGCCAGAGCAGCATCACCCAGGGGAGTCTGCACAGGAATGCAGCCAGATGGGGTTTGAATGTGTCCAGAGGAGACTCCACAACCTCTCTGGGCAGCCTGCTCCAGGGCTCTGTCACCCTCAAAATAAAGAAGTTTCTCCTCATGTTGAGCTGAAATCTTCTCTGTTCGAGTTTGAACCCATTGTTCCTTGGCTTATCACTGTGAACCACCAAAATGAGCCTGCCCCCCCGCCCTCCACTTGATGTCCACCCCTCAGATATTTTTACACATTGATCAGATCCCCTCTCAGCCTTCTCTTCTCCAGAATAAACAGTCTCAGGGCTCTCAGTCTCTCTTCACAGGGGAGATGCTCAAGTCCCCTAAGCATCCTCCTGGCTCTCCCTTGGACTCTCTCCAGCAGGTCTCTGTCTCTCTTGAACTGGGGAGCCCCAAACTGGACACAGGATTGCAGCTGTGGTCTCAGCAGGGCAGACTAGAGAGGTAGAAGAACTTTCCTAGCCCTGCTGGACACACCTTTCTTGATACATCCCAGGATCCTTACTTACGTAAGGAAGCATTACTAAGGCAGTGAATGAAGCTAAAAAATGAGCTATCGAGTTTTGCTTTATCTAGAGATTCATAATGTACTGCTGTAGTATGCAGTGATAACTACAATTTTTGTTGCTGACAGATTCCCTCAGGCAAGAATTACATTCAGATATTTCTGCAGGACTAATTACAATGTCTGCAAATAGGCTAAGAAGTCATCACGCTTGAGTGCACTGGCTGAAGGTTAAAGTCTCTTCCAATGAATCCAAAGCAGAAGCATGGAGAAAAACTCTTGTGCACTTTGCAGTTCAGAGCATACCAGAATGGTCTGGGATGGAAAGGACCTCCAAAGCTCATCCAGTATGACCTCCCCACAGTCAGCAGGGACATGCACAACTAGATCAGGCTGCCCAGGGCCTCATTGAGCCTTACCTTGCATATCGCAGTATCACAGTATCAGAATATATCGGAGGTTGTAAGTGACCTCCAGAGATCATCAGGTCCAACCCCCCTGCCAGAGCAGCATCACTTAGGGTAGTCTGTACAGGAATGCAGCCAGGTGGGGTTGGAAAGTCTCCAGAGGAGGAGACTCCACAACTCCCCTGGGGAGCCTATTCCAGGGCTCTGTCACCCTCACTGGAAAGAAGTTTCTCCTCATGTTGAGGTGAAATCTTCTCTGTCTAGTTTGAACCCATTGTTCCTTGGCTTATCACTGTGAACCACCCAAAAGAGCCTGGCCCCCTCCATTTGACACCCACCCCTCAGCTATTGATGGACATTGATCAGAACCCCTCTCAGGCTTCTCTTCTCCAGACTAAACAGCTCCAGGGCTCTCAGTCTCTCTTCACAGGGGAGATGCTCAAGTGCCCTAAGCATCCTCCTGGCTCCAGGGAAGGAGACTCAACCACCTACCTGGACAACCTGTTCCAGTGCTCATACTCATAGCTTTTGCTGTTCCTTTTTAAACAACATTATGTATCATGCCCTTTCCTTTTTCTTTCTCCCTCTCCAACATTTGGTAGCATTTTTAAAGACAGGACCTTGAAATGATTCCTGGTGCTTTTGGCAATGCACCCTCAGCACGGAAGAAATAAATGCTCTTTCTCTTTGTATGGAGGAGTTCTCAATTTGGAAGAACAGGCTCCTGATTAAAGGCAGTACAAACCTGAATTACATTTGATCATCTGAAAAATTACTGGCAAGAAATCTTTCTCTTAGACATTGATCATATTTTTTCACTTTATCCCTTTTTAACTCAATTACAGAGTGATCTAATGGACCTCATTGATCTGGTGATTTAAAAGGAGGCCATCATATGGCTCATTCAGCATCATTCATATAAATACAAGGGAAATACAGCTGGTATTCTTGAAGTGGCTTGCAGGATTAAAGCTCAACTTCTGATACTTATCTTCTTGAAAGTTTTTTTCAGTTAGAGCAATTTCAGCATTTTCACCCATGTTGTTACTGTTCATCAACCTGTGCTTAAAGGAGACTGAATGTGTTGTTATCTGTCAAATCAGGATTTAAAAGTAGACTTAGAAGGGAAGGCTCAGCTAAAAACTCATCAGTTTGCACATGTACCCAACCAGGGTGGGGTGGAGGGAGTCTTCCAGTCTCAGGCATCCTCTGATTCAATGAACTGCTCAGCAAATTTGCTGATGACAACAAACTGGGAGGCTTAGCTGATACAGCTGAAGGCTGTGAGGCCATTCAGAGACTGGGACAGACTGAAAGCTGGTCAGAGAGGAACCAAATGAGGTTCAGGAAGGGTAAGTGCAGAGGTCTGCACCTCAGAAGGAAGAATAAACTGCAGCAGGACAAGTTGGGAGGGGATCTGCTGGAGAGCAGCCCCAAGGAGAAGGACCTGGGAGTGCTGGTGGACAACAAGTTCTGCATGGGACAGCAATGTGCCCTGGGGGCCAAGAAGGCCAAAGGAATCCTGGGGTGCATTGAGAGGAGTGTGTCCAGCAGAGCCAGGGAGGTTCTCCTCCCCCTCAACTCTGCCCTAGTGAGACCTCACCTAGAATATTGCATCCAGTTCTGGGCTCCCCAGTTCAGGAGGGACAGGGAGCTGCTGGAGAGAGTCCTAGGGAGGCCTACAAGGATGTTGAAGGGACTGGAGCACTGCCTGGTGGGGAGAGGCTTAGAGCCCTGGGGCTGTTTAGTGTGGAGAGGAGAAGGCTGAGAGGGGATTTAATAAATATTTCCAAATATCTGAGGGCTGGGGGTCAAGAGGGAGGGGACAGGCTCTGCTCAGTTGCACCCTGGGATAGGACAAGGCGCAATGCATAGAAACTCCAGCACAGGAGGTTCCACCTCAACATGAGGAGGAACTTCTTCACTGGGAGGGTCCCAGAGCACTGGAACAGGCTGCCCAGAGAGGTTGTGGAGTCTCCTTCTCTGGAGACTTTCCAGCCCCATCTGGATGCATTCCTATGTGACCTGTGCTGGATTCTCTGGTCCTGCTCTGGCAGGGGGTTGGACTCAATGATCTCTGGAGGTCCCTTTCAACCCCTGACATCCTTTGAGCCTGTGATGCTGTGAACTGCAGCATGCTTTGCAGGTATATGGTAACATGTTTGATTACCAGGATTTAAATCAGTATAACTAGGGCCCATACAGAGTTTCAAAACTATCTAATATTGTTCCTATTCTGTTTTTATAAAGAACTTACCAAAAAGAAATTACTCTAATTAAAGACAAATAGGAAATACAGTGAAATGTACTTTAAATCCTGCTTTTAGACACCGGTACATTTTAATAAATCCTGTTACTTTGCAGAAGACACAGGGAACACATAAAGCACTTACATGCAGTAATTACAGGCGTCCTAGCCACTAACAAGAATCCATTTGCAATGTCATTTTCACAGACAAGTTCAGCAGATTTAAGGCAGACAAATATTCTGCAATGGAAATGATAAACCAACATGGAGCAGAATTCATGTCAAAACAAGGAGTAAAGAAAAAAGGCCAAATTATTTATGAATTCATTGAGATTAACAAGTGTAGGCAGCATACATAAAGAGACATACACACACACAAAAACCCCAAACAACAAGAAACCACCAAAACCAACATCAACGACAACAAAAAACCTAGCTGACAACAAAAGAAAAATGACACTGTTACGGTTTGAAGCTGGAACTTTAGCCCAGTTCCTAGCTGCAAAATAAGAGTAGGGATAGACCTAGAGTAAAGGTAAATAAAATTAGGGATTGGATACAACGGCTAGGTATACATCATCTCGTTTGTTTGCTGGGTAGCTTATACTTGGTTGCACATAGCTCCTTGTCTTTTCTCTTTTCTCCTTTTCTTTTTATTTTCTTTTATTTTTTCTTTTTCTTTTCTTTTTTCTTTTCTATTCTTTTCTCTTTTCTTTCCCTTTCCTTTCCTTTCCTTTCCTTTCCTTTCCTTTCCTTTCCTTTCCTTTCCTTTCCTTTCCTTTCCTTTCCTTTCCTTTCCTTTCCTTTCCTTTCCTTTCCTTTCCTTTCCTTTCCTTTCCTTTCCTTTCCTTTCCTTTCCTTTCCTTTCCTTTCCTTTCCTTTCCTTTCCTTTCACTTCTGCTTGCAACTACTCTCTCTCTCTGTGGCCTTGCCAGGATAATCTCTGTTTTCACTACTGTGTGTGAGCTACTGGGGAGGAGGCTGCTAGCAGTCCCTCTGGGCTGCCCAGGGGGAGCACTTCTGATTGCTGAGTTGCAAATATATGTAAATAGATATTCTGCATATATCTTATCACCTTATGTAGTTTCATATTTCGTTTATTTTGTAAATATAACTTCCTTTTACTTCCATACTTTCTGAGCTAGCCTGGTGATTTATTCTGGAGGTAACTCTCCGTCTTGGGGAGGGGAATCTCCAATTGTTGGTGAGGGGAGAGGCAAATCCTAACCTGGCCAACAGACACTAATCATGTGGGGGTTTGTATGTTTGATTGGTTAGGGAGACAGGGTATTTTGGTTGGTTGGTTGGTTTGGTTTCAGTGGAGATTGTTGTTTGTTCTTTCCTTCAAAATAAAAAACAAACAAACAAACAAATAAAAAGCAAATCTCACCAGTTTCATACAAAAATGTCACTGAGTCTCTGCAAGAGCTTTGTCCAATACTATGTTCATGATACACTGCTCCAATATTATGTTCACATGAAAATAAAGCAATTAAATTCTATGAAGCTACAGTTAATACATCCCACAATCAGGCCGAGTCTTTGAAAGATTAATATTGGAATCATAGAATTGCCAGGGTTGTAAGGGACCTCAAGGATTATCCAGTTCCAACCCCCTCTTTGCAATTAATTCTGCACATTTCTTTGGGGCCTGGAGGGGGAGGAGAGGAGCACAGCAAGGTGGTCACAACAGTTTGCAAGAACAGCTTGTGTTGGGCTTTTACTCTCTCTCTGGCCAACAACTCCAACTTTTCATTTTACAAAGTATCAATACCAATGTTCTGATGTTCTGAATGGAAACATTTCCAACAGACATACTGACAAGTCAAGAGAGCAACTGGGAAGATTATCATGTGCTGAGAGCACCAAGAAGAGATTTTTGTAGTACAGAACTATAGCTTCAGAAGGTTAAAAGTTGTCCACATCGAAATATGAGTCTATTACATAATTGGCATCTTGGTGAAAAATAGATAGTTTTCTTTTAAGTCCTGAACTGCTATGCTGCCTAGAGGTATGTCTGAATCAAGTAACTTCCCAATTGATTGCTTTGCTTCAAAAATCTGCACAGAAAGAAAAGAAATAACAGAAGTAATCTTTATAATGCTAAAGAGAATGAACCAATAAGAAACAAAATTGCCTTTTCCATTTCTTTATTGTTAATAAAATATATACAGCTTCATTTAAAAGTGCATCTTTGCTAAATCAGTTGCATCCTTTTTCAGTTACACACCCCTTGAGTGATACAGGTAGGTAAAGCACATCTCCATGTACAACACTGCCTTACTTAACAAACAAACTGAAGAGCCAACTCTATTATTTCACAACTGTAACCATTCCAGACCAAATGAATGGCACTCACTCTCTTTATCCTAACAGATACCAAGAGGTGGTGGTGGAGAACACATAAAAAAGAGTCAAGTTAATTGAAGTAGCTTTGCTCTTTATTTATTTAACCAACATAATCACTTAATTTAATTTGGTTGATTTTTCAAGACAGTTTTGAAATCCCCTTTATGCCTGAGCAGAATGCTGTATACAGTTCTGTTCTCCACATGAAACTGCAATGCAACAGCATGGCAAATTACACACTGTGAGGGGAATGCAGCACCACCAGAACAGAAGAGCAGATATAAATATTACTCCTGCACACAGCATGACCTCATGCTTTATTTAAGAACTCAGCTAGAGAAATTGATGCAGTTTTCAATTTGCCCCTTCTCTTCCTCTTCCTGATCCTATTCAAAATAATCATGATGTCTGAGATTCAAAATGACGATGGCATCCTTCAGTGGGCAGTGACCCTAAAGTTGACATGAAGTGGAATTGGGGCAGAAGTTAAGCTGCAGATGCTTCAAAGGCAACTCTCCTTCCATCAGTCCCACCTGAAATGTTCCTATGTATCTCCAGTATTATTTGCCAATAAAAGAGACAACACTTGCAACCAATGACTTGCTTTCTTCAACAACTGAAACAAAAACAAAAAAGAAAGAAAAAGAGAAAAAGAGAGAATGAGAGAAAGAAAGAAGGAAAGAGAGAGAGAAAGAGAGAATGAGAGAAAGAAAGAAAGAGAGAATGAAAGAGAGAAAGAAGGAAAGAAAGAAGGAAAGAAAGAAGGAAAGAAAGAAGGAAAGAAAGACCGAAAGAAAGAAGGAAAGAAAGAAGGAAAGAAGGAAAGAAGGAAAGAAAGAAGGAAAGAAGGAAAGAAGGAAAGAAAGAAGGAAGGAAAGAAGGAAGGAAAGAAGGAAGGAAAGAAGGAAGGAAAGAAGGAAGGAAGGAAGTAAAGAAGTAAGGAAAGAAGGAAGGAAAGAAGGAAGGAAAGAAGGAAGGAAAGAAGGAAGGAAAGAAGGAAGGAAGGAAAGAAGGAAAGAAAGAAGGAAAGAAAGAAGGAAAGAAAGAAGGAAAGAAAGAAGGAAAGAAAGAAGGAAAGAAAGAAGGAAAGAAAGAAGGAAAGAAGGAAAGAAAGAAAGAAGGAAAGAAAGAAAGAAGGAAAGAAAGAAAGAAGGAAAGAAAGAAGGAAAGAAAGAAGGAAAGAAAGAAAGAAGGAAAGAAAGAAAGAAGGAAAGAAAGAAAGAAAGAAAGAAAGAAAGAAAGAAAGAAAGAAAGAAAGAAAGAAAGAAAGAAAGAAAGAAAGACAGAAAGAAAGAAAGAAAGAAAGAAAGAAAGAAAGAAAGAAAGAAAGAAAGAAAGAAAGAAAGAAAGAAAGAAAGAAAGAAAGAAAGAAAGAAAGGAAGGAAGGAAGAGAAAACCACACAAGAGTATTGCTCCATGGTTGAAATCATGGTTCTGGGATTATGCAGAGGATGGGAGGGAAAAGAGAGGAAGAGTGAATGGATACACATTAAAATTGAAGTTTTAATCACCATGTGTTTTAAACAGTGACATGTCTCTTGGTCCCATATTTCCTTCCTTTGTCTAAACCATATGTTGTCCATTCTATGCAGAAGCAGAAGGTTTTCTAAGGTAGCTAATATTACAATGCCTTCATTTCAGAAAGAATGGAACATTTAACTCACCTTTAAAGAAAATCCATCTTTGCAATTCACTGTGTGGATATCTATAAATCAATGCACCCAGAAATCTCAGTTTCCTCCTCAGTATTCACTGAACAACATAAAGCTATTAGAAGTTTTAGTCAGTAGAGGATTCAGGTCTACCACAATAGTTGCAGGACAATTCAGGACAGAAAGGCAGAAAACCTTCCTGAACACCACAAATCTAGATTGCCAGTTTTTACCAAGCAATGTACCAAAATCTATCAAAAATCATAAAAGCCTGATAAAAAGCTTTATATCTCTTAAGACTCTCCCTCCTCCCATTGACTTCCCATCTACTGCTTCCTGATGATAGCTCAGAAATGCACAGTGCTTTAAATCTGAAACTTTTGGCAAAGGAGTTTCTCTTCCCTTTCTCTCTATCAAAATTGGCAAAGACCATTCATGTGTAAACATAGAAAATATGAAAATGCAAACTCAAAATTTACTGACTATCCAATATTCAGCTGACACTAGCATAAAACCCTGATTCATCTTCCTGCTGTTCACTCCCACAGAAACTTCAGGGTGAAAAACATATAGTAAGAGCTACAGACAGTACACATGACAAAATGTAAGGAAAAGAGGGGCAGAAAAAATAGAAAGTAAAATACACAATAAGTATAACCTTTAACATGCTATTAAAAAAAAAAAAAAGATTTCTGTATTACTGAACAAGAAGAGTGGAAGAAATAAATGGTTCTATTTTTCACCTTTATATGATAAGCAGAACCTTCATCACAGCATCACAGGCTCACAGCATGTTAAGAGTTGGAAAGGACCTCCAGAGATCATCGAGTCCAACCCCCTGCCAGAGCAGGACCAGAGAACCTAGTGCAGGTCACACAGGAATACATCCAGATGGGTCTAGAAAGTCTTCAGAGAAGGAGACTCCACAACCTCTCTGGGCAGCCTGTTCCAGTGCTCCATGACCCTCCCAGTGAAGAAGTTAATCCTCATGTTGAGGCAGAACCTCCTGTGCTGGAGTTTCTATCCATTGCCCCTTGTCCTATCCCAGGATACAACAGAGAAGAGGTTGTCCCTGTCCCTTCCTTCTTGACCCCCAGCCCTCAGATTTTGATAAATATTTATCAAATCCCCTCTCAGTCTTCTCCTCTCCACACTAAACAGCCCCAGGGCTCTCAGCCTCTCCTCACCAGGCAGTGCTCCAGTCCCTTCAGCATCCTCACAGCCCTCCCTTGGACTCTCTCCAGCAGCTCCCTGTCCCTCCTGAACTGGGGAGCCCAGAACTGGATGCAATATTCCAGGTGAGGTCTCAGCAGGGCAGAGTAGAGGGGGAGGAGAACCTCCCTGGCTCTGCTGGACACACTCCTCTGAATGCAGCCCAGGACCCCATTGGCCTTCTTGGCCACCAGGGCACATTGCTGTCCCATGCAGAACTTGTTGTCCACCAGCACTCCCAGGTCCTTCTCCTTGGGGCTGCTCTTCAGCAGATCCCCTCCCAGCCTGTGCTGCTGCAGTTTATTCTTCCTTCCCAGGTGCATCTTTGAAGTTATCAGGGTGTTTACAGAAGTGTGGATAAATAATGCCAAAGAGGAATTTTAAGAATGTCAAAGCCAAGAAACTGGACAAAAATAATGGCAGAGAAATGCTGCCTTAATGTTGAAAAAAAAGCTGCTGAAATTGAAAAAACAAACAAACAAAATAAACAAACAAAAAAGATCAAATCTGCCTTCAGGAAGGCCAATTTTGCATAAGAGCAAATTCTATATGCTGCACAGCAGAACTTGCACACAATTGTGAAAATGAGGGGAGACCTCATCACTCTCTACAGCTCCCTGAAGGGAGGTTGGAGCGAGGAGGGGGCAGCCTCTGCTCCTTGGTGTCAAGAGACAGGACCAGAGGAAACGGTTTCAAGCTACACCAGGAGAGGTTCAGGCTGGATGCTGGGAAATATTTCTTCACAGAGAGGATTGTCAAACACTGGAATGGTCTGCCCAGGGCAGTGCTGGAGCCACCATCCCTAGAGGTGTTCAAACAATGTGTGGACCTGGCACTTAGGGACATGATTTAGTGTTGAGCCTTCAATGCTGGGTTGAGGTTTGGTCCTTGGAGGTCTCTTCCAACCTGATGTTTTCTGTGATTCTGTGAAGACACAAAATACACACTGCAACTGCAACCTTAAAAGTGGCAGAAAATGGGAAATTCCAGGAGGCAGCAGTAGTCAGGAATGGTTTTCCAAAAATTTCCATCTCTAACCCACAGGACAGGATAAGCACACAATGCTAAATCAATATGCCAGATGGCTGGCCTCAGGAAGACCTGCTGGTTCTCCTCCCTCATGCAGCAAATCATGGACAAGTCCCCCTCCTATGCCATATCTCCTACCAATGAGACAACACAGCCCCAGCAGCCTCCTCACAGTGATGGACAGGAGTTGTAAATCCATGCAGTCATATACTAAAGAAATCTTTTCTAGATGCCCTTTCAGTTACCACTTTCCAAGATTAAAAGGAGACAAACTCCTGAATTATCTGATTGTGTTAGCTAAAACACACCAATTGTCTTAGCTAAACCACACCAAACTACAGGAAACTCCCTAATAAATCTAACTAAAAAGGAACAGCAATTAGGCATCTCAATAAAGTCTGTGCAGATGGAAATGTGATCACTACAAGGTCACTTTTCCAGATTTTAAATTAGCAGCAGCTGCTTACAACAGCAACCTGAAGAAAAACACCTGGAAATCAGAAGTCCCACTCTATTCTAATTCTCAAAATTTAAAACCAATCTTCATATAAGATTTGCAGAAGAGATTTTTCTTTTATTTCAATTCATCTTGCTGTTACTGATTTTATGAAGTACAGTAAGGGCAAAAAATTCATTTTTATGTACTTCCAAAGTGGAAGCACCTTTCTGTACTCACATCAAACTAGTAAACCCTCCTTCTAGTTTGCTGTTAAAATAGTAAAGTCTCTCTTCTTATTCCAATGAAATACATTATCCTTTCAGAAAGAACACCAGTGAGTACAGAAGCCTGATCTTCCTGGGCAAACCATACAGATGATCTCGTGGAAGAGCTTGCAGCAAGAAGAGGCAAAGCTGTCAGAAGCAAAAGTCAGATCTGTCTTTTGCTACAAGTCCAAACACGATGTACCTAGAGCATGGCACGGGAGCCCATTATTGCTGTGATTACAGGTTTGAAAATGAAACATGCTTCTGATTTCAGTACAGAAAATCAGCGAGGTGGATTGCAAACTGGCTCCACAACAGGGTTCAGAGGGTCATCATCAGTGGCACAGAGTGAACTTGGAGGCCTGTGGCCAGTGGTGTCCCCCAGGGATCAGTGCTGGGTGCAGTTTTATTCAATATCTTTATCAACCACCTGGATGAGGGCATCCTCAGCAGGTGCTGATGATACAGAACTGGGGGGTGGCTGACACCCCTCAGGCTGTGCTGCCATCCAACGTGACCTGGACAGGCTGAGAGCTGGGTGCAGGCAAACCTCATGAAGTTCAATAAGGACAAGTGCAGGGTCCTGCATCTGGGGAGGAAGAACAACAGCACCAGAACAGGTTAGGGCTGCCCTGCTGGAAAGCAGCTCCATGGAGAAAGACCTTGGAGTGCTGGTGGACAGCAAGTTCTGCATGGGACAACAATGTGCCCTTGTGGCCAAGAGAGCCAATGGCATCCTGGGATGCATCAAGAAAGGTGTCCAGCAGGGCTAAGGAGGTTCTTCTACCTCTCTACTCTGCCCTGCTGAGACCACACCTGCAATTCTGTGTCCAGTTTGGGGCTCCCCAGTTCAAGAGACCTGCTGGAGAGAGTCCAAGGGAGAGCCAGGAGGATGCTTAGGGGACTTGAGCATCTCCCCTGTGAAGACAGACTGAGAGCCCTGGGGCTGTTTAGTGTGGAGAAGAGAAGGCTGGGAGGGATCTGATCAATGTCTATCAGTAGCTGAGGGGTGGGTGTCAAGTGGAGGGGGCCAGGCTCTTTTTGGTGGTTCACAGTAATAAGCCAAGGAACAATGGGTTCAAACTAGAACAGAGAAGATTTCACCTCAACATGAGGAGAAACTTCTTTACAGTGAGGGTGACAGAGCCCTGGAATAGGCTGCCCAGAGAGGTTGTGGAGTCTCCTTCTCTGAAGACTTTCAAACCCCACCTGGATGCATTCCTGTACAGGCTACCCTAAGTAATCCTGATCTGGCAGGGGGGTTGGACCTGATGATCTCTTGAGGTCCCTTCCAACCTCTGATATACTCTGATACTGTGAGACTGTGAAAATAACTTGGTATTTGTTACAATCAGCTCTTCTGTTTATACTCAACAGGCCAGATACCCAATTCAAGCCTATTACACCTCAGACACATGCAAAATGTCATTGTCAGAGAATGCCTGCTTGTATTTAAACGAGTTTGTGCACACACAATTTGACACACATGACAGCCTACACTGCAAAAACAGAAGGTGAAGAGAGGAACTTTTAGCTGCTTAATGCTATGGCATTAGATGGACACGCTTGTAGAGATAGTCTGAGAGATTCTGTTACACTGTTCTTTCCAATTTCTGTGAAAAATGCTCTGTGAAAAATACAAGCCATCATCTTGATAAACTCTGACTCCAACACACATAAGGCCAATGCATTATTGAAACTGACACAGAGAACTACTTTAATCAACTAATAATCACTCAAAATTACTTCTAGGAAAATCCTGTAGCTTCAGTATTTAGATTAAGTGTCAAGGCTCAGTCTGAACTAGTGAAGGAATCAGCATCTCTTGCAACAAATCTCCATTAAGTTGACAAGAGCTAATGCACCTGGCAGCTCCTCAGCAGATGGCAGGTTTAGGCACAGAATGCTGATGACACTGGAGCTTTGTGCCACCAACAGAAGTCATTAAGGTGAAAGCACTTTCAAATAAGCCACTTCTGTAAATTATGAAAAGAAAATCATTCCTAGGACATAACAACGTAGCTCAAGAACTTGGAGACTGCTCCTTTTGTTTCTGACCTATGTGAAACTCCTTCTGCAGCATTATTCACCACAAACCAGACTATGTTTTACAAATCTGTGTAGACAGATTACTCCAGATACACACTGTGAAACAAGGAACTTGACTTTTGGTTTTGGCTGATTTGCAGAGCACCCGGTTAGAGCGAGCAAACTTTGAGTTCGAGTGCGTACACATAAACCTAAAACGTCTATAGACATTTGGGGGGAAAAAGGAAAGAAATAATAAGCACTCCACAAAACAAGAAAAACCACCACCCAAACCAGAACAATGAAGAACACCTAGTTTCTTGGGCTGCATCAGGAGAAGTGTGGCCAGCAGGGACAGGGAGGTGATTCTCTCCCTTCTACTCCACTCTGCTGAGACCACACCTGGAGCACTGCATCCAGTTCTGGAGCCTCTATTACAAGAGGGATATGGACATGCTGGAAGGTGTCCAGAGAAGGGCCATGAGGATGAGCAGAGGGCTGGAGCACCTCTGCTATGAGGACAGATTGAGAGAGTTGGGGCTGTTCAGTCCGGAGAAGAGAAGGAGAGGAGAGTGACTTGGGGGTGCTGGTGGACGAGAAGCTCAACATGAGCCAGCAGTGAGCACTTGCAGCCCGGAAGGCCAACCAGATCCTGGGCTGCATCAGGAGAAGTGTGGCCACCAGGTTGAGGGAGGTGATTCTCTCCCTCTACTCCGCGCTGGTGAGACCCCACCTGGAGTACTGCATCCAGTTCTGGAGCCTCTGTTAGAAGAGGGATATGGACATGCTGGAAGGTGTCCAGAGAAGGGCCATGAGGATGAGCAGAGGGCTGGAGCTCCTCTCCTATGAGGACAGACTGAGAGAATTGGGGCTGTTCAGTCTGGAGAAAAGAAGGCTCCGAGGTCACCTTATTGTGGCCTTCCAGGATCTGAAGGGGACTACAAGAAAGCTGGGGAGGGACTTTTTAGGATATCAGGTAGTGACAGGACTAGGGGGAATGGAACAAAGCTGGAAGTGGGGAGATTCAGACTGGCTGTGAGGAAGAAGTTCTTCCCCATGAGAGTGGTGAGAGCCTGGAATGGGTTGTCCAGGGAGGTGGTTGAGGCCCCATCCCTGGAGGTGTTTAAGGCCAGGCTGGATGAGGCTCTGGCCAGCCTGATGTAGTGTGAGGTGTCCCTGCCCATGGCAGGGGGTTGGAACTGGATGATCCTTGTGGTCCCTTCCAGCCCTGACTGATTCTATGATGCTATGATTCAAATAGAATCACAGACTTAACCAAAAGACCTTCAAGATCATCAAGTCCAGCCTATCACCCAACACCATCTAATCACGTAAACCATGGCACTAAGTGCCTCATCTAGTCTTATTCTGAAGTTTTAGCATGACCAGGCTAAATGACAGTTTCTTCTAAGCCATTGGGCAGATCTCTTTGTCAGTTGTCTCTTCAGATAGTCAGCCTGTCAGTCTATAGATAAGGGAGGAGAATTTGCTCAAGCTGCCCTGAGCAGGAGTGCTCAAGCCCTGGGCACTTTTGTGATGGTGTGGAATGTAGATGCTTGTAGCCTCAGGTGAGCAATCATTTCTGCTCTGCTTTGTGTAGGTAACTGACCCCTCAGGTGGGGATGATGATGGTTTGGCTGGTGGAAGCCAAGGAAACAGAAACTGTTATTTTTTCAGTTGATCTACAACAAAACTGTGCTGGTAGGGCCAAACAGGCCCAGAATGTGTCCCCATCAGTCGAGCCTCAGGTCCCCTCTTCTCTCTCCCTCTGGGTTTTTTTTTGTCTCGACACAGACAATGGGGTAGGAGTCTGTAAGTCTGGTGAGCTGCACATGGCCCAGACTTGCCTGGACATACCCTGGGGTGCAGCAAAACCAAGTGCACCTGTTGCATATGAGTCTGACCTTGTGACACACGAACTGGGCTGTCTGTGTGTCTGACCATGCTGGGCCAAACTCAGCTCCCTAGGTCAAGGTATCATGCTTCTGTCTTCCGATCTTTTCTACCACTGGTCATTAATTGTCCTTGGACGTTATTAACAGGAGCTGCAATGGCAAACAAGTTGCCTTGTTCTGTACCTGAAAAGTCAACAAGAGCTGCTGTTGAGGTTACAGCTGAAAAAACCTCCTATAGCAGGCAAGCCATATAGCCACTGAGCCAAGAGCTGCAGGGCCAAGAGCTGCTCCAGACCTGTGAGTCTCACCCTGTGCACCGCCAAGTGGCAGCTCGCCACCAGCCACACCACTGCCTGCCTGTACCAGGCAGAAGGGACTCAGAGGGGACCTTATCACTCTCTACAACTACCTAAAAGGAAGCTGTAGGCAGGTGGGGGTCAGCCTTTTCTCCTAGGCAACTTGTGACAGGACAAGAGGGCATGGCCTGAAGCTGTGCCAGGGGAGGGTTAGGTTGGATATTAGGAAGCTCTTCCTCACAGCAAGACTGCTCAGGCACTGGGATGGACTGCCCAGGGAGGTGGTGGAGTCACCATCACTGGAGCGTTTAAGAAAAGCTTGGATGTGGCACTTGGTGGCATGGTTTAGCTGATGTGGTGGTGTTAGGTCATAGGCTGGACTTGGTGATCTCAGAGGTCTGTTCCAGCCTCAATAATTCTGTGATTCACTCAGAGAAGGAGCTGCCCAGAGAAGCCCTGGTGGCAATGGACTTCCTAGCAACATATCCCTCTCAGAAGCAAAGCTACAAAGTCAGGAGGGTTTTCCCTGACAACAGCATCCAGCATGGTGGATGTCATCTTCACTTTGCTTTCCCACACTCATTCAAATTATCCTGGACAGATAACACACTGAAAGAGGCACAGCCACAAGTAAACCTGGCAGCTTTAGTTTTCTCTTGAGTCTCTGTTTAACAGGTTCTGTGGCTTAGAGTTCCCTTATGGGGGAGCCAGCATTTTGCTGAGTAATCTGTTTCCTAGTTTAAATTACTGTTTGCATTTCTGGTTTTGCTCAAACTGTTTAAATTCTCTGTTCCCTCTGTAAATCACCACCCACCATCGAACACTACAAATTTGTAAATACAATTCATTAATATTTTTGTGGGATTTTTGCATTAATAACATTATTAATACAGTCATTAATAAAGTTGTTAATCATTCCACCAATTATTTAATTGGCTGGGCAGTGACTGGCTTGAGAGCACCCTGAAGAAAAGGTCTTCGGGGTGCTGGTGGATGAGAAGCTCAACATGAGCCAGCAGTGAGCACTTGCAGCCCAGAGAGCCAAGCAGAGCCTGGGCTGCAGCAAGAGAAGTGTGGCCAGCAGGGCCAGGGAGGTGAGACCCCACATGGAGTACCACATCCAGTTCAGTTACAAGAAGGATCTGGAGGTGCTGGAACATGTCCAGAGAAGGGCCATGAGGATGAGCAGAGGGCTGGAGCTGCTCTGCTCTGAGGACAGACTGAGGGAACTGGGGCTGTTCAGTCTGGAGAAGAGCAGGCTCCCAGGAGACCTTCTTGTGGCCTTCCAGGATCTGAGGGGGGCTACAAGAAAGCTGGGGAGGGACTTTTTAGGATATCAGGGAGTGATAGGACTGGGGGGAATGGAGCAAAACTAGAAATGGGTAGATTCAGATTGGATGTTAGGAAGTTCTTCCCCATGAGGGTGGTGAGACACTGGAACAGGTTGCCCAGGGAGGCGGTGGAAGCCTCATCCCTGGAGGTTTTTGCAGCCAGGCTGGATGTGGCTGTGAGCAACCTGCTGTAGTGTGAGGTGTCCCTGCCCATGGCAGGGGGGTTGGAGCTGGATGATCCCTAATTCCAACAATAACAATTCTATGATTCTATGATTAATAACTGTAACAAAAACTTATGGAGATGCAATCTTGCAAGGGCAAGACCACTCTAAATAACGCTGGGTGTAAAGGCCAAACTATCCAACAGATGTTTGTGGGTACCCACTGTAACAATTCATCTGTGGACGGCTGCTGATGACCTAACAATCCTGCCCTCTGCTACCAGCTTGCCAATAATAGAACTAAAGGACTTGGGTTTTTCAGGAGCTGTCCTTAAAATGACATTCTTACTACAAAGTCACACTGTGTCCTTTGCCAATTAGAAGGATATTTGTTGATGAAATAAAACAAACACAGCCTCTGAGAATGCAAACACACCACGTTTATTGCACTTAACAGCATTTTTTGTTTTACCTAGCCAAGTAAATAAACACGTTTTACATTTTATCATAAGCCAAAGAAGCTGCAGTCACTTTCTTTGTGCTGATTCCATCCTATTTTCAAGGAGTTCACCTTGTTCTGAGAATAGTTTTAAATATGCTGATACTAATCTTCCCAAACCTGCAGGCAAGCCAAAATATAGACCTCAAACTGTTATTTCCAAGGTTTTGCAGCAACACAAGTTTGAAAAGATTCCTCAGCTTTTCTGAGCATAGCTAATCTGGCATAGCTGTTGATTTGGATGCAACTAAATTAAACCGTAGAGCATTCGCATGTTGTGGTAATTGATCCCAGCTAACAAAATTATGTCACTGTGACAACTGAAAATCCCATACTGGAATATGCTGCAACATCATAACACTGTGGAACTGCAGAATATCTATGGCAAGGATATTTTGTAATTTTATAAATGTGAACTAAGTCAAGTCAAAACATGTCCTAGGGGTTGGAAAAAAAAAAAAAAAAAGAAGGCAAAATTACTTCATTTTGCTTGCTTTGCACTGAAGGTCTGATGCTTGGCCCTCCTTTAGCCAAGACTCCTGCACAATTTCAGTCCTTGACACTGTTCTCATTCAGGTTAGAATCACAGAATCATAGAATGGTCCAGGCTGGAAGGGACCTCCAAAGCTCATCCAGTCTGACCTCCCCGCACTCAGCAGGGACATCCCCAACTAGATCAGGCTGCCCAGGGCCTCCTCCAGCCTCACCTTGAACATCTCCAGGGAAGGAGCCTCAACCACCTCCCTGGGCAACCTGTGCCAGTGTTCCACCACCCTCAGAGTAAAGAACTTCTTCCTAACATCCAATCTCAATCTGCTCTGCTCTAGTTTGAAGCCATTGTCCCTCGTCCTGTCCCTGCAGCCCTTTGCAAACAGTCTCTCTCCAGCCTTCCTGGAGCCCCCTTCAGGTACTGCCAGGCTGCTATTAGGTCTCCCAGATCCTTCTCTTCTCCAGTCTGAACACCCCCAGCTCCCTCAGCCTGTCCTCATAGCAGAGCTGCTCCAACCCCCTGAACATTCTCATGGCCCTCCTCTGGACCCTCTCCATCAGCTCCATGTCCTTCCTATATTGAGGGCTCCAGAGCTGTACACAGCACTCCAGGTGAGGTCTCCCCAGAGCAGAGCAAAGTGGCAGAATCACCTCTCTGGCTCTGCTGGCAATGCTGCTTTGGATGCAGCCCAGGCTGGGATTTGCCTTCTGTGCTGCAAGTGCACACTGTCTGCAACATCGTAACACTGTAAATAATCCTTAAGGAAAGAGAGTTATTTCAGACTGAATGTATTGCTTTCACATCATACTAATTATTTCATTGACTTGAAACACAGAATCATAGAATCAACCAGGTTGGAAGAGACCTCCAAGATCACCCAGTCCAACCCAGCCCTATCCAATCAACCAGACCATGGCACTAAGTGCCTCATCCAGGCTTCTCTTGAACATCTCCAGGGATGGTGACTCCACCACCTCCCTGGGCAGCACATTCCAATGGCAAATCTCTCTCTCTGTGAAGAACTTCCTCCTAACACCCAGCCTGTACCTCCCCTGGCACAGCTTGAGACTCTGTCCTCTTGTTCTGCTGCTGGTTGTCTGGGAGAAGAGACCAACCCCCACCTGGCTACAACCTCCCTTCAGGGAGTTGTAGACAGCAATGAGGTCTGCCCTGAGCCTCCTCTTCTCCAGGCTAAACACCCCCAGCTCCCTCAGCCTCTCCTCACAGGGCTGTGCTCCAGACCCCTCCCCAGCTTCGTTGCTTTTCTCTGGACACATCCCAGCACCTCAACATCTCTCTTGAATTGAGGAGCCCAGAACTGGACACAGCACTCAAGGTGTGGCCTGACCAGTGCTGAGTACAGGGGAAGAATAACCTCCCTTGTCCTGCTGGCCACACTATTCCTGGATGCCATTGGCTCCCCTGGCCACCTGGGCACACTGCTGGCTCATGTTCAGTCTACTATCAACCAGCACCCCCAGGTCCCTCTCTGCCTGGCTGCTCTCCAGCCACTCTGTCCCCAGCCTGTAGCACTGCATGGGGTTGGTGTGGCCAAAGTGTAGAACCCTGCACTTATCCCTGTTCAATCTCATCCCATTGGCCTCTGCCCACCCATCCAGCCTGGCAAGGCCCCTCTGCAGAGCCCTCCTACCCTCCAACAGATCAACTCCTGCTCCTAACTTGGTGTCATCTGCAAACTTACTGATGATGGACTCAATCCCCTTCTCCAGATCATCAATAAAGATATTGAACAGGATGGGGCCCAGCACTGATCCCTGGGGAACACCACTAGTGACTGGCTGCCAGCTGGATGTGGCACCATTCACCACCACTCTCTGGGCCTGCCCCTCCAGCCAGTTCTTGACCCATTTCAGAGTGAATCTGTCCAAGCCATGAGCTGCCAGCTTTGCCAGGAGCTTATTGTGGCAGACAGTGTCAAAGGCTTTGCTGAAGTCCAGGCAGACTACATCCACAGCCTGCCCTGCATTCACCATGTGGTCACCTGATCGTGAAAGGAGATCAGGTTGGTCAGGCAGGACCTGCCCCTCCTAAATCCATGCTGGAAAAATTGCTGCTGAGAAACAAACATTCAGTGTTTAAGAAGACACTTGCTTACAGAGCATGACAGAAAACAGTACACCTCACACAAGAAAGGGGACAAGTTCTGACAACTGAAGGAAACACTACACTGGATTTCCTGACTCAGAGTGTGTAAATTTGAGCAGCAATATCACAGTCATGTAGCTATTTGCACTTAACACACTCATGTTTATTGAAATTTAAAAGTGTCACCAGAATGACAAACCATTCTCTGAGACACATTTAGGGTAAGCAAATGTCAAGCAGCAGAAGAAATTTAAGTTACACACTACCACAGATATGTGCTATCAGGAAAACAAACAAACAAACAAACAAACAAAAAGTCTTTTCTTTTGCTTTGTACCATGCAAAAATCTCTTGGGAAGGAACAGGTTAGTCATTTTTAGAGTAAAGATGATTTCTCTGTGCATACCCCAAGAAAGCCAGTGGGAATCAAAAAATAACTCAAACATATTTGTGGTGGGCTGAAACTACCCCCCACCAAATTAGAGATTTCCCCCCAAAATCAATTACCAGACTAGCTCGGTTGGCTTGGAAGCAGAGTGAATCTGCATCTACAAAACAAGCAAATATCTAGAAATACAAAAGGCAATGAATATGTACAAAATACATATATTTACAATAAAGAAACACAAGGACCCCCTTGAATTGTTCCCAGACCCCTGGGGACAGTCCAGGGCCTGCTTGCAACGTCCCCTCTCCCTCTTCCCCTCCTTTCTAGCATTATCTTTCTTTTGTATCCAGTAGCCAATTTTATTTACTTTTTACTCAAAGATGTCAAGAAAGTTCCTACTCTTGTTTATTGCTAGGACACTAAACTAAGGAACTTAGCTTTAGACTGTAACAGTATTTAAAAAAAGATTACTTGTTTTGTTTTGTTTTGTTGGGGTTTTTTAATGTTTGATGATGATTTAGAAAAACTCTTTCCATGAATCATGAAGGATCTCAATGCTTCTCACAGACAGAGCCCACAATGCCTTCATGTCCTTTTATTATCACAAGAAGGTGTCTGGGAGATTTTGTCTTCTGCACAATCTGCTGGGCAGCCTACATGATCAATAGTCCTTGTGCTGTGTTGCAGCCACTGTGCTGCTGGAGGCATGCAGAGTGCATGGGATTGAGAAATACTTTCTAGCTGACCAACTGCACGCTGTGAAGAGCAAAACAATCACATTCCATGGGTGCCATGTTGGCACCCTTGATTGGAACATGCCTCAGAAACCACCTCCTTGACACACTGGCACCTCTGATTGGGAAGAGATTTTAGCTTATAGATGTAGCTGGGTTTTAATGGTTAAGGGAGTGTTAACACAGAGTATAGGAACAGCCACTCTGAGCAAAACAGCAGACTGGGGGGTGAGGGCTTCTCTGGGGAGTTTGGTTAGGGCTTTGGCTAGGGCTTTGGTGTAGGGATGCTGCCAGGGACATGCTCAGGACTTCTGTTAGCTGCTTCATCTGGTAAGGGCTTCCAAGACTTCTTCTGCTAAGGACACTATAAGACTCTGCAATGTTGGGGATTCTACAACGCAGCACTAAAGGAACTCTGGGAGGACTTCTGAGATTCTCTGCTCTCTGCACTTCTGGAATCTCATTGCTATATGGCAACAGAGTTGTTGCCTTCATTCGTCACCCAACAGCCCCCAAAGTGGGAGAACAACACACTGGCACTCTGCAAAGAGGCTACCTTCAGCAACACTGTGAACTGTGTTGCTCATACCTGCACACCTGCAGCACTGTCAAAATGGGTTTCTAAGCATCTCCCTTCGGATTACAGAATCACAGAATCACCCAGGTTGGAAAAGACCTCAGAGATCATCAAGTCCAACCTATTACCTAATACCTAACACCTCCTGACAACTAAACCATGGCTCCAAGTGCCACACTTCCAGGGATGGTGACTCCACCGCCTCCCTGGGCAGCACATTCCAGTGGCCAATTACTCTTTCTGGGAAGAACTTTCTCCTCACCTCCAGCTTAAACTTCCCCTGGCACAGCTTGAGACTGTGTCCTCTTGTTCTGCTGCTGGTTGCCTGGGAGAAGAGACCAAACCCCTCCTGGCTACAACCTCCCTTCAGGGAGTTGTAGACAGCAATGAGGTCTCCCCTGAGCCTCCTCTTCTCCAGGCTAAACACCCCCAGCTCCCTCAGCCTCTCCTCACAGGGTTTGTGTTCGAGGCCTCTCCCCAGCCTCATTGCCCTACTCTGGACACATTCAAGTATCTCAATGTCCTTCTGAAATTGAGGAGCCCAGAACTGGACACAGCACTCAAGGTGTGGCCTAACCAGTGCTGAGCACAGGGCAGAACGACTTCCCTGCTCCTGCTGGCCACACTATTCCTGCTGCAGACCAGGATGCCATTGGCCTTCTTGGCCATCTGGGCACACTGCTGGCTCATGTTCAGCTGCTGTCCACCAGTACCCCCAGGTCCCTTTCAGCCTGGCTGCCCTCCAGCCACTCCCACCCCAGCTTAGTTTGCTTTAAGCCAAATCTTGCTAGTTTCATTTATTTCCCTCTTGTTCTTTCACTAGATGGTGCAGTGAATATTTCTTCCCTGTTCATTTTCTCTATGCCACTCATAATTTTATAGCATTCTAAAATAAGCTCCATTTTCTCCAGAATAAAGAGTCCTAGCCAATTTATTCCCTCCATGCACAGAAGTCACGGCATATCCCTGATCACACTTGCTGCCCTTTTTATAACCTACCTCTTTCTACAAGATGGTTTTTGAGAGATGGAGACCAGAAGTGGCCCAAGAGCTGAACACACAGGCACACTGTAATCATTCAGTGGCATAATGACTTTCTGTTCCCTTCTCTACTTCTTCATAGTCCTTCCTAACATTGCACTGGCTTTTTAAAAATAACACTAGTGGACATTCAGCACCAAAAGGATGAGTTATACTTCATGGATCCAGAGAACACAACAAAAATACACTGTCATGGATCTGGAGGAAGATTCTAACATTTGGCAGCTGAACAGGTGACAACATTAATAGATGAGGGGAGAGCTACTGATGTCAATGACCTGGACCTGAGCAAAGCCTTCCACACTGTCCCACACCACCTCCTGGTCCCCAAACTGGTGACACATGGGTTTGATGGGTGACCATGAGATGGATAAAGAACTGGCTTGATGGCCACACCCAAAGAGTGGCTGTCAATGGCTCCATGTCCCAGTGGAGGCCAGGGACAAGTGGAGTCCCTCAGGGATCAGTCCTGGGACCAGGCTTGTTCAACATCTTTGTTGGTGCCATGGACAGAGGCATTGAGTACAACCTCAGCAAGTTTGCTGATGACACCAAGCTGTGTGGTGCAGCAGACAAGCTGGAGGGAAGGGATCCATCCAGAGGGACCTGGACAGGCTGGAAAGGTGAGCACAAGCCAACCTCAGGAGGTTCAACAAGACCAAGGGCAAGGTCCTGCAGCTGGGTCGAGGCAATCCCAAGCACAAATCCAGGCTGGGCAGGGACTGGCTGGAGAGCAGCCCTGAGGAGAGGGACTTGGGGGTGCTGGGGGATGAGAAGCTCAACAGGAGCCAGCAGTGAGCACTTGCAGCCCAGAGAGCCAAGCAGAGCCTGGGCTGCAGCAAGAGAAGTGTGGCCAGCAGGGCCAGGGAGGGGATTCTCCCCCTCTGCTCCACTCTGGTGAGACCACAGCTGGAGTACTGCATCCAGTTCTGGAGCCTCTGTTACAAGAGGGATATGGACATGGTGGAAGGTGTCCAGAGAAGGGTCAAGAGGATGATCAGAGGGCTGGAGTTCCTCTCCTATGAGGAGAGACTGAGAGAGTTGGGGCTGTTCAGTCTGGAGAAAAGAAGGCTCCCAGGTGACCTTCTTGTGGCCTTCCAGGATCTGAAGGGGACTCCAAGAAAGCTGGGGAGGGACTTTTTAGGATATCAGGGAGTGATAGGACTGGGGGGAATGGAACAAAGCTGGAAGTGGGGAGATTCAGAGTGGACATGAGGAAGAAGTTCTTCCCCATGAGAGTGGTGAGAGCCTGGAATGGGTTGTCCAGGGAGGTGGTTGAGGCCCCATCCCTGGAGGTGTTTAAGGCCAGGCTGGATGAGGCTCTGGCCAGCCTGATGTAGAGTGAGGTGTCCCTGACCATGGCAGGGGGGTTGGAACTGGATGATCCTTGTGGTCCCTTCCAACCCTGACTGATTCTATGATTCTATGATTGATTGTCATTTTCTTACTGTGGCAGTTTCAGGCTGTACCTTTAAAATTTTCCACAGATCTTGAACAGAAAGTGGTAGAATGTAAATAAATCACTATTGGGTGTAAAAAGGAAAATAATGATAGTTTCAAACAATCCCATTGGAGAGATATCTACCATAAGAATTAGTTTGGTCAACTTTCTGTTTCTCCTTTTGGCAAAAGCCACACATCAGATGAAGAATTTCACAGAATCAGAGAACAGCTGAGGCTGGAATGGACCTCCAGAGGTCATCTGGTCCAAACTTGCTGTTCAAGCAGGTTCAGCTGCAGCTGGCTTCCCAGGAACACGTCCACAACACCTCATGGCAACCTGTGCCAGTGCTTGGTCACCCTCACAGCAAAAAAGTGTTTCCTGATGTTCAAACAGAATCTCTTGTGTTTCAGTTTGTGCCTATTGCTTCCTGTCCTGTCACTAGGCACCACTGAAAAGAGTCTGGCTCCATACTCTTTAACTCTTTATGTGTTTAAGGGTCATTTGGCTGTGGTGCTTGGGGCTATGGTTTAGGGGTGAGCCTTGTAGAGTAGGCTTCTGGGTTGGACTTGGTGATCCTGAGGCTCTTTTCCAACCTGAATGTTTCTGTGTGAGTGTTTATACACACTGATAAAATCCTCCTCTCCAGACTGAACAGAGCTAGCTCTCCCAGGCTACCCTCTGTAACAGCTTGAAGCACTGTGAATGGTTTAGCCTGCCTGTTTCCCCCCAGCACAGAAGTGAGGGAAAGTAACACACATTTAAAAAAGAAAAATAATAAAACCCCAAACAATTCCAGGGTGAGTGTGGTGAGTTGAAATTCCACCCCCCACACACATTAACTACACCAGACTAGCTCAGTTCCAAAGGAAATGAAGCTATATTTACATTCTTACTACTTTCTGCTCATGTGGAAATTTTTGAAGGCATAGCCCTAAACCCAGTACCTTGAGATAAAGAGCTGAGATAAGATATGAGTTTAATATAAATGAGATAACATAATGCACA
The DNA here is from genome assembly GCF_027791375.1 of Indicator indicator. Classification (NCBI taxonomy): domain Eukaryota; kingdom Metazoa; phylum Chordata; class Aves; order Piciformes; family Indicatoridae; genus Indicator; species Indicator indicator. Next base: position 32,672,010 of record NC_072020.1, read on the forward strand.
ATTACCTTAGCCTATCTGCAGGAAAGAAAAGCACAGCAGAAAGCAGCAGCAAGCAGAAAAGCCAGCAAGCTAAAAACCCAAGCCAGGAAGCTACTCCCCCATCCCTCCCCATCTGACTGCCATCTCAGCAGAAGAGAGCCAAGACCCAAAACCAGGAACCCAGGAGCAGCAACTGGAACTTCAAGCCCCACAAGAGTTTGCTTCAGCCAGCACTTTCATTTTGCAGCTGGCATGAGGCAGGATGCTATGAATAGCAGCAGATTCAACTTAACCCGTGACACCCTCATGGGAGCAATGCTTGTCAGCTAGTAAAACTCTTCATGTCGGAAAAAGGTGCCCAAAAAAAGTGACCTTGCACTCTCCTGTTTCATACATATTGTGGCATCAGTGTCTGATAATGGAGAACTGAGACAGCAGGACAAGAGAAACTCTACAACTCTGGTACCACCGCTGTGAGCTTGGAGGAACCAAGCCACGGAGACCTGAAAATAAAATGTAAAAAGGACAATATGGTGGAGATCAGGAACAGCACTTTCCACTGAAAGAGTTTGTTAAACATGGTCAATATTCTTTACTCATCAGTGCAGTCACAGAATGTCAGGAGCTGAAAGGGAACTTGAAAGCTCATTCAGTCCAACTCCCCTGCCAGAGCAGGAGCACCTAGAGCAGATCACACAGGAACACATCCAGGCAGGTCTTGAATATCTCCAGAGAGGAAGACTCCACAACCCCATTGGACAGCCTCTTCCAGGGTTCACAGAATCACAGAATCAATAAGGTTGGAAAAGACCTCAAGGATCATCAAGTCCAACCTGTCACCCAAGACCTCATGACCACTAAACCATGCACCAAGTGCCACATCCAATCCCCTCTTGAACACCTCCAGGGATGGTGACTCCACCACCTCCCTGGGCAGCACATTCCAATGGCTAACAACTGTCTCCATGAAGAACTTTCTCCTCACCTCCAGACTAAACCTCCCCTGGCACAGCTTGAGACTGTGTCCTCTTGTTCTGTCACTGGTTACCTGGGAGAAGAGACCAAACCCCTCCTGGCTACAACCTCCCTTCAGGCAGTTGTAGACAGCAATGAGGTCACTCCTGAGCCTCCTCTTCTCCAGGCTAAATAATCCCAGCTCCTTCAGCCTCTCCTCGTAGGACTTGTGTTCAAGGCCTCTCACCAGGTTCTGTCACCCTCATAGGGAAATAATTCTTCCTCCTGTTTCCATGGAACTTCCTCTGCCTCAGCTTCCACCATTGCCCCTTGTGCTGGCATTGGGCATCACCCAGCAGAGCCTGGCTCCATCTTCTGGGCACTCACCCTGCACATCTTTAGCAACATGAATGAGGTCGCTCCTTAGGCTCCTCCCCTCCAAGCTACAGAGCCCTCAGGCTCTCCTCGTGAGGAAGATGTTCCTCTCCATCATTTTTGTGGCTGTGCACTGGACCCTCTAAGGCAGTTCCCTGAGGTCCTTCTTGAACTGAGGGGCCCAGAAGTGGTCATTTTTAGGATTTGCTGGAACCACACTGCATGTAGCACTCCAAAACAATTGCATTGGATGACAGAGGCTGGAGTGCTCTCAATACTCCAGCAAGGGACAGGCAAGGAGGTAGAGTGTCCCAGTATGGCCAGGGTTCTCACAGTCCCTAGACGCTCTCCTGGTCACATCCCATTCATTCAGCAGCACACAGGTTCAAAGATCACAGCTAAGCACAAACATCAGGGCTCACATCAACACCAACTAATGAACATTCACAGGATGTTAGGGGTTGGAATGGACCTCAGGAGATCATTGAGTCCAACCCCCCTGCCAGAGGAGGACCAGGGAATCCAGCATAGGTCACACAGGAAGGCATCCAGATGGGGCTGGAAAGTCTCCAGAGAAGGAGACTCCACAACCTCTCTGGGCAGCCTCTTCCACTGCTCTGGGAGCCTCACAGTGAAGAAGTTCCTCCTCCTGTTGAGGTGGAACCTCCTGTGCTGGAGTTTATCTCCATTGGCCCTTGTCCTATCCCAGGGTGCAAGTGAGCAGAGCCTGTCCCCTCCCTCTTGACCCCCAGCCCTCAGATATTTATAGACATTTATTAAATCCCCTCTCAGGCTTCTCTTCTCCAGACTAAAAAGCCCCAGGTCACTGAATGTATTTTACCTTCAGTACAACACAACCAACATTGCATTTTAAAGCTATGTGAAAACCAGTCCACAAAATTTGTTAAGCAACTGATTTTTTTTTTCCAATTCACTGAATAATAATAAGAAAAATCTCACACAGCCTTCACTGTGTATGTTCAATTATTTGAACATTAACAAAAACAACCACAGGAGTTCTGTACCTAAGGACTCAGGAAAGTGGTTTTATATTCATCCATTCCTTCTCACATAAAAAGGTAATATCTTTGATGGACTATTGTTTAATATTGCATGCAGGAGTCCTTAATGTTTAAAACCAGTAACTTATTTAGATTTCATTTTTATTTAAAGACTTCTGATAATGCTGACAGTCAAAATAATGCAAACAGACCATCCTTTTGGAGTCATTTTTCATCCTGTGTTCCCATATACCCTTTACATAAAAAAAAAAAAGAAATCCACAAGGGACAAGTAATATGTACATTTATTTTGCAATTTGAGATTGTGCTAAATAATTACTAACAAAAATGTATTATTTAGCCCCAGGCTATCTCGCTGCATTAGAACAAAATGGCAACTATTTTCTCTTTCAGTGGTGGCAAGAACCACTGGGCTGATGTCAGCATCATTTTGAATGTCATTATTGCAGTCTCTGCCTCTTTAGAAGGAGCAGGCAGATTTATTTACAACCTAGTGACAGTCTCACATTTCTTTGAGAGTGATACCACAGAAAATATCTTTCTTATTCTAGCTAGCTAAGAGTATATTAAGTATTATTAAAAGCTAAGCCTTCATTAAGAAGGCTACTGTGGCATTCCCACTTGTATGGGAAAATTCATTATCACATTACCCTCGGAGCATCAGCAAGCAACTGTGGGGGAAATGCAGACTGCTCCGTGGAGTGCTTGCCAAAGAGCCATGTGACACATGCCCAGATCTGGTGTTAAGGTTTGTAGGGTTTTAAATTCAGCTGGTTTTTTGGCAGAAATGCCAAAGAAAGAGTAACAGGAGCCTGCACAAGTCTGAATCCCAGCTGTTATGCTCTTTGGAAAGATACCAGAAGCATCAGCACCCTACACTCCTACTGAAAGGCAGAATAGGCTGAAGAAACATGAGTACTGAACCACAAGATTGATTGTTTTTCAGGGTTAGTGGCACTGCAGTTAAAGCTACAAGACTCACCACACTGCAAGCACTACCAAGTCACATTAGGAATATGTAACAGGTTAGTGTACTGTGACAGGTTAACCTGCCTTACCTGCCTCCCCTCAACACAGAAGTGAAGGAAAGTAACACACAGAATGTGCCCTCTGAGGAGAGGCTGAGAGCCCTGGGGCTGGTTAGTCTGGAAAAGAAAAGACTGAGAGGGGATTTAATAAATGTCTATAAATATCTGAGGGCTGGGGGTCAAGAGGAAAGGGACAGGCTCTGCTCACTTGCACCCTGGGATAGGACAAGGAGCAATGGAGAGAAACTCTCCTTCTCTGGAGACTTTCCAGCCCCATCTGGATGCATTCCTGTGTGACCTGTGCTGGATTCTTTGGTCCTGTTGTGGGAGGCGGGGGGATTGGATTCAAAGTTCAAGAATCTGAGCACCGTCTTAGTTTTCTCATTTGCAGAGACCTTCCCAACACAGCAATTCAAACTGGACACAGAGGTGCTGTGAGCTGTGGGTTTCCCACCAAAGGGATTCCATGGCAGATGTGCCAGGGACTCACCACTTGCTCCTCTGGCTGGTACCTTCCCAGGTGCTGTGGCTATGATTGGAGCAGTCCTTGGCTCACAGAGGGCTAAGGACCTCTCTCTTGTCATGCCCAGTTCACAGTCTGGAGCTTGCCCTTGGCTCAGAGAGGGCTAGGGGGGAGCCTCTCTCTTGTGTGCTCCCTCACTGGGCTGCAGCCTCTTCTGGGGTTCAATTCCCCTGGAGCTTTTCCCTTTTCTGCCTTGGTCCAGGTGCAAGGCCTGGGTGAAGTTGTTGGTGTGCCAGAGCAGGTCCTTCAGCTGCTGCTCTTGGGCAGCACTTGGCTCTTGTTGCTGTCTGGGTGAGCACAAGGCAAGCTGCCTGACTTCTTGCCTGGTTTCAACACTGTCCCAAGACAATTAATGCCCTTTGGTAACACAGGAGCCTGATGACTGGAGCTGTGGGATGGGGCATAGCCAAACATGGCCAGGGGCACACACAGCTCCCAGCTGTGTCACAAAGTTGATCACATCTGGTACATGTTTATCTGGAGCCCAGGGAGTGGCCAGGCTTGCACACTCAGGGTGCTTACAATGCTAATCACACCGGCTAGACATTTCCCTTGGCCATCTGGCCCCCAGGAAGTGTCCAGGTTAGCACATTCCCAGGTGCTTAGCCATGGTTGGGGGTTTGACCCTTCAGGACAGCTGTTCAATGACCACCAAATATCACAATGTATCCTTGCATACAGCACACCCATTCTGTACAGAGGGCCTACAAACAGTACAATATTTAACTATTTCTAGCACAGGCAGCTGAAGACTACTGCTACTACTTGAGAATTGATGTTTCTACATTTTAAACTGACATTTTTCCATCATCCAGAAGCCAGAGTGGCACACGGGCTGGCAGAAGGTGGCATATGAAAGAGATAATCACAATATTTATCATTCAGTTCCCAAGCTTTTTACTATTTTGATAAATACATGGTCAGCATATGTTGGTTCTTAGACAATACAGACTAAAAGCACTTTTTTTGGTGGTTGTTACTGCTGATCATGAATCTGCTTGAAGCAGATGGGATACATCCACTTCTCTACTCATTATAAACAGACAATGAAAGGGAACACACTCACAGGACCAGATATCATTGCAATCCCAATTATGCCTTCACTCTCCAACTCAAAATGCCATATTCCTATTTGGACCAATATTCAGCCATTTATCACTGCCAGTGTTGCCAGGCAATGGAGAAGTGTAGAGATGGAGCCGTCTAAGGCACAAAATTGTTTAAGTGGAAATTAAATATTATTTAAATATAATATAAATGCAATCTAAAGTCTTTTAAATTGTGCCCAAAAAAGCAATTAACATAATAAAAGTCCACTAAAATCTCCATTTTAAAAAGTCCTCCCATAAAGTTATGCAGTTTGGTCTCTGATGCCCTTTAGTAGACAGCTCACCTGACTTTGCTTTTATTAATGTATACAGCATTATGAATGGGAAGCATACAGACAGCATAGTTTACTACCTAGTTTATTTCCCTTTCTGGATTAAAACACAGCCATAACAGCCTAGCAGAGATGTCTGTACAGATCTGTAACACACAGAAAGCAATTACTAATCAGTAAAGCTGCACAGAAGCATCTGTGTATGTTTACAAGGACTCAAGTGCATCTTCTCTTGCAGTCCATTTTAATGGAGTTCAGGCTCAATAACACATGTTGAGCACCAACAAAGCACAGAACCACAGAAATATTCAGGGTGGAAAAGAGCCTCAGGATCACCAAGTCCAACCCAGAACCCTACCCTACAAGGCTCACCCCTAAATCAGAGCCCCAAGCACCACAGCCAAAACACCTTTAAACACATCCAGGCTTGGGGACTCCACCACTTCACTGGGCAGCACATTCCAATCCCTGACCACTCTTGCCAGGAAAAAATGTTTCCTAATGTCCAGTCTAAGTCTACCCAGTCACAGCTTGAGGCCATTCCCTCTTGTTCTATCACTAATTCCCTGGCAGAAGAGACCAGCAGCAGCCTCTCCACAACCTCCTTTCAGGGAGTTGGAGACAGCAATGAGGTCTCCCCTCAGCCTCCTCTGTTTCACACTAACCATCCCCAGCTCCTTCAGTTGCTCTTCATCAGATTTCTTCTACAGGCCCTTCACAGCTTCCTAGCTCCAGCACCTCACAGAATCACTGAATCACAGAATTAACCAGGTTGGAAGAGACCTCAGAGATCATCAAGTCCAACCTATCACCCAACACCATCTAATCAACTAAACCATGGCACTAAGTGCCTTATCCAGTCTTATTTTAAACACTTCCAGGGACAGAGACTCCACCACCTCCCTGGGCAGCACATTCCAATGGCCAAGCTCTCATTCTGTGAGGAATTTCTTCCTAACATCCAGCCTAAACCTCCCCTGGTGGAGCTTGACACTCATTCTGGTGCTGGTTGCCTGGGAGAAGAGACCAACCCCCTCCTGGCTACAGCCTCCCTTCAGGGAGTTGTAGACAGCAATGAGGTCTCCCCTGAGCCTCCTCTTCTCCAGGCTAAACACCCCCAGCTCCCTCAGCCTCTCCTCACAGGGCTGTGCTCCAGATCCCTCCACAGCTTCGTTGCCCTTCTTTGGACACATTCCAGCATCTCAACATATTTCTTAAATTGAGGAGCCCAGAACTGGACACAGCACTCAAGGTGTGGCCTAACCAGTGCTGAGCACAGGGCAGAATGACTTCCCTGCTCCTGCTGGCCACACTATTCCTGATGCAGGCCAGGATGCCATTGGCCTTCTTGGCCACCTGGGCACACTGCTGGCTCATGTTCAGCTGCTGTCCACCAGTACCCCCAGGTCCCTCTCTGCCTGGCACATCTCTCTTCTATTGAGGTGCTCAAACCTGGGCACAACACTCAAGGTGTGGCCTCCCCAGAGCTGAGTCCCAGGGGACAATCCCCTCCCTGCTCCTGCTGGACACAGCATTTCTAATCCCAGCCAGGATGCCTTTGGCTTTCTTGGCCACCTGGGCACACTGCTGGCTCCTCTTCAGCTGCTTGGCCATCAGCACCCCCAGGTCCCTTTCTGCAAACATAAACAGCGTAACTTATGTACAATGAAAACTACAGCAAAGCATGAAAAATACAAACATAAAGAGATAAAAAAACAACAAAGGAAGTTTTGACAACTTCATTAGGAGAGAGCATTTTACAATCAACAGTAAAAGGAAACACAGGGTGGTCAGAAAATCTTCTTTTGTGAAGACAAGAGAAACAGTTCCATTGCTTCAAGTAGCATCTATAATGCAAAGACCCTGCACCACTGATGGTAATATTTCACATATTGTCACCTTTTCAGTGATGTCTGTCAAGAAGCAAAACTAAATACTATAAAAAAGATGACTTTTGTTTCCCCATATTTTTCCCCATAGTTAGGATATGTCACTGTGAAAGGGAAATCCCACTGAAATCCCAAGAGTGGTAACAGAAGTAATTAGCTGAGCAGTGAGGACACTGATTTGTCTTTTATTCTTGGCTAGATAAAAGAGCTCTTGACTAGGAAAAGCAGCAAGCACACAGGTTCAAGTGCAGCCTACAACAAGAAGTCCTGCAGCATCTGCTTCTGAGCTTTCTCTCTGCTCCAGTACTCCTGGAGAGGCTGCAGCTGCCTCAGACTTAGAGCGGCATCAAATTGGTAGCAGTAAGCAGATCCTCCTACCTCCCCAAAGGCAAAGCTGGCTGTAACTAAGTCAAAAGCCTTAAATGTATGTCACATTTGATTTTGAGTGTTTAGGATATTACTAATCAAATTGAGAAGCTGCTTAGCAAATTGAGTATTTGATTAGATCCTTCCCTGACGCAAAGAGTTAGATATTAATCAAAGCTTGTAGAAGATAAGCACCACCATCCTCACACTCAAACCAAGCACCTGCACTTCACAAGGGGAAAAAAATAATGATTATTAAAACTAGTGAATTGTAGCTCTTTGATTAGTTCCAGGAACTTTTTTTTTCTCATCTAATCAAGGTAATTATGCAATAAATCTTAGAAAACCTAAGCTGCATCTAACAAAGCAGACCTGATATATTTATGCTCAACAGAGACTGTTCCCTCACTGCTCCTACAGCTGGATAATAATAACCTGCTCTGTGAGATGGCCTACTACTACAATACTCCATTCCAACTGCTGCTTTAGTGGTGTTACTATAAACAAGTCACTTGTGCCATCATACCAACACTGATGTTCCACAGATGACCTCAGATGCTTCATAAAGTTGCAATGTCTCAAAATATATATTTAAAAAAAACAAACAAAAAACAACAACAAAGAAGAAACCAGAAAGGAAAAAAGGTAGAGCTCTGCAAGAGAAGAGTTTTGAGCTGATTAGCTTTGCCCTCATAATTAAAGTCATAGCAGTGCCTGTGACTTACTTCAAGCTGTTTTACAAGTTAGATTTATTTGTAACTAATTTAAAATACATTCTGCTCAAAGGGACCCCAATGCAGAGTGTGGTGGGTTCAAACTACTATTCTCAACTAACTTGGAGAATGCTACCCCCAAACTCAAATCTCCATACCAGCTCAGTTTGGGATGGAAGCAAATGAAGCTCTATTTACAAGTAAGCTAAAATGGAGAAATATGAAATGCAATGAACATGGACAAAATATGCAATAGATGTACAATATAAAGATATTTACAATTTATAAACAACACAGAAATTCCTCAGACCCCCCTGGATGGATCCAGGGGCACCGTTCAGCTCCTCCCCCACTCCCTCCCTCCTTCCCATTACCTCACACAGGAGTCACAACAGAGATCCCCTGGCAAGGCCACGGGAGAGAGAGAGAAGTTGCAAGCAGAAGAGACAGAAGAAGAAAAGAGAGCAAGAACTGTTTCTGCCTCTGCTCTATATCCCCATGAGCAATCCAATGAATTCTATAGACCTTAGCATTAGTTTTCTTTTGTATCCAATGGTAATAATTCTACTTTCAGTCTTTGCAGTCAGGGATGAGGCTTAAGTCCTCCCTTCAAACTGTAACACAGAGCTAGATATCAGGCTAGATATGCCTGGTTGGTTGGTTGGTTGGGGATCTTTAACTTAAATTTGAGAAGTCAGTATCTGTCTGCCTTAAACCTTTGTAGTTATGGACAATTTTTTTTTCTATCAATGTTCCAAAATCCCAAATCAAATAATTTGGCTCTTTGTTTCTTAAATGCTTCTAAGTGAGCACACTCTAATGGTTTTGTGCTTCTCATATGATTTTTTTCAAAGAAAATTGTAGCTTTAACCATTCTATAACTTCCAAAGTAGAAATTCTCACTCAGATGAGAATTGAAAATCTCAATAAATTCTTCTCTGTCTACCACCAGCAAATACATTTCAACCAGCTTTTATTGGGTAAAATACATTAGCCATTGCCCACCTGCTGTATCATTCCTGCTGAAGAGATCCAAAGAAATTCATTTAGGTCTCCCCTAATGAGCTAAGCCATCCAAGAAAACAAACGTTAGTCCCCAAACTTGTCCTCCAGTTATCATCGGTACTAAAATCTGTGTCATTACACCATTTCCTTTTTAATTTCTGTCTTTCTTTTTTAATGCTGGGAAAACCCACAGCCATTAAAATGTGATTACTCATTAATTCTCCCATACCGTCATAATTGCATTTGTTTCTGAATAACTCAAAGCATCACCATGAGAATCTTTATGAAATGTATCTTGACTAGACTCTAGTAAATCAGGTGGTATGACCCTTTCCAAAGGAAAGGAAAAGAGGAAAAAGGAAAAAAGAAAGGAAAAAGGAAAGCAGAAATGGAATAAGGAGAGGGAAGGGAAGAAAGGAAAGGGAAAGGGAAAGGGAAAGGGAAAGGGAAAGGGAAAGGGAAAGGGAAAGGGAAAGGGAAAGGGAAAGGGAAAGGGAAAGGGAAAAGAATTCACTCAGAGGGTATTCATCTAATACCATAATAAAAATTACTATATTCACCATGTTTGTATTTGACTGTGACAATAACATCAATAATTGCCCCTAGGACTATTGACTTGCAATTGATACAACATGCACTCATACACAATTCTACACATATGGAATACATCAAAAATTTCAGTCAAGATCACTGTCAAATTATCAGAAGAGCAAACTTCTATACAGCCTTTGGGTGTTCCTCTAGGGCACTAAATTATTACCTTTTGCTTTTGAAAGAGAAACAAAAAGTTGGGGGAAAAAAACCCACAAACCAAACCAAATAAAACCCAAACAAAACAAAAAGAAAAATAAAGACACAGTGCCTTCTAGCCTTCCAAATGGTGTCTATCAGTTTTTAAATGTATTGGTAATAAAAAAAATTAATAATCACAGCCTGAGCAGTGACTCAAGGAAAAGAAGGCATAATTTTCAGTACCAAAATGCAGAAGTCTGTACTACTAGAACAGAATAAAGAGCTCATCCTCCACTAGTGAAGAAAAAAGAGTGCATAAACACAACTACTATGTTTTTCATAGAAAATACATTGTTACATAGGGACACAAATCTGTAAGCCTTCAAAGGTAGTTACTATCAGAAATATTGCCATGGGACATGACCAGCCTGTAGCAGCTTTTGTGTTTTTGCCTTCAGAAATTTGCCTAGATTAGTTTCACACCTAAAGCAAAAGTCTGTGGGAGTACTTCATGTAACAGTTCTGCACCAGGCTGGAACAGCTGGTGAGCTATTGCAATTCAAATTGACTGGAGGTATTTAAAAGGTTCATGGGAGGCAGCAAATGCAAGATTTCTACACTATCTTGTGCTATTACACAACAATCAAATGGAATTTCACTATCTGCACTCATGATAAACAAGGACATCTCCACTTAGTGCCACAGAGCAGAAAATCTGTTGCACTCTCCAAGAGGGCCCACAGCAGGTTATACACTTAGTGATACTTTCCAAAACACTTAATGTACTTGGCCTGGTTTTGATGCAGTGCCTCTCAGATGTCCTGTTAAAAACTGTGAGCTTCAGCATCCTTAAACCAGGTGCCCCTGCTGTGTAAAGTAGCCCAGATGTGATTCCCATTCAAAACCATGGGGTTTTTTTTGCTGTTGAACAGACTTCAGTCTGTTATATAGCCTACACTGTAGTGAGATGAAGGATGCTCAAGGAATACTAAATGACTGGTATCCCACTGGGATTCTCAGGCAAACAAATTGCCTGCCTTAGGAGGCTAGTCCTTAAAGAAGATTTTAAATAAATACACCTCAAAACTACTTTAAAGCTGTGCAAGCATCTTAACCCTATGAACAAACTGAAAAGCCAGAGCAGGCTTGTAAGTGTAAAGCCTTGGTATCCAACAGTGCTATAAAAAGCTTTTGCTTTTGCTGTACTCTTCTCCTGGTTTTTTGGACTACAGACAATTACTACTAGACATTTAAAAGTCTTCTAGGAGCCTTGGTTTATGTTATTTTAAGCGACTGTAAGACCATTTCAACAGGAGAACAACAGACAATTAGCATGCCTCCTGACAGCAATTCAAACTTTGCAGAGCTACCACCTGGTAGTCTTGAACATCCTATTTTTTTAAGTAAGACATAGTTTCAGCCCCCACAATTTCTCCTTGTCAATTGTATTAGTTTTGGGATAAATTAATGAGGTGGGAATTATAAAATATGGTTATTTTTACTTTCCCAAAAACCCCACCCCAAAACTATGTACAAAACTGATAGAATTATTTACAGGTTCTATTGGGTCGTGAATTCTTCCAGGATGCTTAATGGCAATTTTGATACAATTTAGAGAGTTCAGAGACTGGAAAAGCTATGACACAAATAGCTTCACCCACTTACAAACCAAAGGCCAACCAATAACCCTGAGGAAGATCTGATCAGACCAGGGCTTACTCACGAGGATCAGAGTGGGAATTTGGAGATGGTCTCTGGCTCGCTCTCGCTGCTGACAGGCTCCAGAAACTGTCGGTTTGTAATCCAGTTCCAGGCTCAGGCTTTATCCCAGGGCTCTGGACCAGACACTCAAAGCAAGGCAGGACACCGGAGATGACAAGGCTGGAAGTGAGGAGAGGCTTCAGCAGATGTGAGCAGGGCTTGAGCAAGGCAGACTTGAGTGAGGAGGATCTGAGGAAGGTGAATCTGAGCAAGGGGATCTGAGCAAGGTGATCTGAGCAAGGTGGATCTGAGCAAGGGGATCTGAGCAAGGTGGATCTGAGCAAGGTGGATCTGAGCAAGGTGATCTGAGCAAGGGGGATCTGAGCAAGGGGATCTGAGCAAGGGGGATCTGAGCAGGAGCCGATCTGAGCAAGAGGGATCTGAGCAGCGGCCCCCAGGCTCCTCAGCCACTTGCAGATATACAAAATGCCAGAGGTCACTTGGTCCAATGGGCACTAAAGCTAACATGTAGCCACCCAATGCAAAGCCTTCTGCCAGGCTGTGACCATCAAAGGCAGAGGCCAGGACCTCGTATCTGGGGGAGCTTTGGTGCTCTGACCCCAGCTGGCATCTTGTTTACCAGCCAGGCAAGGGCCTGTCCCCTTTGTTCCTTTTCCCACCTTGCCCTGTTGTTGTGGCAGGAAAGAGGGGAGAGAAAGGACCTGTCTGGACATCTTGAGGCCTGTCTGGATTTGTACTGGCCATGTGCCATGACCTACCACCACACCAATGAAGAGAGAAACATCCCTGTGTGGAGGAGATGTCTACAACTCCCTGAAAAGAGGTTGTAGCCAGGTGGGGGTTGGTCTCCCAGGCAACCAGCAGCAGAAGGAGGGGACACAGTCTTAAGTTGTGCCAGAGGAGGCTGGATGGGTGGGCAGAGGCCAATGGGATGAGATTGAACAGGGATAAGTGCAGGGTTCTACACTTTGGCCACACCAACCCCATGCAGTGCTACAGGCTGGGGACAGAGTGGCTGGAGAGCAGCCAGGCAGAGAGGGACATGGGGGTGCTGGTTGACAGCAGCTGAACATGAGCCAGCAGTGTGCCCAGGTGGCCAGGGGAGCCAATGGCATCCTGGCCTGGATGTAGCCAGCAGCCAGGATGTAGCCAGGAATAGTGTGGCCAGCAGGACAATGGAGGTTATTCTTCCCCTGTACTCAGCTCTGGTCAGGCCACATCTTGAGTGCTGTGTCCAGTTCTGGGCTCCTCATTCAAGAGAGATGTTTGAGGTGCTGGGATGTGTCCAGAGAAAAGCAACGAAGCTGGGGAGAGGTCTGGAGCACAGCCCTGTGAGGAGAGGCTGAGGGAGCTGGGGGTGTTTAGCCTGGAGAAGAGGAGGCTCAGGGGAGACCTCATTGCTCTCTACAACTACCTGAAGGGAGGTTGTAGCCAGGAGGGGGTTGGTCTCTTCTCCAGGCAACCAGCAGCAGAACAAGAGGACACAGTCTCAAGCTGTGCCAGGGGAGGTACAGGCTGGGTGTGAGGAGGAAGTTCTTCACAGAGAGAGAGATTTGCCATTGGAATGTGCTGCCCAGGGAGGTGGTGGAGTTGCTGTCCCTGGAGATGTTCAAGAGAAGCCTGGATGAGGCACTTAGTGCCATGGTCTGGTTGATTGGATAGGGCTGGGTGATAGGTTGGACTGGATGAGCTTGGAGGTCTCTTCCAACCTGATTGATTCTATGATTCTATGATTCTATGATTCTATGTGTTCTCCTACTGCACCATTTTTCTCTGATAAACAAAAGTTGTTAAAAACCTTACAGCAGTTCAAACAGCTCCCTGCTGGAGCTTAGAGAACAGATCCCTGCAGGCCCCAGGGTACATTTCTGTTGGGCTATACAACCTCAAATCTTCTGTCATAGAATCACAGAATCATAGAATCAGTCAGGGTTGGAAGGGACCACAAGGATCATCCAGTTCCAACCCCCTGCCATGCCCAGGGACACCTCACACTACATCAGGCTGCCCAGAGCCTCATCCAGCCTGGCCTTAAACACCTCCAGGGATGGGGCCTCAACCACCTCCCTGGACAACCCATTCCAGGCTCTCACCACTCTCATGGGGAAGAACTTCTTCCTCATGTCCAGTCTGAATCTCCCCACTTCCAGCTTTATTCCATTCCCCCTAGCCCTGTCACTCCCTGATATTCTAAAAAGTCCCTCCCCAGCTTTCTTGTAGCCCCCTTCAGATCCTGGAAGGCCACAAGAAGGTCACCTCAGAGCCTTCTTTTTTCATAGTTTAGAGTATGAACAGGTTGCTCTACTGCTCCAAAAGGGGCAAAAGAATAACACACAAACAAATGGATTGGAGAGCAATGGAAAGTTTAAATGGAAAGGCTATTCACAAACCACAATGATACAGTTACCTAGTGGTGAGCATAGCAAAGCACAGAGAATACCAAGAAACCCACAGTCTAGGCTTAGCACACAAGCTCATTCAGCCAAAGCTATACACAAAACTCCCTTTACACCAGGCCCACCAATTCAGCCCAAAAGCCCAGTGCTCTTCCTTCCCCCTCCTGAGGTTCACCAATAAGCCCCAGAGCTCTTTCTTCCAGCCCATTGCTAGGCTGGTTTCAGGCTGGCCAGGCCCAAACTGGCCCCCCCCACCCCCACTCTGTTTTCTCCTTCCAGAGGCCCACCAAGACCTCACTACACCCCCGTGCCTAGGCAATATCTGTGCAGCAAAAATACCAGAAAATAAGAGAGGTGCCTCCCCGGGGAGAAGAGAGGGGAGAAAGAAACTGACTTCTCAGCCAGCTTTACAGGGATGCAGGATGTATGGGAAGAAATACCTTACTGCCTGTGTCCAACCACTGGGCTGGACACTAAACACTGTGGTGTTTCTTTTTAAAGGCACATCATCTTATGAAATATTTAATGAAGGGCTCCAGGGATTGCAAAGGGAGGGGGGAAAAAACAAACAATCCCCAAACAAACAAACAAAAATGGATTAAAACATCATTAACTTTCTGCACAACCATTCAGAAAAACACAAGCAAGTATCAGTCCCATAATCATTCTCTTGTCACTCCTTCACATCTAGGTCTTGCTTTGTTATACAGGACTCATTGCTCTGGTTTTGCTTTGCTACCTAGGACTCATTGCTCTGGTTTTGCTTTGCTACCTAGACCTCACTGCTCTGGTTTTGCTTTGCTACCTCAGACCTCACTGCTCTGGTTTTGCTTTGCTACCTAGGCCTCACTGCTCTGGTTTTGCTTTGCTACCTCAGACCTCACTGCTCTGGTTTTGCTTTGCTACCTCAGACCTCACTGCTCTGGTTTTGCTTTGCTACCTCAGACCTCACTGCTCTGGTTTTGCTTTGCTACCTAGGCCTCACTGCTCTGGTTTTGCTTTGCTACCTAGGCCTCATTGCCCTGCTGCCTTTTTATACACTCATTTCCTTAGAAAGATGGATCTATACCTCCATACTCAGAAGAAAATCAGTGCAATACAGGGCAATGTAGTCTTGGATGGAGACAGCTTGCTACAAGGTATAAATTGTTTCATTTTGCACCTAAAGATACCAATGTCAATGTCATTACTGTTAACTTTAACTGCAGGACCATCTTTCCAGAAACACTTCCCAACTGTTTTCAAAACTTCTATTTGAAAGAAACCCCTCCTGTTTTTTTTTTTTCCAAAATCTCCATGTTTACTCCTGTTAGTATCTAGGATGCACTTAGGTACTGTCAACAGAAAAATTCTGGAACAACTGAAAGCCTGAAAGTGAATGGGAATCAAAAGACAACTCAATATTAAAATAGGTAGCAGCATTAATGCCTGGTTTTGTTCTCATTTTACTTATTTAATTGTAAGTGTACTCTGAAAAAGGAAAAGGTAAAGCTGCTGCAGCAGAATTTCCATCTCGCCAAACAGAATGCCAATATGCTGCACAACAAAATTTTGCCATGTACCATAGATCCCAATTGCTCACCTTCATTAAATATCAGCTACAATGAGAAAATTGAAGTAATAAATCACCAAAGAAAATAAACAACAAAAAAAAAATGGATAGGGGAGAGAGAGAGAAAGATATCTAACTGGAACCTTCACTGAATGACAGCTTGCAGACTTACGTCAGTGATTGTCTTCTCTTACTAGTGTGACTGAAAGGACACTTAAAGGCACCTCCATAGGCAAGGACACTTAAAGGTACCTCCATAGGCAGTAATTGCTCCCCCTCACACACACCAGCCTCCTTCCCTAAGATAAAGATAAGCCTAGCAAACACGTCTACCAAATATGAAGAAATGTCTGACAACAAATTTAAATTTTTATTCCACAGTTTCTGCAGTCATGAAATCAAAGCTTAAGGAAGTCTTTGTTTAGGCAAATAAATATATATATGTAAGTAATGCTTCCTTTTCCTTAATTATCTCTGCAAGCAAAGAGTTTCCAAGAAAAATATTTCTTCTAAAACATACTACTTGAAAGATATACAATAACACACATTCAATCAGAACCACAGGATCACAGAAATATGCATGTTGGAAAAGATCCTCAGAATCACCAAGTCCAACCCAGAACTCTACTCTACAAGGCTCACCCCTAAACCATAGCCCCAAGCACCACAGCCAAACCACCTTGAAACACATCCAGGCTTGGGGACTCCACCACCTCCCTGAGCAGCACATTTCAATCCCGGACCACTCTTGCCAGGAATGTTTCTTAATGTCCAGTCTAAACCTACCCAGTGGCAGCTTAAGGCCATTCCCTCTTGTTCTATCACTAATTCCCTGGGAGAAGAGACCAGCAGCAACCTCTCCACAACCTCCTGTCAGGGAGTTGTAGACAGCAATGAGGTCTCCTCTCAGCCTCCTCTGTTTCACACTACCCAGCCCCAGCTCCTTCAGTTGCTCTTCATCAGATTTCTTCTCCAGGCCCTTCACAGCTTCCTTGCCCTCCTCTGCCCTGGCTCCATGTGGCAGTTTAGGCTGGGTGCCCCCTGCCACTGCCGCATGAGATACACCTCTGGTGTCCTGGGTGGCCACCCTATAGGGGTGGACACAGGAAACGGCGTATTTCTACCCATAAATCCTGCGCCCTATAAAGCCATCTGCAGAGTCACATTTGTCCTCTTTCTTCCCTCTCTGCCCCCGTGGGAGATGTCCTCTCTTATCGGGTAATGCCGGGGGAGTATCCTCAAGGCCTCTTAGGCCTGTCTAGGCCTAATGCCAGGAGGAGAATGGAGGGGGGGCAGTCTCAGACCTGGCCAGCCTGAGACTTGCCTAGCTGGGGGAGGGGGAAGAAAGAGCCCTGGGGGTTTGGGTAGACCCTCAGGTAGGGAGAAGGGAAGGATTGGGAAGCTTTGGGAATTCTGTGAGGGGTTCTGTATGCTTTTGGGATATTCTTGGCACTATCCTTTGTAGTCTTTTGTAGCTTCACCAATTGCTTTTCCATTTAAACTTTCCATCACTCTCCAATCCGTTTGTGTGAGTCTCATTCTTTTGTCCCTTTCGGGGCAACAGATGTTCTGGCTGGCCTCAAACCAGCACACTCCAGCACCTCCACATCTCTCTTGCATTCAGCTGCCCAAAACTGGACACAACACTCCAGGTGTGGCCTCCCCAGAGCTGAGTCCCAGGGGACAATCCCCTCCCTGCTCCTGCTGGACACAGCATTGCTGATCCCAGCCAGGATGCCTTTGGCTTTCTTGGCCACCTGGGCACACTGCTGGCTCCTCTTCAGCTGCTTGGCCATCAGCACCCCCAGGTTCCTTTCTGCCAGCAGCTTTCCAGCCACACTGCCCCAAGCCTGGAGTGTTGCTTGGGATTGTTGTGCCCCAAGTGCAGGACCTGGCCCTTGGCCTTGTTGCAGCTCCTCCTGTTAATGTTGGCAATGGATCCAATCTCTCCAAGTCCCTCTGCAGAGCCTCCCTGCCCTGGTGCAGATCAGCACTGACACCTGACTTGGTGTCATCTGTGAGCTCACTGCTGACACACTCTGTGTCTTCATCAAGGTCATCAATACAAATGTTAAACAGAAGTGGTCCCAACGCTGAGCTCTGAGGAACATCACTTGCGAGTGGCCACCAGTTGGACTTAACTCCATTGATCACCACTCTTTGGGCCTGTTTGTCCAGCTTAGATGCCCCTACAATGTACCTTTTCCTCTAGGTACAGATACCTATGTGTTCAGATGAATCAGGATTGCAAAAGGCAGCCCCTGTTTAACACTAAGGAATCACACTGACACATCAAGATCATTGCACTGAAGACAGTCTGGGTAATTTGCAAATTCATACATTGATTGTGCATCAGATTATCATAAAACACTCTGATTGCAAGTGACAGTTTATATTAGGGAAAATGCATAATAAGAGTGGGTGTCCAGTATTTGAAATGGGTGCTCTAAATAGTTCTGGCTTGCTGTTTATCTCAGCTCACCATGCCTATGTCCTGAGACAGAGAGAAAAGGCAATGGGTAAGGGAATGCTCATAAATGATGTTTTATTCCCTACCAGAAGGACTAAGTATTAATGATGTGTAAATATTTCAGAAAAAAAAAAATCTTATTAGCTTGGAGGCCATATGTTAGCATGACAGCTACACTACAGAACAGCAATATGGCTTTATTTGTATGTTTGCAAGAATAACAGCAGATTCCACACTTAATTAAGGTTCTATTAGTATTTTCTCATATTACAAAATCTGTTAAAGGATATATCCCTCAAGACTCTCAACAGAAGCTGTAGTAGCACTTCCTTATGTCCATATTCCCTTGTTTATCACCAGCATGGTTATATGCATATAATTATATGTGCTTACCATTTCCTGGCACTGGAAAAACTTCTAATTGTGTCTTAAGTGTCACTCAGCTTGAAAGTAAAATGTTCACAACAGAGAAAGCTCAAGTAGTCTCCCCACGTGATTAGCCCCCAGCTGTCACTCAGTGAAGCAATAATTCACATCCCAAGACCCAGTGGGCTGAGAGAAAAAGCAATAAGGAAGAGGGAAAGGCTCAAGCTACCCCTTGCTCAAACACCAGCTTGATTTCAAGTTTGAATCCAAAGTTCGTCAATGAGCTTCAGCAATGCTAAGAGAAAAGAAAAACATCCAGTTGGGCACAAAATTAAACCAACTGTATCTGCCTAAAAATAATAGAGCCACGAGGATGCTTAGGGGACTTGAGCATCTCCCCTGTGAAGACAGACTGAGAGCCCTGGGGCTGTTTAGTGTGGAGAAGAGAAGGCTGAGAGGGGATCTGATCAATGTCTATCAAAAGCTGAGGGGTGGGTGTCAAGGGGAGGGGGCCAGGCTCTTTTGGGTGGTTCACAGTGATAAGACAAGGAACAGTGGGTTCAAACTTGAACAGAGAAGATTTCACCTCAACATGAGGAGAAACTGCTTTACAGTGAGGGTG
The DNA here is from genome assembly GCF_027791375.1 of Indicator indicator. Classification (NCBI taxonomy): domain Eukaryota; kingdom Metazoa; phylum Chordata; class Aves; order Piciformes; family Indicatoridae; genus Indicator; species Indicator indicator. The sequence continues at coordinate 32,691,105 of NC_072020.1, forward strand.
ACAGAGCACTGGAATAGGCTGCCCAGAGAGGTTGTGGAGTCTCCTTCTCTGGAGACTTTCAAACCCCACCTGGATGCATTCCTGTGCAGAGTCCCCTGGGTGATGCTGCTTTGGCAGGGGGGTTGGACCCAATGATCTCTTGAGATCCCTTCCAACCTCCAATATACTGTGATACTGTGAAATCATAAAGAATCCCCTGACCTTTTTTATTGTATTTAAGTAACTCTAAATAAAGGAAAGCAAAGCCCAAAGATAAAACAAAACAAAAAACCCACACACAAACAAAACCCTAAACCAACAAACCACACTCCAAAACAAAGGTACAGTAAACATGTCTGTTCCCCTGTAGGGGAAATGAGCTGCTGTGAATAATGAAAACCTCACTCCATCACAAGTCCTGCAGTATTGAATATTTACTTAACATCTATTTTTCATCATGTTTTCTTTACCAATGTGGTACAGATTTCAGCCATCTAAAGTAAAGATTCTGAGGTCATCTGGGCAGGATTGCAAGAAAAGCCTTTTTTTCACAGACCTTGAAGTTTGAATTGAAGAGCAAAGTCTCACCTTGCATTACCCAAGAAAATCATTAGGTTTTATTACCTGCTTCCCTATATGTTACTGACATTTTATTGGTTGTTTTCAAGTTAATGAATCAAATACAGTTTATTAAGAGGTTATTCATTTTTAAAAGCATTTCAGAAGGGAAAAAAAATTATTATTTTCTTGTTCCCTAAGTATCTGAGATGCTCAGATGACCAATACTTTAAAAGCAGTCTGACAAGTGATGGTACTGCCAAAACATTCTGGCAGAATAAGGTCTCTAGTAGACCTAATAGCAGGGGGTATCCATGTGCCCACTGGCAGCAGCACGCACAGGGTGCTCACCGAGAAGGAAAAGCCCAGTGGTCACAGCTATACAAATATCTGTGACAACCTCAGAGAGTTGCAACTTTGCAATTATTTCAGCTACCATTGGCTGGAAACAAACAGAGCTGCCTGATTATACTGCAGCAGGCTGCCAGTGAAATTGGTTTGAAGTGAGAGAGAGAGTAAGAACAAAACACAGAAGAGAAAGAAGAACATGCTCTGAACTCGTGGCATCTAAAAACAAAATTGGTTAAAATGTTTACTCTCCCATGGGAAAATTAAGAGATTAAATAATCAGTTATGATAAATGAAATAGCACCAGGCAAACCTCTTTATCCCTTTGAACTATTATGGGATGTGATGAGGTCAGAGTACTGCTGTGCCAAGAGAAAATAAGCAGCATGGGATGTTCACGTCACACTTGAAGCAGGCCATGTGCCACGGAGAGACAACACTCTGTGTGTGTGTATGTGTGTCTGTGTGTCTGTGTGCAAGCATCTGGTGAACAATTACCTACACCAGAAACTTGGCACATACACAATTTTTTCTCTGAATGGACATGAAAGGAAAATCTCTTTCCTCATCTCTGGTCCACAGTATTGCCACAGGGACATTATTAACCTTAATTAGTCATCCAGCTTGCACATCATTTGAAATAAACTTAAAACTTGCAAATGTTGTATAAGAAAGGCTCTGATTTAATAACCCAGCATGAAGCCTGGCTATTAATTCAAGGCCACATGGAGCAGCTCTGCTGCAAGGACAGGCTGAGGGAGCTGGGGGTGTTCAGCCTGGAGAAGAGGAGGCTCTGGGGAGACCTCATAGCAGCCTGGCAGTACCTGAAGGGGGCTACAGGAAGGCTGCAGAGAGACTGTTTGCAAAGGCCTGCAGGGACAGGACGAGGGACAATGGCTTCAAAGTAGGGAAGAGCAGATTTACATTGGATGTTAGGAAGAAGTTCTTTACTTTCAGGGTGGTGGAACACTGGCACAGGTTGCCCAGGGAGGTGGTTGAGGCTTCTTCCCTGGAGACATTCAAGATGAGGCTGGAGGAGGCCCTGGGCAGCCTGATCTAGTTGGGGATGTCCCTGCTGAGTGCAGGGAGGTTGGACCGGATGAGCTTTGGAGGTCCCTTCCAGCCTGGACCATTCTATGATTTTATGAATACAGATGTAAAATCCCTAGCTGTGGATCTTTGAATGCATCCTGCAGAACTAACTGAATTTCAAAACAAAGCCATGGCCAGCTGCCCAGTTACCCATAAAAATGCTTTTATGCAAAGAGTGGAATTGTAGCAAATTGAAACCCATCTATGCTGAACAGAACTAACAGGCACTGTCACTGAACTAACCCCTTCCCAGCATGTTTACTGACACAGAGATTGTTCATCTTGCCTGACCTTCCTGGAGAGGTGAATAAACAACAAGCACAAATGGAAGAACAGCTTGAAAGAACCAATGCTATGCTGTCTATGGATAATGTACCTTAAAGATTATTATTTTCTAGACCATTTAATCTAAATGTTATGACTAGTAACAGACTATTTAAACCGTTTACTTCTTATTTCAGTGTAAAGGTATGAAACCATAAGATTTAAATCCCTCCTTCCCAAGAATTTCTCTCAAATAACAGCAATTCATTCTGTAACACTATTCCACTGGCATATAAAAGTTGATAAACAAGCTTTTTTTTTTGTGACAAGATTTTCCTACCTCACAAAACAGATATAAACCAAACCCCAACTATTTCTAAGAGGAATATGCAACAACAAAATAATGCATAACTGTAACTGGCACAAGAGCTGGCAAAGATGCTCTCCATCATTTATCACTGGTCCTGGCTAACTTGGCAGGTCCCAGATGACTGGAGGTTGGCCAATGTGATGCCCATCCACAAGAAGGGCCAAAAGGAGGCTCTGGGGAACTATGGGCCTGGCAAAGTTACGGAGCAGCTCATCCTGAGTGCCATCGAGCAGCATGTACAAGACAACCAGGGGATCAGGCCCAGCCAGCATGGCCTTAGAAAAGGAAGGTCCTGCCTAACCAACCTGATCTCATTCTATGACTGGGTGACCCCCCCTGGCAGACAAGGGGAGGGCTGTGGATGTGGTCTGCCTAGACTTGAGCAAAGCCTTTGACACAGTCTCCCACAGCACTCTCCTGAAATAGCTGGCAGCCCATGGCTTGGACAGGTTCACCCTTGGCTGGGTTAAAAACCGGCTGGATGCCCAGGCACAGAGAGTGGTTGTGAGTGGTGCCTCATCCAGCTGCTGTGGTGTGACCAGTGCTGTTCCCCAGCAATCAGTACTGGGCCCAGTTCTATTCAACATCTTTACTGATGACTTGGATGAGGGGATCCAGTCTGCCCTTAGTAACTTGAGGGGAGAGTTCATCTGCTGGAAGGTAGGAAGATACTCCAGAGAAACCTGGCCAGGCTGGGTCTATGTGCTGAGGCCAATGGTATGAGATTCAACAAGGCCAAGGGCAGGCTCCTACACTTTGGCCACAACAACCCCATGCAGGCTACAGAGTGGGGATGAGAGGCTGGAGAGCAGCCTGGCAGAGAGGAACCTGGCAGTGCTGGGGGACAGCAGCTGGACAGGAGCCAGCAGTGTGCCCAGGGGGCACAGGAGGCCAATGGCATCCTGGCCTGGATCAGGATGTGTGACCAGCAGGAGCAGGGATGGAATTCTGCCCTGTGCTCAGCACTGGTGAGGCCTGACCTCCAGCACTGTGTGCAGCTCTGGGACCTCACTGCAAGAGAGATCCTGAGGTGCTGGAGCAGGTCCAGAGGAGAGCAACCAGACTGGGGAAGGGACTGAAGGGAAAGGCTGATGAGGAGAGGCTGAGGGAGCTGGGGGTGTTCAGCATGGAGAAGAGGAAACTTAGAGAGGACCTTATCACTCTCTACAACTACCTGAAGGGAAGCTGTAGGCAGGTGGGGGTCAGGCTCTGCTCCCAGGCAACTTGTGACAAGATGAGAGGACATGGCCTGAAGGTGCACCAGGGGAGGGTTAGGTTGGATGTTAGGAAGCACTTGCTCCTGGAAAGGGGAATTAGCCACTGGGACGGACTGCCCAGGGAGGTGGTGGAGACTCCATCCCTGGAGGTGTTTCAAGCAAACCTGGATGTGGCACTTAGTGCCATGGTCTGGTCAGTGTGGTGGTGGTAGGTCACAGGCTGGACTGGATGATCTCAGAGCTCTATTCCAGCCGCAATAATTCTGTGATGCTGTGCACCCTATATAAATTGTACAGTCATCAGAAATAGAGTTTTTGATCTTCCATCCTGTCAGCTTCCAAATACAATAGATCTTGCATATTAAAATCTCTGAAGTTTCCAAAAGGGTCTCAGCTAAAAGCACATACACAAATTTATCAGTTAAACCTTTTTTTTACCTCCTTATCAAGGACACCAGACATCTCCAATTTTCTCTCTAAATTATGTAGATTTGGGGGGAGGGGGGGGGGCAATAAATTTGCAGATCATCTTATACCATTAATCAGATTCACACTATGTACAAGTTGCACACTGCATATACAGATAGGATGGAGGTTTGGAGGCCAAAATATTGAACTTCTATACTTGAACCATGTATGAACTTAGATGCATTTAGAAAAATTCTGAAATTTATGCTGCTCAGACACAATATTTAGAAGGGCACAACAGTTTTATGGCACTTTGAAAACTTCCACTGTTTATTTCCTAAAAGTACTTGTAATTGCTACTGCCTCTTACTACTGTCCTATGGATGAAACTGCTTTATGAGGAGAGCAACACTGGAATTGAAGAATTTATAACTGAAGCATCTTGAATCTCTGCAGCATTTCCAAGAGTACTTTACTTTGAGTTTGATTTAGTGCTTGCCTGACTGACTTTCCTTCTATGAGGCTACTTATTTACCACCCCTTTAGTTCTTTGCTTTGTTATTACAAGGAAGTACATCCCAGCTCAGCAGCCATTAGTGACTCTTAATACATAGCATTCCAGTTCAAGAGGGACAGGGATCTACTTGAGAGAAGCCAACAGAGGGCTACAAGGATGCTGAAGGGACTGGAGCACTGCCTGGTGAGGAGAGGCTGAGAGCCCTGGGAATGGATGAATATAAAACAACTTTCCTGAGTCCTTAGGTACAGAACTCCTGTGGTTGTTTTTGTTAATGTTCAAATAATTGAACATACACAGTGAAGGCTGTGTGAGATTTTTCTTATTATTATTCAGTGAATTGGAAAAAAAAAATCAGTTGCTTAACAAATTTTGTGGACTGGTTTTCACATAGCTTTAAAATGCAATGTTGGTTGTGTTGTACTGAAGGTAAAATACATTCAGTGACCTGGGGCTTTTTAGTCTGGAGAAGAGAAGCCTGAGAGGGGATTTAATAAATGTCTATAAATATCTGAGGGCTGGGGATCAAGAGGGAGGGGACAGGCTCTGCTCACTTGCACCCTGGGATAGGACAAGGGGCAATGGAGATAAACTCCAGCACAGGAGGTTCCACCTCAACAGGAGGAGGAACTTCTTCACAGGAGGGTCCCAGAGCACTGGAACAGGCTGCCCAGAGAGGTTGTGGAGTCTCCTTCTCTGGAGACTTTCCAGCCCCATCTGGATGCCTTCCTGTGTGACCTATGCTGGATTCCCTGGTCCTGCTCTGGCAGGGGGGTTGGACTCAATGATCTCCTGAGGTCCCTTCCAAGCCCTAACATCCTGTGAGCCTGTAATTTAGTGCAGTCTTTCTCTTTGAAATTTAATTTATCTAAATTTAATCTGCACAACTGTCTTCTTCAGGCTACAAGTAAAAAAAAAAAGTCATATGGAGGGAGAAATGAACAAGTCTCTCTTTGAAAACTCTTAAACCAGAGCTTTAGTTCATTTAACTGAGTTCAGAAATTATATACCCTGGAGTAGTCCTACGTTTGGAAAAAAAGCTTAACACAATAATTACACAATATATTCCAAGTTGTGTAAAAGTTCTTTGAACTTCAATTAATGTTAGTATCAAAAGTTGTAGGCAGAGTTTGGGGTTTTTTTGGTTGGTTAGTTGTTTTTTTGTTGTTCATAGAATCATAGAATCAACCAGGTTGGAAGAGATCTCTAAGATCACTCAGTGCACCCTATCACCCAGCCCTATCCAACCAACCAGACCATGGCACTATTGCCTCATCCAGCCTTCTCTTGAACATCTCCAGGGAAGGTGACTCCACCTCCCTGGGCAGCACATTCCAATGGGCAATCACTCTCTCTGTGAAGAACTTCTTCCTAATATTGTTGTTGGTTGGTCTTGGTTTTGTGTTATTTGGGGTGTTTTTAGACAGAGAACTGCCACATTTAAATATCAGAACAAGAAAAGGTTGGTTACAACACTCCACTATAGAAATTCTAATGTAATTCAGTTTTGGAAAGCATACAAAAGCCTCAAAAGATTAAACATGGGAGGGTAAGTGCACCATTTTTCACTGAAAATTGTATGTCAGCCACAGAGAGCAAACAATGTTGGTATGTGGAGTCATAGAGTGTTAGGATCAGATACAAAGTGCAACAGAAGAATTCCTATTTTATTTGCATTTTGTTCTGCAAATAGGTTATCAAATATCACCATCCTGTTCCTAAATCCCTGTGAACAGTTAGTTCCCTGGTAACCGCTTTACTATTAATTTCCTCACCTGAACAGTATCATAGAAATCAGGGGACCTTCCCTTCAATTTTGGCAAGTCACTAGGTCCTGACTGTAGCCTGGAGATCTGGGCATAAGCACTGTTCCACAAGCAGGCATTTTTGAATGGAAAAGTGGGAATGTGAACTAGATGGATTTGGACAGAGTTAAAGTTGCGTTTTCCTTTCCCCGTTTTGTTCCTGTTTTCCTACAACAGGATAAGCATAAAAGAACATAATTATCTTCTGCTTGTGCCTCTTTCCCTCCACTGCAGGGGAAGCCTAGTTGGCTAGTTTGAGCCACATGCTGAAGTTTTAACTGTGCTAAGGGTAGATGAAATTAATCTCTCCCTACAACCTTCAAACACATTCACAACCTCCAAACATATTTACAGCTTCCAACTGCTCTCCAGGTGAGACAAGGACAAGTCATAAGAGTGTGTCAGGACCAGATGAAGTAGGATTTGCAGAGAAAGTATCATTTTCTTACATCAGCAGATAGAGATACTGAGGGAAATAAAGCTTTTTGACACTCAAAGCCTTTGTCAGACATGAAAAAAAAAATAGAGGAAACACCAAGCTCCAAGTAACAGTTTGAAAATGTTTGGTTTGTATAAGAAGGTTTGTTCCAGAAAAATTAGACAATCTTCAGAAAAGGAAGTTAGAAGAGAGTATCTCCCAGCCTAAGAGAATCCCTCAGAAGAGAGAGGACCAGAGGGCTGCCATTTCTCCCGTCAGCATACCCCTGAGGAGGCCACAAGCTCTCTGTAAGGGAGTAGAGTATCTCTGACTCTCAGACCCCAGCTGTGGGAAGTGAGGTACCAGAACTGTCCCCTGAAACCTGGCCCTCAATGCAGCTGCTCATCCAGAACAGAGCTGAACATTTAGCCACACTACTTACTCTGTAAAGTCCTATCCTTCAGAGGGAAAAGGCAGTAACCATACCAGCTGTCTCTCTAAGTGTAAAGAGATACTGAGAGAAATAAAAGCTTTTTGACAACTCAAAGCCTTTGTCAGACTTGAACAAAATAGAGGAAACACCAAGCTCCAAATAACAGTTTGAAAACATTTGGTTTGTATAAGTAGCTTTGGTCCAGAAGAACTAGACAATCTTCAGAAAAGGGGAGCTGGACATACAAGGAGCAGAACATTGGTAGGGCTAGGAGCAGTAACTCATAGTCTGCTCCCCAAGCATGAGGAGTAAATACTTAGCACCTAGAGAACAGCTGGGAGTTGGGAGGTGTTACTCAAGAGAAATGATAATCTGTCATAATACCAATGTCTCTGCAATCTCTTGCATTTAGCATCTACTGCCATTTTACTTTCAGGACTGATTTTCATTTTTAAAGATTTTTTGCTGTTGAAGATATTTTTTCTTTTGAAAATCAATTCTATGAAGTGAGGGAGGTGGGAGGGGGTTGTTTCATTTTGGTTTGCATGTTTTTTGGGTTTGAGTTTTGGTTTGTTTTGGGTTTTTTTTTTAATAAAGTGTTCCTTTTCTTAGTTATTTCATCCATTACTCATTGCCTGTAAGTTTATTCTGGTCTATTTAATACTAACTCTATTTGATTTTGCCCACTCCACTAGCACTGAATAAAGCAAACCATATACTGAAATTTGCACATATTTAGTTGTCAAAAAACAAGGAGCCCCTGCAAGGCTGCAGATGCAGAGACATCTGAAAAATGTCTTGCAGAGTGATGGATACTCCAAGTCACATAAATATCATCCAATGTCCAGCATCACTTGTATACATCACATCTAAATCCCAACTCAGCAACACCACAGATACGTTAGAAGGCAGAAAAAACAATATCTAAATGTTCCAAAACCAGTTTTCATCTTAGGATGGAGGTTGTAGATGTTGGGGAACAGGATGGAAATAAAAGGGAGGGAAAGTGAGGTAAGGAAGTCATAGAATCACAGAATTGTCAGGGTTGGAAGGGACCTCAAGGATCATCCAGTTCCACCCCCCCTGCCATGGGCAGGGACACCTCACACTACACCAGGTTGCTCACAGCCACATCCAGCCTGGCCTTAAAAAACTCCAGTCAGGAAACTTCTTTAAAGATATGTTTTAGTAGAAGACCAAGTAGCCCATGATATATTTTATGTGGAGCACAGCACAAAATATCTATGGGAAATAAAGCCCACAGCAACAAAACCAAATTGCTCAGACCGGGTTGCTTCTTTCTTGTGACCGGATTACAACTAACAGTAACGTTACTCTTTGGTACCATTTGAAGGGGGAGCTTTAGCCTAGTCCCTGACTGAAAGGACTGAAAGTAAAAGAAAAATAATGCTAAAGTCTATAGAATTCACTGGATTGCTAATGGGGATATAGAGCAGAGGCAGAAACAGTTCTTGCTCTCTTTTCTTCTTCTGTCTCTTCTGCTTGCAACTTCTCTCTCTCTCCCCCATGGCCTTGCCAGGGGATCTCTGTTGTGACTCCTGTGTGAGGTAATGGGAAGGAGGGAGGGAGTGGGGGAGGAGCTGAACGGTGCCCCTGGATCCATCCAGGGGGGTCTGAGGAGTTTCTGTGTTGTTTATAAATTGTAAATATCTCTATGTTGTACATCTCTTGGATATTTTGTACATATTCATTGCATTTCATGTTTCTTGATTGTAGTTTGCTTGTAACTAGAGCTTCATTTGCTTCCATCCCAAACTGAGCTGGTCTGGAGATTTATTTTGGGGGTAGTTCTCCAAATTAGCTGGGGCCTAATTTTAACCCACCACACTCCTGAAGAGCCTTTTTTTTTTTTTTGCTGAGGGCCATCCTTAGACTCATGAGAAAAGTGTTAACACTTCCTCAGATCACACACAGATAAGTTTGAGAGCCTTACTTTTCCAATAGCTTACTAAAAATGTGCACTACAGTATATCAGAAAAATGGAGCTGCTGCAAAAGCCCTCGAGGCTAAACCCAAAAGGTATCATCACATTCTGCAGAATATATGCTACAGGCAACCAGAACACATTTGATAGCATGTCACATAAAATCAGATGGGTAAGTGGCAACTGCCATCTATTCATATATATCAAAAGTGCTGGATGTCAAACATCCATCAAATAGTCAGAGCTTGTATTATTTTTCTCCATCTACATAGGAACTGCAATTCCAGTAGCATTTCATTACAAAACCTATGATTACAATAGTTCAGAAATAGCAGTAAAACACAAAACCCCATCACTACTGTATCTCACTTTAAACAGATATGAGTGTTTTGGTGATTATTTATAATTATTTTCATGAAGAAGGCCCTCCTGCTTCATTGCTGAGAAACTCTGAGTGTAAAACATTCCTAAGCTCATCAGAGCAAACATCTTCCCAAGTCATGGGTTCTCCAAAACACATAAACATTATGCAATGTCCAACTTCACATGTACACATCACATCCAAAACCAAACTCAACAACACTACAGATGAGTTATAAGACAGGGAAACAATATAAAATCTAAACTCTTCACAGAATTCAGAATGAAGTAGCACACTCCCCCTCACAAGAATCTGACTTAACTCAGAAGTTCATTGCTTCAGCAATTCTAAGTAAACCATTCTCATACTTCTCAAACCAAAACTGTGGTGGTATTTATTGCATGGAAGATAGACAGGCTGCACATCTCAAACCTTTCCCTGCAGTTTCCTGCCTAATGACCTCTTCTTGTGACTGACAGCTCTGACAGACTCAGCTGAAAGATGATTTTAATGAAACCCCATTTTCCAAAGGGAGACCATTGTCCTAGAATTATTTTTGTCCTAATCATAACTTACAGCACAAAAAGGTCTCTCCTTTTCTCCTCTAACCTCAATATAATTTTAAATTGAAATACCAAACTCTTTTCACACAATTGGGTCTACTGACTTTCAGGCAGCTTTGCAAGAAGATATTTTCTTGAGCTTAGGTAAAGCCAGAATGATAGCTCATTTTGAATAAAATGGGCCTTGGACAATTTATAGAATAGGATGTTCTATTCAGTTGAATAGGATCTGTCAGTCAGAAGACCTATAGTCTGGAAGCATTCAACTCAGTACATGGAATCTGAAGAGACATTTAAATCCCAGCAAATCCTGGTTTTCCTCTTTAAAGGGGAGATACTGATGTGACTGCTTAGAAAACAAACTCTAAGAGATTTTTAAACCTGTGCCAGGTGTTAGCTAAGAGGGCATTCCACTTCTGAGCCTTCAGACAACTACTTGAACCAACATTGCTGAGCTCACACAGATATGCTTTTTAAAAAGCCCATCATCAGGTAGTTCTGAGCTCTTCAGGAGATGGCACAGCTGTGATGCACTGCTTGTTGAAATCTGAGTGAAAAACAACAGGAGAGAGCTGTGTACCCTGAGTCAGCAAGCTGGACCCATACCCTTGCTGAAATCCCAGAGGACAGAGGCAGGGAGAGAACTGTCAGCTACTAGGAGTGAGAGCCTACAGGCTCCCATAAACTTGGGCTTTCTGTTGCCTCTGACACTGAACATTGGGTTTGTTCCAGCGAGCCAACTGAATGTTTCAGCAGCATGGCAAATACTGTATTAAGGTGCAGAAAGGGAAGAATAAGGACATGAAGCATGCTGCATCTTAAGGAAAATGAATATGCTGCTTACCTCTCAGGAATAACCTTGAGGGCTTCCAGGAGGAACTAAAGCTGTCTCTTGTTATTTAAGATGCAAGATCATTCCAATGTCAATGAAACATGAGGACTAAGACATGCAGCTAAGATATAGGAACTGAATCTTTACAAAGTCCTGTTTCTTTATCTGCTGTTCTGCAAACAGCTCTTCTCTCAAGTGAACCATTCCCTCCAAACCCTTACAAAATTCAGTACTGCAGGTTCAAGTTTGTGTGCTGTTTTTTGCAGAGTAAAACTTTAAAACAAGCTTGCAAAAGTCTGCACTACAGCTGTGCATTGTGCACCAACAGCAGAGTTTCATTAGCAGGGAGCTGCAGCAGTGGTCCATGAAGGAGGTAGCCCTGAGCCAGTCACAGCCACTTACAGCCAGCACTGAAAGCAGCATTAACAGCCCATCACCCCTCAAAACCTCAGGCAGGCTTAAGAGAGGCAGTGACAGTGGCAAATAGACTGGAAACATGCTATGGGCAGGAGGTATTCTATACCAAAGAGAGAGGCTGAGGGAGCTGGGGCTGTTCAGCCTGGCGAAGAGGAGGCTTGGGGGGGGACCTTATCACTCTCTACAACTACCTGAAGGGAAGCTGTAGTCAGGTGAGGGTCAGGCTCTGCTCCCAGGCAACTTGTGACAAGAGGTCATGGCCTGGAGCTGTGCCAGAGGAGGTTTAAGTTGGATGTTAGGAAGCACTTCTTCATGGAAAGGGGAATTAGACACTGGAATGGACTGCCCAGGGAGGTGGTGGAGTCACCATCCCTGGAGGTGTTTCAAGCAACATTGGATGTGGCACTTGGTGACATGGTCTGGTCAATGTGGTCATAGGCCAGACTGGATGATCTCAGAGGTCTATTCTAGCCTCAGTAATTCTGTGATTCTGTGAAAAGGAAGCATTGTAGATTTTAGACTCTGCTTGTAAATACAGCTTTTCATTTGCTTCCAGACTGGGCTAGCCTGGTTATTGTTGGTGGGGGGGGAATTTCAGCTCACACCGACACACTTTTTATTTTTGGCGCCCAACGTGGGGCTCGATTGCTTGTTTGATTTATTTCTGCTCAGATTAGGAAGCAAAATGAAGCTGTTTTGGATTTTGAGTAATTTTATTTCCTCTGTTATCAGTGTGATTGTCTACAGATGGGCTGTTTCCTGCATGATAGACAAGATTGTGAGATATGTGGCATATAAGTCGTTTCTTTGGGTTAAGAACAAGTTACTGAATGTTGGTGAATTCTGTTATGGTCTTATTGGGCTAAGAAGCTATGGTAACTCAACTATGGATCTGCTAGCAGACACATATGAGTTTGTTACTCCTCTTACAACTACAGAGGGTCTTTGGAACCAGTGGTACCCTAGATATCTTGTACTAGCCTTAATCTTAATTTTGTTGCTTCTTGGAATAATCATATGGCTACTGATAGCACTGTGTCAAGAAAGACATAAGGCTACTTGCTCTTCCAACTCTGCTGTGAATGTGAAAACCAAGCCAGTAAATTTGGTGGCCACTGTAACCAGAAAGCGTAAAGGAGCTGCAGAGGAGATGCAGATGCTGCAGGAGATGGTGCAGATGGAGATGAGGGTCCTTCTACTCAGGGTCCCTCTGTTAAGAAAGATCCTTCTGATGAGGAAGAGAGGGTTAGCCTTAAAACTCTGGTAGACCTCTTGAGACCCCACATGGATGATGGAGATGTAGGTCAGGATGTAGACCCTGGTAGATTAGCAACTGCTGGTAGTGCCTCTGAACTCAAAGAAATTCAACGGAGGATTAAAATAGGATTATGGGGACAGCGACCTCAGGATGATGATGATGATGATGAGGATGACATACAGTCAGCTAATGCACCCAGACAGGAAATTAGACATGTGAGGAAGGATTACATCAGAGGAGATAATGAGCCAGTCCTGTCTTGGCTAGCCAGGTGTTTTGATATGGGAGCCCCAGCATTGGTGGTAGGTGACAAGTCGGCCTCTCAGTTGGGGATGCTCTCAAAGGATACAGGCATAGACAGGCACCTAGGCAAGTGCATTGGTAAAGTTTCTCTGTGGGCACGCCTCCTACTGGCAGTCTCGCTGAGGTACCCCAGCAGAGATGATTTACCATGGAACCCTAAGCCTTGGACCACAATAGCTGAGGGAATCAAGCGTCTGAGAGAGTTTGCTGTGAGAGAAGTAATGTATGGAGATCATAAGACCCTGAATCCTGATGAAATTCCTGTTGGAACAGGCCTTGCCAAAAAGCTCATTAAGCTTGCTCCTCCTAATTATGCTACTATTCTGGCAAGCAGGATTGTGGCAAGAAATTATGGTGGAGCACCTCCTACTGTTGGCCATTTCACTGACCAAATGAGGCAGTTGGAGGATAGTCTTGCACGTACTTCTTTGGTTTCAGCCATTGAAACTCTGTCTGGAGAAGATGAAGAATTGCATGAAAGAGCTGAAGGAGGAACTTAAAACCTCCATATCCAACTTGATGAAGGGGGATGATTCTGATTCCTCTTCCTCCAGATGGATACAAGTTTCAGCTGTTAGGAACAGACGTGCTCCAAGAAGGCCATTCCAGAATAGGTCAAACCAAAACAGACAGCAGAGGCAATCACGTGGCAGTATCTGGATAACTCTGCGTGATCAGTTTGGTGAGAACATGAACAGATGGGATGGTCAACCAACTTCTGATCTTTTCAAGAGGTTACGGGAGCTGCAGAGGGGCAGATCCCGAGGTAGCAATACCAGGAGGGTAGCTGTCGCTTCCTCAGTTTCCCAGAACAACTCTGATAGCTCCAACAGTGATCCTAATTCTGGTGCTGGACGTTGTGCCAGCTGTACATGTGGAGGTAATCCCCACCATTAGGGGTGCCCTGCCTTCCGCCAGGGGGAGGTAAGGGATAATGGAGATAACAGAATCTATTGGGATGTGTACATCCAGTGGCCTGGCACTTCAAAATTTCAGAAGTACAGGGCCTTGGTTGACACAGGAGCTCAGTGCACCATCATACCATCAAATTATCAAGGGGGAGAATCTATAACTATTCAGGGAGTCACTGGTGGATCTCAAGAGTTGTTTAAGATAGAGGTTGATATAAGTTTAACTGGGAAGCAGTGGAAGAAACATACTATTGTAACAGGTCCTAATGCACCTTGTATTTTGGGAATTGACTTTCTGAGAGAAGGGCGTTTTAAAGACCCTAAGGGTTACAAATGGGCTTTTGGAATAGCAACTGTAGAAATTGATGGAGGAAAATTGAAGTTGTCCATTAGACCTGAGCTTTCAGATGAATCTGCAGTTGTGGGACAACATGAGATAGAGGATGTAAAGCTGCCGGTTGCTTCTCAAACTGTGCATCACAGACAATACAGAACCAACCGTGACTCTTTGGTGCCCATTCAAAACTTGATTCGTCAGTTGGAGAGTCAGAAGGTCATCAGCAAAACTCATTCACCTTTCAACAGTCCACACTCTGAGGGACTGCAGCAATAACTGACCCACACAGGAGTAGGGACACCTCTGAGAGACTGCAGCCACAGATGAAGCATACTGGGACAGCAACACTTCCAAGGGACCCTGGTTGTCAGGAAACCCATGTCAAGGCAGAGACATCCCCAAGAGAAGTTTGGCCTGTGGATGACACTCCAGAGCAGGGATATTAAGAAAGAGGATGGCAGGGAAAACACTGAAACAATAAAGAGCACAAACGTACCAACATGGTGCATGAATCCATCTTTCATGCTTCACCTCACCAAAGGATCTGGGGCATACTAAACCTAACTGCAACAAAAATAAGGGAAGCTGAGACTAAGAAGATGTGGTAGGTTTAAACCACCCAACTGATTTGGAGAAACTACCCCCAAAACAAAAATCACCAGACTAGCTCAGAAGGTTTTGGAAGTAAATGAAGCTCTATTTACAAGCAAACCAAACTCGAGAAATATGAAATGCAATTAATATGTACAAAATATCCCAAGATATGTACAATATAGAGATATTTACAATTTATAAACAACACAGAAACTCCTCAGACCCCCCTGAACGGATCCAGGGGCACCATTCACCTCCTCCCCCACTCCCTCCCTCCTTCCCATTACCTCACACAGGAGTCAAACAGAGATCCCCTGGCAAGGCCACGGGAAAGAGAAAGAGAAGTTGCAAGCAGAAGTGACAGAAGAAGAAAAGAGGGCAAGAACTGTTTATGCCTCTTCTCCATATGCCCATTAGCAAGTCAATAAATTCTATAGACCTTAGCATTATTCTTTTTTTGTATCCAATGGTAATTCATTTTCAATCTTTGCAGTCAGGGACTAGGCTAAACTTCCCCCTTCAAACTGTAACAGAAGGGGTTAGCTTAAGCTGTGCATGGGGAATGGGAAGAAAATGAGTTACTTGTTTGATTGTTTCTTTATTTCTCCCCCCTCAATACTCAAATCCATGAACAGAAGTTTCTGTTAATTGGTAAAAAAAAAAATTAATTCAGCAAAGATTCCAAAGTCAAGGTTGTTTTGCACATACCAAACTGCAATACCAAGGTGACTGAGATTATTTCTTTGGGCTTCATACTATGTAGAAATGTAACAGGCTTTAGCCTTTTTGTTTCAGCACTGGTACAGACCATCATTGGTATCATTAGGGCATTAGTATATTTAATAGCTTGGGGAAAGACAAACAGACTGCAGTAACATCCTGTTAGGTTATCCTTCAACACTTACCTGAGCTACATAGAGTTGAAAGCAAGTTCATTGGAACAGATTTCTCCAGACTGACCAGAATAAGTCCTTGTCATTACCCTATTTAAGTAAAAATGGCACTGTAATTACTTCAGGCACCCATGTAGCACAAATTATGATGTTATTTCATTTTAGATGGTCTCAGATATTAACTTTGCTTTCCTCTCACTTAGACTATGTCATGAACGTGTGAATTAACAACAGGAAAGCAAACAGCAGCAATTTCTACCTCATGATCCTGAAAAGCCCTGGCAATTGCTAATGATGGGAGGTTTGCTTCAAGGTTCAAATCACGTTTAACAGTGAACCAAACCTTTGATTCTTTGGTTTCTCTTGAATAGCCTCATTTGAGTTCATAAATGTTTCATATTTATTGGTAATAATTAGCACATTCCTTGACAGTTAGCAAATACTGATAGGATTAAGTCCAAAAGGTTGTAGTTTTGACTTCCCTAAACAGGTCAAACAATCCAAAGGAGTTTAGCTTTTTCACATGTTCAGGTTTTGCCACAAGGAGAGTGTTACATTCACTATTTTGGTCATTTTTAAGTTTTAAAAACAAATAAATGAAAACAATAACAACACAAACCAACACTTCTTGCATTATGTACACTGCAAGGAAAATGCTTGCTTTGGAACTCAAAATTCCAGCCATGTTACTTCAATTCGAAATTCCATCCATAGAATTACATAATCAGACACACAGATCACCTCTGCTCTTTAACTTAAGGATAACTAGTAAAGTCAGTTTAGAGCTCCCCAGTTCAAGAAAGACAGGGATCTGCTGCAGAGAGTCCAAAGGAGAGCCAGGAGGATGCTTAGGGGACTTGAGCATCTCCCCTGTGAAGAGAGACTGAGAGCCCTGGGGCTGTTTAGTGTGGAAAAGAGAAGACTGAGAGGGGATCTGATCAATGCCTATCAATAGCTGAGGGGTGGGGGGCAAGTGGAGGGGGCCAGGCTCTTTTGGGTGGTTCACAGTGATAAGACAAGGAACAATGGGTTCAAACTTGAACATAGAAGATTTCACCTCAACATGAGGAGAAACTACTTTACAGGGAGAATGACAGAGCATTGGAACAGGCTACCGAGAAACGTTGTGGAGTTTCCTTCTCTGGATACATTCCAAACTCACCTGGCTGCATTCCTGTGCAGACTCCCCTGGGTGATCCTGCTTTGGCAGTGTGGTTGGACTGGATGATCAGCTCTGGAGATCCTTTCCAACCTCTAACATTCTATGATTCCATGAAAGTCTGCTGCAATGCCCAAATATGCAAGGCTATCGTTTCAAATTATTTTCCTCTGAATTTGATCTGATTTTTACTCAAAGGTGCTAATTTTCTGGCACTTTGTGACAGTAAATCTATACACTAGTTTTTCTAAACATTAAAAACACTTACTACATGCTTATTTTAAATTTAGAAGGACAGCTGGGCTTCAAGCCCTAGATACACACATATGTATCTCAGGTGCATGGCAAAAAAAAAAAAAAAAAAAAAAACAAAAAAAGAGCATATGAGAAGCAGCTTGTGTTAAGACATTCAAGGACACAAGTTGGGTATCAGGTTATCTCTAAAACGCTTTGCTTTTTCCTACCACATAGATGTCTTCAGAACCAGCAGATTACTATGCACTAACTTTCAAGAAAGCCTGTAACAAATCTAAGCCTTTTCCACCTAGCAGGAGGTGCCTGAATGAAATTCTGAGATTTGGGATGAAACTGAAGGCTTTAGCATGGCACTCAAAGAACAGCCTCCATTTTTTTGCAAAGCAATATTATTGCAACCTACCTCCCAATGCCAGCCATCCTTAAAACAGTAAATCAGTTTCTGTTCTTCACTGATACACAGCTACATTGTGCTTTATGAGCTAGGAAATGGTAATGAGACCAAGAAGGAACTCCATGAGAATAAATAAGTGTATTTTCCAGAAGTTTTCCTAAACCAGCTTCATCAATCATCAATACTTTGATAGTAGGTGAACCTGGGACACAGCCATATCATGTGCTCCCAGTTGAAACCTAGAGAGTAGAAGGTAGGAAAACTTATTCCTGACTGCAGGACAGAAAATGAATGCTCTGTCTTGGCAGTAAAAAGTTATTAGGGGGAAGCTGCATTTCAGAGAGACGGTCTTTTCTCACAATAAAAAATGTTTATCAATGGAATAGAAACAACAAAACACAAAAACGTAAGACAGCTGTAGCAGAACATGCCTGAAGTTCTGACTGCTCACATGTTTGTGTCAATAGATTACCTAAACCTAAATTCTCCCTTTCCTATGTGGTAAAGTGTTGTAGGACAGTTCATTGTTCTCTATTTGGCCTCCTGTCCTCATCACAGCCCACAGTGCCTGGTTTTCTAGGGATGTTCATTGTCAACAGTGCAATCTACTGAATAGATATTCATCTGTTTGTGCCTTTCTTGTACAATTTTCCTCTTCTAGGTGATTCTCCCAGTGTTATAGTTTCAAGGTGGAACTTTAGCCTAGTTCCTACTTGCAAAATAAGAGTAAGGATTTTCCATAGATTTAGAGTAAAAAAGGCACTCCCAGGTCCTTCTCCACAGGGCTGCTCTCCAGCAGATCCCCTCCCAACCTGTCCTGCTGCAGTTTATTCTTCCTTCCCAGCTGCAGGACTCAGCACTTATCCTTGTTGAACCTCATTAGGTTCCTCTCTGCCCAGCTCTCAGCCTGTCCAAGTCTTGCTGAATGGCCTCACAGCCTTCAGGTGTCTCAGACAAGCCTCCCAGTTTGGTATCATCAGCAAAGTTGCTGAGCAGACTCTGTCCATCTGTCTGTCATGCTGTGAGATGAGGCACAGGGCTAAAAGCAGATGCCATGCTCCCACATTGCCATGAAACATCTGTGTCTCAGGTGCAGCAAGTCCTTTGTGTCCTAAAGGCAGATTTAGGTCAAACTTTCTATTCCCTAATGCTGGATGTGCCACTGTAAGGAGGTCAAACACAGGAACTATGCATGGTGCTTGGCACTGTTCAAAGGCATTCCTATAGAGATGGTGGGGTGAATGGGCATTCCTGGTCCCCAAGCATGGAGGAGAGCAAGCTTAGAATTTGTTCCCTCTCATTTTGTTCCCTACTCTGGCATTAAAAAGTGAAGTTTTTCAGGGATGACCAAAATAATATCCCAGGCTCAGATAATTTACAAAGGTTGGAGCAGGTGGAACCAAACTGAAAACAGAGAGCAAGACAAGCTTGGTTAGCACAGTGACCAGCCTGGCACTGGAGATATCTCTGTGGAGTGGAGAATAGCTGAAATTGCAGATGAAGATTGCTCTCTTAGGAAGTAAAATGTCCTGCTTTTGTCCTGCTCTGTGAGGATGAAATGGTTCATGCCATGGCCAGAAGTGTGCCTTGGAGGGAATGGGAGCACTTGGCTGAGAAGAGAATGCAGGACTGGCATCCAGTAGGTCAAGTCACAGGGCTCATTTAGGTGTCTAGCATTAGGTGACTTCATTCTTCTGTAGCTGCAAACAGGGCAGCAGCAGCAGCAGGCAGTGCTTACACCATGCTTTCCTTCCCCCACTACCATTATCACCTTTTTTTTTTTATACTTCTTTGCAATTTAAGCCTCTTGAAGGTATGCCTCAGGGCAACATGTTGATAGCCTGTGGAGCTGTACATTACTGGCTTCTGTTACCTGCTCTTCCAATCCAGAAAGTGAAATTTATTGTGCAAGAGCTTGGTACAAAAAGCCTTTATGATCACTCAGGTGCTAGAAAGATAACATAGAAATGTCATTTGGGTGCACCATTTATTGATGCTGTTGTGGAGACTTGTACTGAAACAATAGTTTGGTGTGGAGAGTCTAGAAGAGTTCAGTACAGCATAGCCATTATGGGGAAAAGCCTTAAACAGCTGATGAGAATCTGATCCATCTCTGTAAGTAGTGAAAGAGGGCAGAGAACATGTGGATTTTGGTCTCTACAGTGAACGCCAGCAGAAGGCCAAAGAGCACATCAGCTCAGTGTGATGGGAATAAGGGAGCAACAATAAAAGTTGTGCTTACAAAAGGTAAGCTGAAATCTAGAAGTATAAAACACAATGAATATGTACAAAATATATTTACATGTATTTACAACTCAGCAATCAGAAGTAACCCCCTGGGCAGTCCAGGGGGACTGTTAGCTACCTCCTTCCCTCCCTCCCTCCCTTTCCTTCCTGGTACCTCACACACAGTAGTCAAAACAGCAAGGCCACAGAGAGAAAAGAGAAGTTGCAAGCAGAAACAACAGAAGAAGCAAGAGCTGTCTGTGCAACCCAGTGTAAGCTGTTCAGTGAATGAACGGAGGATAGGAGGCGACCTGAGAGAGAGCAGCCTTGGGAGTGCTGGTGGACAACAAGTTCTGCATGGGACAGCAATGTGCCCTGGGGGCCAAGAAGGCCAAAGGGATCCTGGGGTGCATTCAGAGGAGTGTGTCCAGCAGATCCAGGGAGGTTCTCCTCCCCCTCTACTCTGCCCTGCTGAGACCTTACCTGGAAGATTGCATCCAGTTTGGACCTCCCCAGTTCAAGAGGGACAGGGATCTGGTGGAGAGAGTCCAAGGGAGGCCTACAAGGATGCTGAAGGGACTGGAGCACTGCCTGGTGAGGAGAGGCTGAGAGCCCTGGGGCTGTTTAGTCTGCAGAGGAGAAGACTGAGAGGGGATTTAATCAATGTTGATAAATATCTGAGGTCTGGGGGTCAAGAGGGAGGGGACAGGCTCTGCTCAGGTGCAGCCTGTGACAGGACAAGGGGCAATGGATAGAAACTCCAGCACAGGAGGTTCCACCTCAACAGGAGGAGGAACTTCTTCACTGTGGGGGTCATGGAGCACTGGAACAGGCTGCCCAGAGAGGTTGTGGAGTCTCCTTCTCTGGAGACTTTCCAGCCCCATCTGGATGCATTCCTGTGTGACCTGTGCTGGATTCCATGGTCCTCCTCTGGCACAGGGATTGGAGTCAACGATCTCTGGAGGTCCCTTCCAAACCCTAACACCCTGTGAGCCTGTGAGGTACTGAGGCAGCTTCTCTTCCTATTGTCCTCCCAAGATATTTTCTTTGCTTCCTCTGTCACTTTCCTGTTTGTTTTGAAGGAGCTCTGGTCCTTTTTCCATTCAGCTCTGCATTTTTCCATCCAGATTTCCAAATATCCCAGTGCTGGACTCTTTCAAGCATTTCTCTGAGGTCCTTCCAGACCTGAGAGGCCCAGAACTGGACAGAACACTCCAGATGCAGCCTCCCCAGGGCAGAGTAGAGGGGGAAGAAACCTCTCTCAACCTCCTAACCACAGCCCTTCTAATCCAGCCCAGAATGGCATTGGCCTTCTTGGCCACAAGAGCACGTTGCTGGCTAGCAGTGCACCTTAACACTGTCATCATTTGCTACCAGGAAGATTGAATTTTCAGTTCCCCAGAACTTTGCCAAACTTCAGTTGCGATGACATTTTTTTGTTTTCCTGTGTCTGTACTGTGCTGTCTGTCCTGGATGGAATTTGGGGGAACATTGCCAAAGATTTTTTTTTTTTAAATTAGCTAGGGAGGCATACTGTTTTCCCCTAAATCCCAAAAAAAAAAAAAAAAGGATTACTGGATGTGAATGGCTTAGAAGTCAGGGAGAGGGCTAAAAAAATTACAGAGAGCAACTGCCTGGGACTGCCTGAAGGAGGAAATTTGGACAGGGAAATAGGAAAAGCAGAGCTAAGATGCTGAGACACAGGCATTAAAGATTGGGATGAATCATTTTCATGTATTGCCAGTTGTATGGTAGTGGTATGGACTGCAAAAGGATGCTTCAGGCAACAAAGGATCCAGTTCCCCTTACCCACTCCCTGTGGGATCTACTATCTAGCTGTCAAGTAATGTGAGCAGTCACAGGTTGCCAGTTAGGAATCTGCCATTTTAACCTTAACCCTTGGTCTCTCAGGGTAGCTTTGCTACCAGTGTTACTGTGCTGTAGCTTCCTGTGTCTCTAAAGACTCTGCCAGCAAACCACTACATCAACTCCTGTTTGGGGGAATTGCCAGAGGGATCACAGTGTAGCTAATATTGCTCTGTTTCCACAAAGCTTTAGAACTCCTGATAACCTTAGGATTTCTTTTGATCTTCCTTTGGCTTCTGACTAATGCTACCTTCCTTTTCATTCTTGATTTAGACATAAGCACTGCCTGGCATGCCCCAAAGAGCTGCTGCCATCCAATATCACAGTGCTACTGTCTCTTCCCTGATTTTTCCTTTCCTTGCAACAAGAACATTACCAACAACAATTTCAGCATTTAAGAGTTCCCCTAGTGCCTTGTTCAATTTCCTCTCAAACATCCCAAACACCTGCCTAACTCCAAAGACATTCTTTTAGTGACATCTTCTGACAGGTAACAAAAAGTTCTAGGTGCACTGGAAACATATTTCTGAACCCACTGGTGAAAAAGAGGAAAGGAAAAAAAACAAAAGGCAACACACAAACACAGCCCTTTCAGTCTAGACTCATTCAGCATGGATTTAGGAAGGGCAGGTCCTGCCTGACCAACCTGATCTCCTTCTATGCTCAGGTGACCACCTGGTGGATGTGGGGCAGGCTGTGGATGTAGTCTGCCTGGACTTCAGCAAGGCCTTTGACACCATCCCCCAGAGCAAACTCCTGGCCAAGCTGTCAGCCTGTGGCTTGGACAGGAGCACTCTGTGCTGGGTTAGCAACTGGCTGATGGCAGTGCCCAGAGAGTGGTGGTGAATGGTGCCACATCCAGCTGGCAGCCAGGCACTAGTGGTGTCCCCCAGGGATCAGTGCTGGGCCCCATCCTGTTCTATATCTTTATTGATGACCTGGATGAGGGGATTGAGTCCATCATCAGTAAGTCTGCAGATGACACCAAGTTGGGGACATGAGTTAATGTGTTAGAGGCTAAGAGGGCTCTGCAGAGGGCCCTTGCCAGGCTGGACAGATGGGGAGAGTCCAACAGGATGGCATTTAACAAGTGCAAGTGCCAGGTGCTGCACTTTGGCCACACCAACCCCATGCAGAGCTACAGGCTGGGGACAGAGTGGCTGGAGAGCAGCCAGGCAGAAAGGGACCTGGGGGTGCTGGTGGACAGCAGCTGAACATGAGCCAGCAGTGTGCCCAGGTGGCCAAGAGAGCCAATGGCATCTTGGCCTGGATCAGCAATAGTGTGGCCAGCAGGAGCAGGGAAGTCATTCTGCCCTGTGCTCAGCACTGGTTAGACCACACCTTGAGTGCTGTGTCCAGTTCTGGGCTCCTCAATTCAAGAGAGATGTTGAGGTGCTGGAATGTGTCCAGAGAAGGGCAATGAGGCAGGGGAGGGGTCTGGAGCAAAGCCCTGTGAGGAGAGGCTGAGGGAGCTGGGGGTGTTTAGCCTGGAGAAGAGGAGGCTCAGGGGGGACCTCATTGCTCTCTACAACTACCTGAAGGGAGGTTGTAGCCAGGTGGGGGTTGGTCTCTTCTCTGAGGCAACCGTGACAGAAGGAGAGGACACAGTCTCCAGCTGCACCAGGGGAAGTTTAGGCTGGATGTAAGAAATTCTTCCCAGAAAGAGAGATTGACCAGTGGAATGTGCTGCCCAGGGAGGTGGTGGAGTCACCATCCTGGAGGTCTTTAAAAAGAGACTGGATGAGGCACTTAGTTGATTAGATGGTGTTGGGTGATAGGTTGGACTTGATGATCTCTGAGGTCTTTTCCAACCTGGTTAATTCTGTGATTCTGTGTTCATATATCCTTGATCTTTGCGGACAACCGGGGGGTGCCATTCATTCAACACTAGTTCTGTGTGAAGTGCTTTACTGAAAGACACAGGGCTTCTTAGCCATCACTTCAACAAGTGTCTCACCTAGTTACTGTAATAGCTCAACCAGTGAGTTGATCTGCATGCGAGGAAGCTGCCTTCACTGTTTTCCTCCAGATAAATACAAATCACACACATATACCTCACAAATTATCAAACAACAACTTACAAACTCTAACTTTCCGTAGGCACAGATTAGATATCAGAAGCCTTACAGTTCAGGATTCTTGTTTGTTTCCTGAATTCAGGGAAAATAAAATTAAAACAACTCTCTACTGCTTTATTCTGTTTGTGATTAGGACATCTGTCAAATACCTTTTACCTCTGTTGAACTGGAACGATCATTACTGCTGACCATCATATACCATACTCCTCTTTACTTCTTTTAACCAGTTAAATACTTCACCCTCTCCACATCTCTTTTTAAATCCACTATACTCAACTTGGTGCAAGCTCAGTTTAGAAAATCCTTTATCTGAAAATAGATGCAAGGCTTTGTGGTCCTGCTTTTACTGTTTGTCTCCTTCTTAATCATGCACTTTGCTATTATTCTCCTCATCACTGCTGTATTTTATATTTAATCACTCAAAAAAGTTCCTGACTTGAAAAAGGAAATTGCTTACTCAGGAAGCTATTGATGAGCAGTTTTGCACAGTGCTGACAACATTCAAGCTCTGTCTAAGCAGACTTGGCCAGATTATAGCTTTCTCCAGTATATGCATTATTCTCCACACTCAGAAACCTACTGAACTGCCTTCAAATTCCTTAGATCACAGGATCAGAGGATGTTATGGGTTATAAGGGACCTCCAGAGATCATTGAGTCCAACCCCCCTGCCAGAGCAGGACCAGAGAATCCAGTGCAGGTCACGCAGGGACGCATCCGGATGGGAGACTCCACAACCTCTCTGGGCAGCCTGTTCCAGTGCTTTGTGAGCCTCACAGAAAAGACGTTCCTCCTCATGTTGAGGTGGAACCTCCTGTGCTGGAGTTTCTATTCATTGCCCCTTGTCCTATCCCAGGGTGAAACTGAGCAGAGCCTGTCCCCTCCCTCTTGACCCCCAGCCCTCAGATAGTCAGAAACATTTATTAAATCCCCTCTCAGTCTTCTCTTCTCCAACTAAACACCCCCAGGGTTCTCAGCCTCTCCTCATCAGACAGTGCTCCAGTCCCTTCAGCATCCCCATAGCTCTATTAGTTTTGGGTTAAATTAATGAGGCAGGAATTACAAAATATAGTTATTTTTATTTTCCCAAAAACCCCACCCCAAAACTATGTACAATACTGATAGAATTATTTACAGGTTCTATTGGGTCATGAATTCTTCCAGGATGCTTAATGGCAATTTTGATACAATTTAGAGAGTTCAGAGACTGGAAAAGCTATGACACAAATAGCTTCACCCACTTACAAACCAAAGGCCAACCAATAACCCTGAGGAAGATCTGAGCAGGCCAGGGTTTAGTCACGAGGATCAGAGTGGGAATTTGGAGATGGTCTCTGGCTCGCTCTCGCTGCTGACAGGCTCCAGAAACTGTCGGTTTGTAATCCAGTTCCAGGCTCAGGCTTTATCCCAGGGCTCTGGACCAGACACTCAAAGCAAGGCAGGACACCGGAGATGACAAGGCTGGAAGTGAGGAGAGGCTTCAGCAGATGTGAGCAGGGCTTGAGCAAGGCAGACTTGAGCGAGGAGGATCTGGGCAAGGGGGATCTGAGCAAGGTGGATCTGAGCAAGGTGATCTGAGCAAGGTGGATCTGAGCAAGGGGATCTGAGCAAAAGCAGATCTGAGCAAGGTGGATCTGAGCAAGGGGATCTGAGCAAGGGGGATCTGAGCAAGGGGGATCTGAGCAAGGTGGATCTGAGCAAGGGGATCTGAGCAAGGGGGATCTGAGCAAGGGGATCTGAGCAAGGGGGATCTGAGCAAGGGGGATCTGAGCAAGGGGGATCTGAGCAAGGGGATCTGAGCAAGGGGATCTGAGCAAGGTGGATCTGAGCAAGGTGGATCCGAGCAAGGGGATCTGAGCAAGGGGATCTGAGCAAGGGGGATCTGAGCAAGGGGATCTGAGCAAGGTGGATCTGAGCAAGGTGGATCTGAGCAAGGGGGATCTGAGCAAGGGGATCTGAGCAAGGGGATCTGAGCAAGGGGATCTGAGCAAAAGCAGATCTGAGCAAGGGGAATCTGAGCAGCAGCCCCCAGGCTCCTCAGCCACTTGCAGATATACAAAATGCCAGAGGTCACTTGGTCCAATGGGCACTAAAGCTAACATGTAGCCACCCAATGCAAAGCCTTCTGCCAGGCTGTGACCATCAAAGGCAGAGGCCAGGACCTCGTATCTGGGGGAGCTTTGGTGCTCTGACCCCAGCTGGCATCTTGTTTACCAGCCAGGCAAGGGCCTGTCCCCTTTGTTCCTTTTCCCACCTTGCCCTGTTGTTGTGGCAGGAAAGAGGGGAGAGAAAGGACCTGTCCAGACATCTTGAAGCCTGTCTGGATTTGTACTGGCCTTGTGTCATGGCCTACCACCACAACAGCCCTCCCTTGGACTGTCTCCAGCAGATCCCTGTCCCTCCTGAACTGGGGAGCCCAGAACTGGATGCAATATTCCAGGTGAGGTCTCACCA
Organism: Indicator indicator; assembly: GCF_027791375.1. NCBI lineage: Eukaryota > Metazoa > Chordata > Aves > Piciformes > Indicatoridae > Indicator > Indicator indicator. The sequence goes on from NC_072020.1 coordinate 32,717,359, forward strand.
GAACAGAGTAGAGGGGGAGAAGAACCTCCTTGGATCTGCTGGACACACTCCTCTGAATGCAGCCCAAGACCCCATTGGCCTTCTTGGCCACCAGGGCACATTGCTGCCCCATGCAGAACTTATCCACCTGCTGTCATTTCTCAAATGTTCAATCAAACACATCTCTTCATTCATTTCCAGGAAACCACCTATAACTGCTTGAAAGAGTCAAGCAAAGCTGCTTCCTCTTCCATGGAGTTTGGAATATTCCTTTCCACAACAGGCACTATTTTAATACATCACCATAGAGATTATGCATTGCTAGAACATATGTTAAGTATAAATAAATGATACATTATATAGAATTCATGTTTTGATACCTCTCCAAAAATCTCAGCAAAATCACTTTCAGCTGACACAATATTTATCATCTTTTGCCTAAAGTTGCCAACTTTATAATTCTGAGATAATTAAGGGCCGACTCACATGCTGGCACAAGGATGTTTATTTGCCTGAATGGAGAATTATTTGCAATTCATTCCCATTTACTGAACTTAATGTCAGCTTTGTCTGTGGCCATATGCATGCAATTCTCTCTTACCAGAAGGTTTGCTGTTCAGGGGCCATTGGGTGACAAACGAAGGCACAAACCCTGCTGCCAGATAGCAATGAGATTCCAGAAATGCAGAGAATCTCAGAAGTCGTCTCAGAAGTCGTCTCAGAAGTCCTTTATTACTGCATTGTAGAATCGCCAAAGTTACAGAGTCTCAGAGTGTCCTTAACAGCAGAAGTCCTGGAAGCCCTTAACAGACAAAGCAGCTAAGAGAAGTCCTGAGCATATCCCTGGCAGCATCCCTACACCAAAGCCTTAGCTGAATTCCCTAACCAACATCCCTGGAGAAGCCCTCACTCCCAAGCTGTTCCAACCCTAAGTGCCTAACCCCAGTAACTCTTGCTCAGAGTGGCTGTTTCTATCCTCTTTGTTACCAATCCCTTAACCAGTACAACCCAACCACATCTCTAGGCTAAAATCTTTTCCCAGTGAGAAGTGCCAGCATGTCAAGGAGGTGGCTTCTGCAGCATGTTCCAATCCAAGGGTGCCAAGGTGAGGCTGTTGTTCTTGGCACCCATGGGATGTGATTGTTTTGCTCTAGGCAGCAAAGGAATTGGTCAGCTAAGGAATCCTGCACTCAGCAGGAGACCAACAGCTGCTCTCACCACAGTGGCCGCGACAAAGGTTCCCTTGTGACTCACAGTCAGTTGGACACTACCATGTGCTGATAGGATGAGCTCAGTCCCAGTATTCACCTTCAGCAAGTGCCACACACGGTGTTTTGCACCTACTTCAAGTAAGTTGGCTGTCAAGGCATAAAAAATTAATTCTAAGTGCAGGAGAAGAAATACATTCTCTGAAGCTGAAAGGCTTGCCAAAGGGAAAAGTTGCACTAGCAAGGAAATTGTAATGCTCAGTTACTATATGCAGCTTTTCAGTATCTTTCTCAAAGTTCCATAACAGCACATCCACTGAGAACCCAAAAGGCAGGTAGATGAAACAGAAACCCTGACTCAACAAAAACAAAGTTTTTACCATTTGCCAGTAAGAAGTACTAATGCAGTCCTTCTCTCCTCCTGCACAGTCTGCAGGAACCTCCCAAATCAGATTCTCTCCCTCCATCAGCCATTTCCACAGAGTAAGTCATATACTCAAAACAACAAAAACACATTTTCCTACACCCACACCAGAGAAAACAGAAGCTTCTAAAGAGGACAATCACTACTAGCTCTTGTCTGTACATTTCACAGTATCACAGTACATCAGAGGTTGGAAGGGACCTCCACAGATCATTGGGTCCAACCCCCCTGCCAGAGCAGCATCACCCAGGGGACTCTGCACAGGAATGCAGCCAGGTGGGGTTTGAATGTGTCCAGAGAAAGAGACTGCACAACCTCTCTGGGCAGCCTATTCCAGGGCTCTGTCACCCACACTGTAAAGAAGTTTCTCCTCATGTTGAGGTGAAATCTTCTCTGTTCCAGCTTGTACCTCTTGTTCCTTGGCTTATTACTGTGCACCACCCAAAAGAGCCTGGCCCCCTCCCCTTGACACCCACCCCTCAGCTATTGATAGACATTGATCAGATCCCCTCTCAGCCTTCTATTCTCCAGACTAAACAGCCCCAGGGCTCTCAGTCTCTCTTCACAGGGGAGATGCTCAAGTCCCCTAAGCATCCTCCTGGCTCTCCCTTGGATTCTCTCCAGCAGGTCTCCTCCTTTCTTGAACTGGGGAGCCCTAAACTGGACACAGGATTGCAGCTGTGGTCTCAGCAGGGCAGAGTACAGGGAAAGAACCTCCCAAGATGGGTGTCAAGATGAAGGTTATGGTCTCTTCTCAGTGGTGCCCACTGACAGCACAAGGAACTACAGGTGCAAGCTAGAAGGTTCCACAGGAGGTTCCACCTCAAGGTGAGGAGATGCTTCTGTATGGTGAGGGTGACAAAGCCCTAGAACAGGCTGCCCAGAGAGGTTGTGGAGTCTCTCTCTCTGAAGACATTAAAAAAACCTGCCTGGATGCATTCCTGTGGAGCCTGCCCTAGGTGAACCTGCTTTGGCAAGGGGCTTGGACTCAATGATCTCTAGAGGTTGGACCCCTGACATTCTGTGACTGTGCAGTGCAGACAGAGATAGAAATTTGAATGGGCAGATGGCAGGAACACCAAATCCTAAAACTGAAGGCAGTTTAACCACATTTAAATTCTTGTTTTTGACAATGAAGCTTGGATTTAGCTGAGGTTATAGGGACTAAATGAAGTGGGTGAGAGTTTTTGGAACAGTAAAGATACAAAAATGAGTAGATCATGAAAGGAAGAATGAGAGGGGAAAAAAAAGAAAATATGGTAGTGTATTTAGAGTCTTTTCCTCCCTATTTTGATAGCAGAAAGGTTTATGGCAGACAGGCTACAATGGCATAATGCCAGAATTACAAGTAAGAAAGGAAAGACAGAACTAGGTAAAAATAGTCAAGGAAATGGAAGGAAATGGAAAATTCAAGGAAATGGGAAAGGACTGATAACATTGGTGAAAATGTTTTATTCCCTAGTGACATGCTGTTCCAAATGTCACCTGGGTATTTGCTTAGCGTTGTCTATGCTCCTAAACCATGCTTTAAACATTCTCACCATATCGGTGGCAAAGCTTGAGCTGTAAGATTATGCAGAGGATGGCTTAAAAAAAGCACAGAGGAAGGATTTTGCCAGTTTAATATGAAGCAAAATAGATGCAAAAGGTTATGCAGCTAACGTATTAAAAAAAAAAAACCACAGAAATCTTGAAAAATAACCATGAACATCATAGGATCATAGAATTGTCAGGGTTGGAAGGGACCTCAAGGATCAGCCAGGTCCAACCCCCCTGCCATGGGCAGGGACACCTCACACCACAGCAGGTTGCTCACAGCCACATCCAGCCTGGCTGCAAAAACCTCCAGGGATGAGGCTTCCACCACCTCCCTGGGCAACCTGTTCCAGTGTCTCATCACCCTCATGGGGAAGAACTTCCTAACATCCAATCTGAATCTACCCATTTCTAGTTTTGCTCCATTCCCCCTAATCCTATTGCTATCTGACATCCTAAAAAGTCCCTCCCCAGCTTTCTTGTAGCCCCCTTAAGGTACTGGAAGGTCTCCTGGGAGCCTTGTCTTCTCCAGACTGAACAGCCCCAACTCTCTCTGTCTGTCCTAATAACAGAGGTGCTCCAGCCCTCTGATCATCCTCGTGGCCCTTCTCTGGACACCTTCCAGCACCTCCAGATCCTTCTTGTAATAGAGGGTACACAACTGGATCCAGTACTCCAGGTGGGGTCTCAGCAGAGTGGAGCAGAGGGGGAGAATCCCCTCCCTGGCCCTGCTGGCCACACTTCTCTTGCTGCAGCCCAGGCTCTGGTTGGTCCTCTGGGCTGCAAGTGCTCACTGCTGGCTCATGTTGAATTTCTCATCCACCAGCACCCCCAAGTCCCTTTCTTCAGGGCTGTTCTCCAGCCAGTCCTTGCCCAGCCTGTATCAGTACTTGGGATTGCCCCTACCCAGATGTAGGACCTTGCACTTGGTCTTGTTGAACCTCATGAGGTTGTCATGGGCCCACATCTTCAGCCTGTCAAGGTCTCTCTGGATGGCATCCCTTCCCTCCAGAATGTCTGCTGCACCACTCACTGCACCACACATCCTTTTGCTAAATACAGATATTAGATTTTCATTCACTTGACTGTAAGGTTTTTATTGACAGCATTAAGGCCATTCAGGATTGGCTTTATTCAGGAATCAAATTATTATGCACATGTCAAATATCTGTTACTTCAGTTTTTTCTTTGAAATCAGCATGTTATCAACCTCTGGAAAATCAGAATAACTAATGAAGTTGACATAAAATTTCTTTGCAAAACATTCAGGAGCAAAGTCAACAAATAATGGCTTTTTCTTGTCTTTCCCAGAGGGAGGAAAAAATAAATTTAAAGAAAAACACTTACTTGTAAACAGATGTACCTGAAAGTGGCCTGAAAACAGGCAGCTCTAAGCTTCAAAGTTATTCATACTTCACAAATACAATTTTACCTCACCAGAGGAGTGAGGAGAGAAACGACAGCCCTATCTTGTGATAGACTTTCACATCAAGATATTTACCACCTTCCTATGTCTGTCAAATCTGATTATAAACTGGGGATCGGCAAGCAGGAGGTTAAAGGCTCATCACGTCAGTCTTACAGAAAGAGCCACCCAGACAGAGGGACTATTGGAATAACAGACATGAGAGCTCCCAGTCTCCCTCTGGCTTTGAAATGTAAATGAAAACTGATGGAACTGTCAAATGGAAAGTGGTAATTTAGAGAGAGAGAGAGAGAGAGAGAGAGAAAGAGAGATAGGGGGAGAGAGAGAGAAAGAAAGAGAGAAAGATAGAGGTAGCGAGAGGGAGATGGCGAGAGGGGGAGACGGCGAGAGGGGGAGACGGCGAGGGGGAGAGACGGCGAGAGGGGGAGAAGGCGAGGGGGAGAGACGGCGAGGGGGGGAGACGGCGAGAGGGGGAGACGGCGAGAGGGGGAGACGGCGAGGGGGAGAGACGACGAGAGGGGGAGACGGCGAGAGGGGGAGACGGCGAGAGGGGGAGACGGCGAGAGGGGGAGAGACGGCGAGAGGGGGAGAGACGGCGAGCGGGAGAGACGGCGAGGGGGAGAGACGACGAGAGGGGGAGACGGCGAGAGGGGGAGACGGCGAGAGGGGGAGATGGCGAGAGGGAGACGGCGAGAGGGAGACGGCGAGGGGGGGAGAATGAGACTGCTACTTGTACATATCTGCAAATGTTGTAAATCCTGTATATTTTTACATATGCATTGTATTCCATCGTAGACTGTAGTTCCTGCCTGCAAGTACAGCTCCATTTGCTTCCGAACCGAGCTAGTCTGGTGGTGTTAATGTGGGAGGGGAATTTCAGCCCACCACACTACAACAGAGAGAGAGATAGAGACAGATATTGTGGGAGTGCCCTCACTTTAACAAGCTTTGTGGAGCACAGGATCACAATTATATTAAACAGAGATCCTTGCTGATCCTTGAGCTTTGTTCTTATTGGAGAATATTTTTCTCCATAGCCACTATATGCATTCTGTCTGTAAGAAGAGGATGTACTTACTGCTGCATGACCCATGAGGCATGTCCTTCAGCTGTATGTGAGAACTAAGATCACTCGAGCACTTCTCTACCTGAAACCCCTCTAGAGAAGCCACAGCCCAAAAAGATAGAACTGGCCAACTATAAAACCAGTATAAAACCCTGGAAATAGAGGTATATGTACAAAATCTCTAATGTACTGAAGGAGTAAAGAGAGAGTGTCACAGAATCATAGAATGTTATGGGCTGGAAGGAACCTCAAAAGCTCAGCCAGTCCAATGCCCCTGCCAGAGCAGAGTCACCTGCTCAGGTCACACAGGAACACATCCAGGCAGCTCTTGAATATCTAAAGAGAGGGAGACTCCACAACACCCCTGGGCAGCCTCGTCCAGGGTTTTGTCACCCTCACAGGGAAAAAATTCTTCCTCATCGTTCCATGGAACTTCCTATGCCTCACTTTCCACCATTGCCCCTTGTGCTGTCATTGGGCATCACCCAGCAGAGCCTGGCTCCAGCCTCTGGGCACTCCCCCTGCACATCTTTAGCAACAGCAATGAGGTCACCTCTCAGGCTCCTCCTCTCCAAGCTCCAGAGCCCTCAGCTCCCTCAGGCTCTCCTCAGAAGGAAGATGTTCCACTCCCTTCAGCATTTTTCTGGCTCTGTGCTGGACACTTTCAAGCAGTTCCCTGAGGTCCTTCTTGAACTGAGGGACCCAGAACTGGACACAACATTCCAGATGTCAGCCTCCCTAGGGCAGAGTAGAGAGGGAAGAGAACTTCTCTCTTCCTGCCAACCACAGCCCTTCTAATCCACCCCAGAATGGCATTGGCCCTCTTGGCCACAAGAGCACATTGCTCAAGAACAAAAACATAGGAGCATAGGGTTTTTTTAAGCTGCCTTCTCACTGCCACAGTGAGATTTGTATTTGCTAATTACTTTGTGCTTTTACAGTTTGGCCCCCATCTATGTTTTGAACGTGAGAAACAGCGAGTTGAAAATGGGTATCCTTCACCTGAGTGCTGCCCTTCAAAACAAACCATGGTCTTTCCGAGGATGTAATAAATATATTACAGAGCTCTGAGTAACCTCAACCTCCACAAGCAAACAGAGCGACAAGACTGAAATCTTCCCTTCCGAAAGCGACACCTTGGAGAGGAGGCAGATATACACACAGGCACTCCACGCAGTACCTAATTCTAATTTGAGAGCTATGTGGGCCCAAATCCCTGCCTGTTCCCTCATGTACAAGAGCAGGTGCAAGAACATTCAGGGCACTGTCTCCTATAGCAGGCAAGAGTCTCTCTCCCAGAAATGTTCTGGGTGTAGGAGTAGTGGATCATCAGGACAGAGCAAGCTTAATTTCATTCTCTTATGAACAGCAAATGCAGTTCCTCTTGCTGTATCCTGGGAAAAGTACAGCAGCAAAACTATCCTCCCACAGTGGATTTACTAAAGTGATTTTTTTAAAAATGAATGGAAAGGGAGAAAAAGAAATCCTATGCAAATAAAACTCCACTGCTTTTATATTTATTTTTTCAATAGTACTGTTTAAAATGGAAGTTCCACTCTGGTAAAATAGAAGAATTTATTTGCTTTCAGCTAGCAGTAAAAAATAAAACAAATTTTTTAAAAAAAATTTTAAAAAGTCGGGGTGGGTGTGGAGGAAACAAATAATCACTACAAAGAAAGCCAGAATAATCACTTTCCCTGTCCTACCCGTCCTCCCACATTTTTCTTTATAGGTTTTCCTGATTTTACTGCCCACATCTTTCACCTGAAGTCAAACTCTCTGTTTATGACATCACTGTGGCTGCTGAGGAGAAGATTAGATGTACAAAGCCAGAAGTAATGAGTTCAAATTTGGAATGATCCTAGCACCTCAGGAAATCAGTCTGAAATAGTAGCAGAACTAAAAAAAACAAAAACAAAAATAAAAAAGCAGACCACATGTACTGGCCTGGATCAGGAATAGCATGGCCAGCAGGAGCAGGGAAGTCATTCTGCCCTGTGCTCAGCACTGGTTAGACCACATCTTGAGTATTGTGTCCAGTTCTGGGCTCCTCAGTTTAAGAAGAATATTGAGATGCTGGAACATGTCCAGAGAAGGGCAACGAGGCTGGGGAGAGGTCTGGAGCACAGCCCTGTGAGGAGAGGCTGAGGGAGCTGGGGGTGTTTAGCCTGGAGAAGAGGAGGCTCAGGGGAGACCTCATTGCTGTCTACAACTACCTGAAAGGAGGTTGCAGCCAGGTGGGGGTTGGTCTCTTCTCCCAGGGAACCAGTGGCAGAACAAGAGGACACAGTCTCAAGCTGTGCCAGGGGGAAGTTTAGGCTTGATCTTAGAAAGAAGTTCTTCACAGACAGAGAGATTTGCCATTGGAATGTGCTGCCCAGGGAGGCAGTGGGGTCAATGTCCCTGGAGGTGTTTAAGAAAAACCTAGCTGAGGCACCTGGTGCCATGGTCTGGTTGATTAGATTGGGTTGGTGATTGGTTGGACTTGATGATCTTGGAGGTCTCTTCCAACCTGGTGGATACTGTGATAATAAGTAAACTGACTTCTTAAATGACTACTTGCCATTGATTTTCACTACCACAACTGTTTTCAGATATGTTACCACAATGGGTGTAGAAGCTAAGTGGCAAAATACACATCTGGGAACATGCAGGCAACATGAACAGGCAGCATTAACACAGAAGACAGCAGAGGTCCTAGCCACACTCCTCAGTAGTTCATGATGTCATTACCACCCTCCACTGAAGCAACAACATACAAACAAACTGTGGTTACACAGACACACACTACAAGGATTTCATGTAACCCTTTATGCAGCATATTTCTCTACACCACATTAAAGAGTTGGTAATGCATGACTAGAGAACACAGATTCCTCAAAAAGCTGTTAGTTCATTCTAATTCCTTCTTGAACACAGATTGGTTTCATGCACACAGACACATTGTAAAGTACAACTGCTGAAGCATGGGTACTAAAGTGGGGTGCTGGTGGATGAGAAGATCAACAAGAGCTGCCAGTGAGTACTTGCAGTCCAGAAGCCAATCATATCCTAGGCTGCATCAAGACAAGCATAGCCAGAGAGGTTATTCTCCCCCTCTACTCCACTCTGGTGAGACCCCACCTGAAGCAGTGTGACCAGATCTGGAGCCTCTATTACAAGAAGGATCTGGAGGTGCTGGAAGGGGTCCAGAGAAGGGCCACAATGATGAGCAGATGGGTGGAGCACCTCTGCTGTGGAGACAGACTGAGAGAGTTGGGGCTGTTCAGTCTGGAGAAGAGAAGGCTCCAAGGAGACCTTCTTGTGGCCTTCAAGTATCTGAAGGGGGCTACAAAAAAGCTGGGGAGGGACTTTTGAGGGTGTCAGGGAGTAATAGGACTGGGGGGAATGGAGCAAAACTACAAATGGGGAGATTGAAAATGGATGTTAGAAAGAAGTTCTTCCCCATGAGGGTGGTGAGACACTGGAACAGGTTGCCCAGGGAGGTGGTGGAAGCTTCATCCCTGGAGGTCTTTGAGCAACCTGATGTGGTGTGAGGTGTCCCTGGCCATGGCAGGGGGTTGGAACTGGATGATCCTTGAGGTGCATTCCAACCCCAACAATTCTGTGATTCTATGATTCTAAATCTCCATGTTAAGAAACATGTTAAAAATTACAAAGAGGATACATCTCTTTTGCCATCTGCATCACCCACTGCCAAACTTTCACAGTTTTCGTAGCAGATACAATTTTTAATTTTCCCCTACATTAAGAAAATCACAAATTATGTAAAATAATTGACTTAGTTTCTAAACCAGGAGTTGCCTTTAACTTCGACACCTGGAAGATGTAAGGGGCAAGAAAACCACTGAACAGAGATTTCTAAATCAGACCTGTGGTATCAGAAACACCTACAAATTTACTTGTTAAAAGCAAAACTTGCAAAGAACAGTGGCACAAAGTCTGAAAAACACATACAAAAACCAACAACAAAACAAAACAAAATGCCACCCACAAACAAGCAAACAAAAAACAAAAAAAAAATCAACCAAACAAAAAACCACCCAAGATAAAACACGAACAGCTGGAGACAACACAGTAAGAGAAAAATTTCAAAAGGGAGACATGAAACTGTCATTCCATACCAATAAAGAATTTTGCAACTTTTCACACAGAGAAAGCAGTGAAATACAGTTTCAGTATTCAGAATACAAAACTATTGGCTAAAAATCACAGCATCACAGAACAAGAGGATGTTAGGGGTTGAAAGGGAACTCAGGATATCATCGAATCCAACCCCCCTGCCAGAGCAGGGCCAGAGAACCTAGTGCAGGTCATACAGGAATGCATCCAGATAGGGCTGGAAAGGCTCCAGAGAAGGAGACTCCACAACCTCTCTGGGCAGCCTGTTCCAGTGCTCTGGGACCCTCACAGTGAAGAAGTTCCTCCTCATGTTGAGGTGGAACCTCCTGTACTGGAGCTTCTATACATTCTATCCTTCCCTCTTGACCCACAGCCCTCAGCTATTGATAAACATTTATCAAATCCCCTCTCAGTCTTCTCCTCTCCATACCAAACACCCCCAGGGCTCTCAGCCTCTACTCACCAGGCAGTGCTCCAGTCCCTTCAGCATCCTCACAGCCCTCCCTTGGACTCTCTCCAGCAGATCCCTGTCCCTCTTGAACTGGGGAGCCCAGAACTGGATGCAATATTCCAGGTAAGGTCTCAGCAGGGCAGAGTAGAGGGGGAGGAGAACCTCCCTGGATCTGCTGGACACACTCCTCTCAATGCACCCCAGGACCCCCTTGGCCTTCTTGGCCCCCAGGGCACATTGCTGTCCCATGCAGAACTTGTTCTCCACCAGCACTCCCAGGTCCTTCTCCTTGGGGCTGCTCTCCAGCAGATCCCCTCCCAACCTGTCCTGCTGCAGTTTATTCTTCCTTCCCAGATGCAGGACTCTGCACTTATCCTTCTTGAACCTCGTTAGGTTCCTCTCTGCCCAGCTCTCAGCCTGTCCAAGTCTCACTGAATGGCTGCACAGCCTTCAGGTGTCTCAGCCAAGCCTCCCAGTTTGGTATCATCAGCAAACTTGCTGAGCAGACTCTGTCTGTCTGTCTGTCTGTCTCCTCATCAATGTCATTGATGAAGATGTGGAACAGGACTGGACACAGCACTGATCCCTGGGGGACTCCACTGGTCACTGCTCTCCAGCTGGACTTGGCACCACTGACCACCACTCTCTGCACTCCTATGGAACACCAGTTCCTAATCCATCTCACTGTCTGTTATTCTATCCCACACCTCCTGAGCTTGCTCACAAGGATGTCTTGGGAGACAGTGTCAAAAGCCTTGCTGAGGTCAAGGTAGACTGCACCCCCTGGTCCCTCTGCATCTACTCATTCAGTTAGGACATCACAGAAGGCTGTCAGCTTAGCCAAGCAGGACTTGGTGAATCCATGCAGACTGCTCCTGATAACCTTCTTCTTTTCCAAGTGCCTAGAGATGCCCTCCAGAAAGAGCTGCTCCATCATTTTTCCAGGGATGGAGGTGAGGCTCACTGGTCTGTAATTTTCTGGAACCTCTTTCAAGCCCTTTTGGAAGACTGAGTGACACTGGCTTTCCTCCAGGAGTGAAGACTGAAGCAAAGAAGGTATTTAACAACTCTGTCTTCTCTGCATCCTCAGTTACCAGGGCTGACACCTCATTCAGCAGTCAATGTACCATCAAATGTCCATCTACCGTCAAACTGTTAGCACCATCATGGTGCTGCAAGAATAAGATAAGGGAAATAAAGCTAGCCATGATCCAGGGAACATTTTCAGATTAACACTCTCTGTAATGCAACAACTGCTCAAAGCTATTAAGATGTCTGTAAAACTCTCAGGTGTCACTTAATCATCACATCTGTGAGACACTGGAAGAGGTTGCTCAGGGAGGGGGTGGAAGCTTCATCTCTGGAGGTTTTTGCAGCCAGGCTGGATGTGGCTGTGAGCAATCTGATGTAATGTGAGGTGTCCCTGCCCATGGCGGGGGGGTTGGACCTGGATGATCCTTGAGGTCCCTTCCAACCCTGACAATTCTGTAAGTCAATGATTATCTGCCTGTGTCAGTCCCTAGAACAAGTGGCAAGACAAAAGAATTCAAAAAGCCTGAAAAATAAGCTCCCCAACTGATGTTACATACAACATCATACATACAACAGTTATGACCCACAAAATCAAGTCCCTCCAAGATCAGAATCTCATTCCAGCCCTGATAGTTTCTGTAAGGTGATCCTTTTCCCACCTTTACATTTGTAACAAATCCCTCTCCTTGAGAAGCTGGACAGGAGCAGGCAGTGTGAGCTTGCAGCACAGAAGGCAAATCCCAGCCTGGGCTGCATCCAAAGCAGCATTGCCAGCAGAGCCAGAGAGGTGATTCTGACACTTTGCTCTGCTCTGGGGAGACCTCACCTGGAGTGCTGTGTACAGCTCTGGAGCCCTCAATAGAGGAAGGACATGGAGCTGATGGAGAGGGTCCAGAGGAGGGCCATGAGAATGATCAGGGGGTTGGAGCAGCTCTGCTCTGAGGACAGGCTGAGGGAGCTGGAGGTGTTCAGCCTGGAGAAGAAGAGGCTCCAGGGAGACCTAATAGCAGCCTGGCAGTACCTGAAGGGGGCTCCAGGAAGGCTGGAGAGAGACTGTTTGCAAAGGCCTGCAGGGACAGGATGAGGGACAATGGCTTCAAACTAGAGCAGAGCAGATTGAGATTGGATGTTAGGAAGAAGTTCTTTACTCTGAGAGTTGTGGAACACTGGCACAGGTTTCCCAGGGAGGTGGTTGAGGCTCCTTCCCTGGAGATGTTCAAGGTGAGGCTGGAGGAGGCCCTGGGCAGCCTGATCTAGTTGGGGATGTCCCTGCTGAGTGCGGGGAGGTCAGACTGGATGAGCTTTGGAGGTCCCTCCTGGTCTGGACCATTCTGTGAGTCTATGATTCTACTTTCAGTTTGAACATTAAGAAAACAAACACTGTATGCACACATATTAAAAAAATAAATAAAATTTAAAGCAAAAAAAAAATAGTCCTCCTGTTCTGATCAGAATATTACCACTTCACTGAGATGTGGTGGCAACGAACAAGACATCCTTCTGTTGCACAATGAATAAAACCAGTGGTAAATTCTTTTTTTGCTTCATTAGAACTTGCTTTAGTAGGCCAAAGGCTTGAGGCAATTTAGGCTGCACCCAGTTGTCCCATTGATACAAACAACTGAACATCCCTCAGGCTACTTCACTGTTAACTGAAATCAATACCTGGACTGGCAGCAGCCTGCTAGAGAGAATTTACACAAGCCCAACGTCATCCACGCTGGAAAAGACCGTGTTTCCCTAAAGCATTTCTTGTGTTCTGAAGACTATTTTCCTCCAGTTTATAAATGGATTTGCAGACCTGAATATCTCTTGGAGTTCCAAATAGCTAGACATCCAAAAATCCACACCTCTGTCTCGAATAGAAGTTGAAGACTGTGTTCCCATTCCCTCTAATTCAGGCTTGAAGACTATAAACTATAGATATTAATGATGTCAGGACTTGATTATGAGGATGTCAGGTTTAAAAATTAAGCAGAAGCCCAAAAATATTCTGCCCAGAACAGAACACTGTGTCTCATCTGTTTTGTGATGCTGGCTGATGTGACTGCCTTGCAAGGGTCCCTTGATCTTTCTGCAGAGAGCTTCTCCTCACAGAACCTCCTCTAACTTCCTAAAACATTTTACTCGCACCCACTTCTTATCTAGCAGCAACCATGACCTCCCACGTGAAACCACAGCAACCATCAGCCAGAAAGATGGAATTGGTGAGGACACCTGGTTATACCATGCAAATGTGCTGAATCCAACTTCTGGAGGAAAAGTCTCTCTTCTCAATCTCCCATTCCTCCCCCTCACTACAAATGCCAGCAGTTTAGACAGCTCTGTGCTTTCAGAACTCCAGTGTGATAAGTATTGAACAGAATACTGGAATGGTTAGTACAGCAAAGCTCCATCCAGCAATTGACAATAACAAGTCTTTTTTATCTCACTTCTTTCTGCAGGCTCTTGGGTTTGTTATCAAAAACTCACAGATCTACTTTAATCTGCCTTCAGGAGAAGGTTCTACCAAGTAATTCCTACTCCTCATTTTGACGTTTCAGTACTTTCCACAGGAATGCATCATTGACAACTCAAGGAAAATTGTTCATAGAGAGCACACAAAAATATCCTTAAACATCACAGCACACAAAAGAAGATTACTAAACCATCTTAAAAAGAGCAGACGTATTCTGCAAAACACTTTTATTTGTTAAGTGGATCCTTCAGTATTTACCTTCCAAATGCAACAAAGTTGTTTTCATCATGGAAACAAATAAAATAATTTCAATGATACTACCATAAAGCAAGTTAAGCCTAAATGCTATTAAAGCAAGTGCACCACCAGCCAGTTTGTAGATGGCACCCAGCTGAGTGGTGCTGTCAATACACTAGAGGGACAGGATGGCATCCAGAGGGACCTGGACAGGCTGCAGAGGTGGTGCCCAGGTGAACCTCATGAGGTTCAACAAGAGCAAGGCAGAGTTCTGCACCTGGGCTGGAACAATCCTCACTGCCAATACAGACTGGGGGAGGAGGGGATAGAAAGCAGCCCTGAGGAAAAGGACTTGGGGGTGCTGATGGATGAGAAGCTGGACAGGAGCAGGCAGTGTGAGCTTGCAGCACAGAAGGCAAATCCCAGCCTGGGCTGCATCCAAAGCAGCATTGCCAGCAGAGCCAGAGAGGTGATTCTGACACTTTGCTCTGCTCTGAGGAGACCTCACCTGGAGTGCTGTGTACAGGTCTGGAGCCCTCAATAGAGGAAGGACATGGAGCTGATGGAGAGGGTCCAGAGGAGGCCATGAGAATGCTCAGGGGGTTGGAGCAGCTCTGCTCTGAGGACAGGCTGAGGGAGCTGGGGGTGTTCAGCCTGGAGAAGAGGAGGCTCTGGGGAGACCTAATAGCAGCCTGGCAGTACCTGAAGGGGGCTCCAGGAAGGCTGGAGAGAGACTGTTTGCAAAGGCCTGCAGGGACAGGATGAGGGACAATGGCTTCAAACTAGGAGCAAAGCAGATTGAGATTGGATGTGAGGAACAAGTTCTTTACTCTGAGGCTGGTGGAACACTGGCACAGGTTTCCCAGGGAGGTAGTTGAGGCTCCTTCCCTGGAGATGTTCAAGGTGAGGCTGGAGGAGGCCCTGGGCAGCCTGATCTAGTTGGGGATGTCCCTGCTGAGTGCAGAGAGGTCAGACTGGATGAGCTTTGGAGGTCCCTTCCAGCCTGGACCATTCTGTGATTCTATGATATGAGTCCAAGTAGCACCAGTGTAACACCTTTTTTAACAAAAGGACATTTATTCACAAAACACTGCTTAAGTAGCAACCAGAGTGCTATGTGCAAGCCCACTTACACAGCAAGCGGTGGAAATTGGATTTACTGGCACAGCCTCCCTGCCACATGGCCCTTTCATTTGCACTGCTGTCCCTTGTCTGCTCTATTAACATTATATAAATTAATCAAAGAATGCCTCTATAGTTTCGTTTCAACTTTTACTCAATGCTCCAATATCTCAATTAGCACTAATTTAAGCTCTCCCTTGTCAATGGATTTTATCAAAGCAAGCCTACAGTTAACAGTACTCCTGGTTTAACTGTATTGGAACTCTGCTACGATTTCGGATGACTAGAAATACTGCAGCCACTACCCCATTTCATATACACAAAATACAAAAATTCCATTCTACAGTTTCATGAGAAAGGGAAGTTGAACCCTAAGAGGATAAAAGACATTCCAGGTTTTGGAATGGCTTAGCCTTCTGCTTCTCAGAGCAGCACTGGGTAAAATCCAGCCCAATTACATATGGGAAAGCAGTTAAAAGAGTCACCACGGTTCAAATCAATTATTATGGTGACATGATGAAACAAATTCAGTGTATAAACAGACATTCCAACTCAAGTTAGAGGACAAGATGATTCATTGTTATAACATGGCAAGGCTAAATGGAAAGACAAAGGCAGAGACACTAAACTGAATGCTAAGACTGGAAACTTCCAGATGTCAGTATAAAATGCCCCTGAGCCAGGATTGCTCAAAATACTCCAGAATGTACTCAAATCAGGATATTTTCTATAGTTCTCTCAAAGTAATCCCAGCTTCAGAATTTTAAGCAGCAGCAAGAGCCCCATGATCAGGCAAGTGATATTTTTACTTGTTTGTTTTTCCCTTTCTGAAACACACCTTACATTTCCCAGCAATTCAGAACCTCTGTCTGATTAAACCTCTCCAAATCTTGTGTAAAAAAACAGGTCAGAAAAATAAATCTGGTTCTGGAACAGAGAAGTCTTGGGTTTCTTAACTATGCTTCTGTGCCATCATAATACCATAAATATCATTAAACTGTATTTGGAGCCTGTTTCTAAGGGCTAGATGATGGATTTGTCATTCTACTATAAATTCCAGTTCAAAATAATCCATGGATTTGTAGATCTGATTATTTATACCTAATTGTGCAAGCTGCAATGCTAGGGTTTCTCAGTATCATAGGTAACCTCTTCAGTGAACTCCAGGGAAAAAAGGCTTTAAACTTTAAAGGCTTTTCCCTCTAACTTTTTTTGTCCATGAACTTTTCTTACAGTAACACTAATTTGAAAAATAAAACAAACAAAACCACAACACAGACAAACAATCAAGAAAAAAAAAAGCAGAATGGAAGTTAAGTTCTAAATCACATGAGTTATTGAAGGAGTTGTAGCTATTACGGGTGTGGCCTGATTACATTTAAAAAAGAGGTATCAGCTGGCACTTACATCAAGAAAAAGGCTAAGCAAGTTAAAATGTTTGGTCAAGCAGATTTTCTGGCTTTCCAGGTCAAAGCCTTTACACATTCATCTGTTTTGAAAGCCATGCTTTCACAGCAAGGTCTGTGTTACACACAGCAAGGACAGTCACTGACTACTGAGACCCCAGAACTGGCTGAGGCATCATAGTGTTAGAGCTCTCAGTAGAAACAACATAAATGGTGACACTTCGTGAACAAATAGGCTAGAAGAGTGTTTTAAGATTTAAAATCTACCTGCAGATTATTCATAGAATCACAGAATTGTTGGGGTTGGAAGGGACCTCAAGGATCATCCAGGTCCAACCCCCCTGCCATGCCCAGGGACACCTCACACTACAGCAGGTTGCTCACAGCCACATCCAGCCTGGCTGCAAAAACCTCCAGGGATGAGGCTTCCACCACCTCCCTGGGCAACCTCTGCCAGTGTCTCACCACCCTCATGGTGTAAAACTTCTTCCTAACATCCAATTTCAATCTCCTCATTTCTAGTTTTGCTCCATTCCCCCCTAGTCCTATCACTCCCTGACACCCTCAAAAGTCCCTCCTCAGCTTTCTTGGAGCCCCCTTCAGATACTGGAAGGCCACAAGAAGGTCTGCTTGGAGCCTTCTCTTCTCCAGACTGAACAACCCCAACTCTCTCAGTCTGTTTCCACAGCAGAGGAGCTCCAGCCCTCTGATCATCCTCTGTGACTCTTCTCTGGACACCTTCCAGCACCTCCAGATCCTTCTTGTAACAGAGACTCCAGAACTGGACACAGTACTCCAGGTGGGGTCTCACCAGAGTGGAGTGGAGGGGGAGAATCACCTCCCTCAACCTTTTGGTCACACTTCTCTTGATGCAGCCCAGGATTACAGTCATGCTGATCATAGAAGAGGTAAGTCTAAGTCCTTCAAGATAAGGAGAAAAGAACTTCTATTCCTTTATATTCAGTAGACTTTTAATGTTGCCCAGGGAGGTGGTGGAAGCCTCATCCCTGGAGGTTTTTAAGCCAAGCTGGATGTGGCTCTGAGCAACCTGATGTAGTGTGAGGTGTCCCTGCTCACGGCAGGGTGGAACTAGATGTCCTTGATGTCCCTTCCAACCTTAACAATTCTATAATTCTATGATTCTGTATCTATAAAACCATATATATAAACGCCTACATTAATTTCAAGCATTTACTTTTACAACTACTGCAATAAGCCACATGTAAAAAACAAGGCATAGAGAACCATACCTCTAGCAAAACAGAAGATTTGCTTATGACTTTCCCAGTATGTCCAAGAACATTATTTCCCAGGAGACAGAGAAGAAAAAAAGAACAAGCCAACAAAACAACACTGAAGCACATTCTTGAATATTTCAAGAAGAAATGTGCAAAAATGAGAACATCTGAAACTGGAAATCTCAAGCACAACTTCATTTGCCTACCACCAACTGTGGAATCAGTCCAGTCCAGTAGCAACCAGAAGTTGTTAACATATGTGCATACATCTAAGCTTAGAGATGAGGAAAACAACTGATGGGTTTGTAGCTATTTGGGGTCTTTCCTCATTCTTCCATCAGCTCAACAGTTAGAGTCCATTTCTCTGGAGCATGTGCTGACTTCTATCCTGACCATGCTGCAACCTTTCCATTACTCTCAGATGGAATAAACACAAAGAGAAACAGAGACAAGAGATTTTGTCTTTACCTGTCTAGAGCTGTCATAGGACAAGACTAAAGTGAGTCTGCAGGCCCAGGTGAAAAAGAGGTCTGTGTTGCTACAGCTCACATTTATTCCTCCAGCTTACCTGGGCATAGTCCAACCTATTGGCATGATGCCAATTGATTTCTGTCTGAAGCACAGAGGATTTCATAGAATCATAGAATGGTCCAGGCCATTGGAAGGGACCTCCAAAGCTCATCCAGTCCAACCTCCCTGCAGTCAGCAGGGACATCCCCAACTACATCAGGCTGCCCAGGGCCTTGACTTCTACTCTCCAGCCTAAATTTGGCACATTTTGTAAGTAGTTAAAAAGATTTAAAAAAAAAAGTGTTAAAAAAAAAAATTAACAAATAAATCAATTAAGTCATGATTTTCTGTCTGAAATATCACCTGTGTATACACACATGCTCCTATACGTATATCCAGAAGTATATATTTGTGCTATTTCCCCCTGGCAATCATTTTAATACTAAAGATGGAGAGCTACATTTTCACCAGGAAACTTTCACATAGCTTTAAAAAGGGATATAAAACATTGTTTCTCTCCAGCAGTTATTTTTGGTGGTGTCAAAGTAAGTTAAAACATCTTTCTGTTTCACAGCTTCTAGTCTTAAAATTTCCATATATGTTTAAGGGAGGAGATTTTTTTTTTCATACAAGTATTTTAGAGTTTTCTTAAGCAGTACAGTAAATTACTACTTGATTTACACTGTTGTGTCCATTATGTTGCTCCTTAACATCTTCCACTTGTAATAGAACTCTGGCTGTAGCCACCCATTGAGGTTTTCAAGCTCTTGGAAGGGAGATTTTACAGGTAAGGTGCCCATGCTAATCCAACATTAAATCATTTTAAAATAGATTCTTTTTTATATATATATAAAAGACTGTTGATATTAATTATCTTAACAGGATCTTTAACTTTTTCCTGGGTTGTTGACAAAAGGCTTTGTTCAGTCTCTAGACCACAGCAGGCAGAAATGCTAGTTCTACTTTATGTTGTTTTACACGATATTGTATCACCAAAAAATGTAAACCAAGAACTTCTGCAGATGAGATCATAAGGAAAATTTCATATTTATGTTTTAAAATATTTTAAAGTATAGAAAAGTCTCCGTAATTGCTCATCTAAAAAGTAAGGAAAAACGTCAAAGCTGACAAATACTTGTAATTTAACTCAGTTAAACAGCAAGTTTGCTCAGATTTTCACAAGTCAATATGCACCCTGCCTGTTTACACCCTTAAGTGGTACCTAAAGCAAAAAACAGGGAGCTGCTAGGAAAAGTCCAGCAAAGAGACACAAAAATGATGACGGGAGTGGAACATCTTCCTTCTGAGGAGAGCCTGAGGGAGCTGAGGGCTCTGGAGCTTGGAGAGGAGGAGCCTGAGAGGTGACCTCATTGCTGTTGCTAAAGATGTGCAGGGGGAGTGCCCAGAGGCTGGAGCCAGGCTCTGCTGGGTGATGCCCAATGACAGCACAAGGGGCAGTGGTGGAAGCTGAGGCATAGGAAGTTTCATGGAACTTCCAGTGACAGAACACTGGAAGAGGCTTCCCAGGGGGGTTGTGGAATCTCTCTCTGGAGATATTCAAGACCTGCCTGGATGTGTTCCTGTGTGATCAGCTCTAGGCGATCCTGCTCTGGCAAGGGGTTGGACTGGATGAGCTTTGGAGGTCCTTCCAGCTCCTATCATTCTGTGATTCTGTGAAATATATATTAATCCAAACATACAAAGAAATACTGTGCTGGTCTTCTGCTGGTATTAGTCATAACAGTGCCACTGACATCCATAGTGCTATGCCACTTTTTACCAACACCAGCTGGTGGCCCACTGAAATGGTTTTGCAGCATAAAGAATAGAAAAGAACAACATCACTTCCCAAAACTGAGAGCATTTCACACTTCCAATACCTTTCAGTTCTCCTGTGAGCAGTTCTTGCTTCACTTCAATAACTGTGTGCTTCCATGTATGAATGAGTCAAACCTACAACTTTTGCCAGTTAAAAATTGCTGACAGCTCACATACCACAATTTTACTTTCAGCTATATCCTACTTATAACCCCTTTAATGCTTTAGCTTGAACATTTTAATTAAATTTTCTATTCTTATATGCTGTGTTCAATATTGCCTACAAAATCCAAAATGTACTTAGGAGTCCTTTCTTGGAAATCAGAGGGCGTTTGTAACTCTAAAAAATGAAGCAGCACACTAAAATAATACTATGGGGTTTTTTATCTGCCTAAAAATCTCCCTGTAGCATGCAATCAGCATTAGGGACATACAAATTAGATCTAATTTTGGCATTTGGAGCTGCTAAAGGATAGTAAATGACCTGGTAAATAAGTCTAGAGCACCTTGCAAAGACTCTACAGTGATTATCCTTAAAGTACAGTTGAAAACTAATTGGTATGCAAACTGTATGTGCTGCAGTGTAATTTAGTGTTCCATGTTGTTGCAGCAATTACTTAAATGAGCATTTAGTGTCATATGATTCTTTACAAAACAGGCATAAGAAGCAACTCTGATAGACTGAAGCACACCACACCTTATTTGTTAAGCTAAATGAGAACCAAGTTATAAAACACCTCCCTAAATTATCTAATTTATGGTAGAGCTACTTTGATAATATTGTAATTACGGCAGCATACTGCAGCATTATAAACTTTGCTACAACTGCATATCCATATCAGCCAAAGGTTTTCATAGCTTGGCCTGATAACTCACTCTACACAGTCTGTCAGTTCAATTCTGCCTCTTCTCAGGTCAGTCCAAAATTCCCACTGGCTTCACTGCATCCAGGATTCTGGTCTCTGTGCCCAGCCACTCCGTAAGAACCACAAATAGCAGGTAAATAACTCCAAGGGATCACACACCAACTCTCTTTTTCATGTAGGTTATTCCCCACTACCAGCATTACACTCAGAATTAACAGGACAAATATTTGCAACTGTTTTTGAACTGCCAGATATCCTCTAATGTGAAACCGCTTCTGTTTCTGCACAGTCACTTCATTTAGAAGGGCTTTGATATCCACTGACAGAATCTTGACTCAAGACTTTTTGTCTGAGGGACAAACAGGCCAAGGAGAGGAGGTGTGTAGCAGCAAAAGCACTCTAGCTCAGAAGTATCCTGGTGACGGTCAGGAGAAGCAACTTCTGGTCTTCTTTCACTACAAACCAGCACTTTAGGGTATTATTTTCACAGCAAGCACCTTCAGACCAGTCATCTCAGATGCCAGACTCACCACCATCCCCACAACTTCATGATCAAGATTACTGTGTACTACTGCATTCTGGCTACTTGTGAAGAGCACAAATCACTCCCCCAGACAAACTATTCTCTCAGGAGAAGACGCAAAGTTAATTTAGTGACTAACACATCCAACAACAAACAAACACAAATTAGAACTCAAGCACAACTTAAACTGTAACTTCTGCAAAACCCGCTTACCCAAACACTGGGTTTAAAACCCACGGCAAACGCACAGCTAGAACAAATTTTAGTTAGATTTCCAGACACTGCAGTTCGGTTTGTTCATCAAAGCAGACAACAGCGACAGCCAAGCGGTACAGTAAGGAAACCGTACCTGACAGATTCGGCTCCAGGTAACCGCATTCACCGTTCGGCACCGAGCTGGTCACAAACCTGAATACTTGTTTTCAATAGCGTTTGATAACATTTCGTTTTCAGTGGTGCAACACCACTGCTGGCAACGTTATCATCTGGATCTGATTTTGGAAGAACAGTTTGTGTGCTGCTTTACCTTGGAGGAGAGTATCTATCTCCCCGAACCCGTAAGTGGGGGGGGGGGACGACACAAGAGCACACAGGACAGTGTTTTTAACAGTATTTCCCGGGCATTCAGACCAGACAGATGCAAGCCAAAACAGATTTCGAGGACTCTTCCCAGATTCACTGGCGTTTGCCAGGTTGCAAATGCTTTCTGCAACAATTGCAGAAGCCGCTGTCAAACCAACATGCCCAAACGCTCACGAACACCGCTCCTCTGCCCCAGCTTTGCTATCTAGTAAATAAAAGGATGAGGCACAGCTCGGCGGAGTTCGGGCGCAGAGAGCTTCCCTTCCTTCGCACCCGCTGAGGGGGAAAGGAAAAGAGGAGCTCCCGCCCCAGAGGAGCCGAGCGCGAAAAGCAAGTCACAGGCAAGTTGGCCGCCGGGGTGCCCTGCACGGACCGCTCGGCTCCCCGACCCACCTCGGTGGGCGTCCCGCCAAACCGCGCCGCGGTCACCCCCTTACCGTGCCGCGGCTGGGGCTTGCCTCCCGCTGGCTTCTCCTTCCTGCCTCCCGCCGAGCTCCTCATCCGCCAGCACGCCGCCCCCCTGCCCAGCGAGCCGGCCATGCCGCGGCCGGGGGCGACCCCTGGGGGCGCCGCGCCGAGCCCGGCGGGGAGAGCGCGGGGGCGGCGGTGCGGAGCGGGTCCCGCTGCCCGGCAGCGGCGGCGGCGGGCGGCAGCAGCGCGATCGCTGCGGGCCCGCCTCCGCCCGGCCCGGTGTCAATCAGCGCGGCCGGGCGGGCGGGCAGCGCCGATCCCCGGGCAGCGCCGCCTCTCGCCCCTCTCACCGGCGGCGTTGTGAGAGAGCGCGGAGGGACAGCCTGGCCCGAGGTCCGTGCAGCGGAAGCCCCGCTGTTACTAGCGTGGGAAGGGAGCAGATCGGAGGAGGCGGTGGAGGGCTCCCGGGACCAGAAGGCTTCCACACTTGGGAAATGACAGCGTCAACATAAACCTCCTTCTGCCCGCTGGCAAGTCCTCCTACAGCACCTTCACGGAAGAGCATGTGCACGTTGCCTCCTGCCATCGACATCACTGTTTCTGCACACTCCTGACTCCATAAGGATGAGTAACTCAACCTGAGATTCCCAGTTCCCGCAAGACAGCAGCCTCCCTCCTCACCTCTGCCGAGCTCTTCCTCGCCAGCGTCTCAGGGATTCCCACCAAGTTGCCCTCCCTTGCAACTGGCATGAGGCCTTGAAAATTTCTGTAAAATACACAATACACAATGAAATTAATCATAAAATCAGATTTAGCAATTAAAAAGTTACAGGTACAGAGTGATCGAACACAGCAATCTTGGGCTGGAAAAAAAAGTTGGAAATGCAGTTGCACTGCCAATGCTTTGGCAGAGCAGTATGTTTCCTCAGTACCAATAACGCACACAGCTTTCATTTCTGATCTTGATGATAAATTCACCTGATGTCAAATCACAGCAGTCACTGCAACAGCCCTGGAAAGGTATCTCACAGTTGATGTTTCTTTTTTCATACACATGTATGTGCCATCAGCACTCCACCCTTCCACCAGATGCATCCTCCTTTCTGTCTGGACATTTTGCAATGTATGTAGGAAGAATGTATGTAGAATTTACACTGATCATAAGACAACTAAACCCAAAATAACCAAAAGGGAAAATAAAGCTTCTTCCTGGGCTGCTATATTCCATCTCTTGGAACTTGTGGAGAAAGATAATTAGGATACATTGCCATCATAACTTTAGAAACTCCTTCTTTGGAAACTGATTCAGAAACGAGTTGCCTTTTTTTTTTCTTTAATTAATTTTTGGATTTCAGACACACACTAGAAGTGGGTAGATTCAGATTGGATGTTAGGAAGAAATGAGGGTGGTGAGACACTGGAAGAGGTTGCCCAGGGAGGTGGTAGAAGCCTCATCCCTGGAGGTTTTTAAGGCCAGGCTGGATATGGCTCTGAGCAACCTGCTCTAATGTGAGGTGTCCCTGCTCGTGGCAGGGGGGTTGGAACTAGATGATTCTTGAGGTCCCTTCCAACCCTGACACTTCGATGATTCTGTGGTTCTGTGATTCTATTTGGCTTTGAAACTCAAACAGCCAAGGTGTAAAGAAGCTATAGCTTGTGAAGCAACAGTGCTCTTTTGTCCTCCAGTTAAACATTATCTACTTTATTTTCAATGCTGACCTCCTCCAACAGCCTCTGCTAATCCCTTACCCATCCTCAGCCCTGAATTCCCCCCAGCCATTCTAGCACACCTGTGTATTCTGGTTCACAGAAGTCAGTCAGTCTGTTTCTGTCATCTGCTAAAGCTGCTGGTGTTTGAACAAGATGCACCTGGAGTGTTTTTCATTAGCACTGAGAATGATTCATGTGATCAAGGATCACTGACCTTGACACAACATGTACAGATGCATCCCATAGTGATGAATGTAACAGAATAAAAGATATGACTGCTTATTCCCTCTTCTAGTGTTGTTCTTGCCCCACTCTCTTGCACTATAACACAAATAATGAGTCATTTGCTTACCCTCACAATATCACATTTAGAAACCTGTTATTCATGCCAGCTTGAAGGATCTTCAATAAATACACTCCCCAAAGGACTGATTAAAATCACCTCCTGTTTCCATTGGTTTTGATCAAGCTGAGGGGGGGGGTGGGGGTTGGGGGGGATTGGGGGGGGGGGGTGTGTGGGGGGTGGTATTGGGGTAAGGGGGGGGGGGGGGGAAGGGGGGGGGATGGGGGGGTATTGTGGGCTGGGTATATGATACGGGGGTTCTGGTTTGTTGTTGAGGGGGGGTGGGTGTGTGGTGAGAAGGGGGGGATTGGGGGTTTAGGATGGAATTGGTTGGAGGGAAATGTTTTTGTAGGGGGTTGAGTGGTGTGGGGGGGTGTGTGGGGAGTGTTGGGTGGGGGGGGGGGGGGTGGGGGGGGGGGGGGGTGGTTGGGGGGGTGGGTGGGGGGGGGGGGGGGGGGGGGGGGGGGGGGTGGGGGGGGGTGGGGGAGGGGAGGGAGGGGTGTATTTTTTTTCTCTGAGTATCCTTACTCGCCCGTGGTATCCAGGGGATCTGACACCTCTTTGGGGGGAAGGATGAAACACAGTAGTTTAACTTTTGTAGGATTGCCAGTAAAATCACTGGAGCTTATGTACGCAAATGGTATGGAAAAGAAGTCCAATTTAGGCATAGGGTGGGGGGCTTGAGGGAAAGAGTATGACCCCCATGAGAAAGAGGAAGAATCCCCAGAAGGAAAGGGACTTATGGAGCTTTTGCCCTCTTTGCTTCCTGTGGAGATCGGACCCCCCTGTATGAGAGGTGTTAGGGTTGCCTCCAAGGAGACCTTCTTGTGGCCTTCCAGGATCTGAAGGGGGCTACAAGAAAGCTGGGGAGGGACTTTTTCAGGTGTCAGGGAGTGACAGGACTGGGGGGAATGGAGCAAAACTAGAAAGGAGGAGATTCAAATTGGATGTTAGGAAGAAATTCTTCCCAATGAGGATGGTAAGACACTGGCAGAGGTTGCCCAGGGAGGTGGTGGAAGCCTCATCCCTGGAGGTGTTGAAGGCCAGGCTGGATGTGGCTGTGAGCAACCTGCTGTAGTGTGAGGTGTCCCTGCCCATGGCAGGGAGGTTGGAACTGGATGATCCTTGAGGTCCCTTCCAACCCTAACAATTCTATGATTAATATTCCAGAACAGGTTTGATAAGAAGGGAAAAAAAAGCAAGAAATACTATTTTTTAAAAATACTTGTACCAACCTTACATACTTGCATTTATCTTCATGAAAAGAGGTAATTAAACGTGTTTGCATCTCCTTCCCAAAGACTGTGAAAACATTTTATAACTTTACTATTATTGTTGTTGTTGCTGTTGTTTTGTTGTTATTATTGGTTTATTGTTGTTTATTGTTGTTGTTACTGCATTATTATTGTTGTTGTTGTTGTTATTTTAAGGAATGAAAGATACGAGAGTCTCCTTAAATATTATTGTCCATTGTAGTACCTGTGAGTTAAAGAACCATCACATCTATTCATCATAGGCCAAGAAAATGTGTAGTGGAGAATGTCAGCATCGATGTTGAAAAGAAAAGGTACAGACATCATAAAATTCTAGTACTAAAATGTTATATGATGCCTCTATGCATCATAAGCTGCAGGCTAATTTTTGTGTATAATTTTTTATGTTTCCTGCTCATTTGATGTTGAAGATGCACAACTGTTTTCAGACATTAACTTGGGGCTGTTTTTCTACTGGTAAGGAGTTTTGGGATGTCTTATCTCTCTGCTTAACATTTTTTTGCATCGATGCATCAAACAGACTGGTGTTTTGAATCCATGCTCTAAATTGTGCTTATACTGAACTGACTTATTCAGACCTTTACAAACAGAACCATTGCAATGATTGCTTTTTTTGGCTTTTTTCAAGTTTTTTATTTGTTTGTTTGGTTGTTGTTGTGGTTGGTTGGTTTTGGTTTTTTGCTTAGGCATCTGTTGTTTTACCTAAGAACAATATGGAAGAATTTCCAAATAGTAGCATTTCTCAGTTCTGAAATTATTATACTTGTTTCCTTTGGGAAGGGGAATACACAATACCTTCTGCCTTGGCAGTCCACCTGAGGACACGATCTCAAATTGACAAGGTTTCAGCTTAGACCACGGCAGCAATCTGCTTCTAACCTAGAAGCCCCAAGGCATTTCTACCCCTTCTCACCTTCCAGTCCAAAACCTGCTGGCAACATCCTTGTAATTTAACATTTGCAATACTTTTCAGTGTCTTTTGGTACACAGGATACCTACCCTGTCCTAACCAGAGGAAAGCTAGATGGGGTAGAAAAGCAGTCCACAATATGACACTGATTCCCTGCAGAGTACCATTTCACCTTCCATGTGGCAATGTGGCCCTTCGAAAGAGGCCTCCAGGTTACAATGCATTGTGTAAATACAAAAGTGATTTTATAGAACCCAGACAAAGGCAGAATAACCACAAGTATCTTTCCCTTTTTGTTTGTTTGTTTGTTTGTTTGTTTGTTCTGGGGTAGTTTACCTGCCTGCAGCCACCTTCCTCTGCCTTGTGCAGGTGCAAAGCTGTGATAAAGCAACTGAACTAGCACCTGTACCCCAGCTTGCTCTTTCACAGTGACTTCAGCCTCATTCCTGTATTGGTTTTGGGTTGCCCTGTGTATTTCTCATGCTTTCAGATACTGGGGGAATTGGAAAAGCACCAGTGTGGCTTCGGTACCAGCTACAAGACAAGTCACCAGGCATGACTTAGGATGTGGTGGCTCTTGCAAAGATACTGTGCCTGCATGGTGGGCAGCAAGGATCCCCATCCACTCAAAACAAGGAGAGCTCTGAGGCTGTCTGAGGCAAATTTCAAGGTCAACCTTAAACAAGTAATATTCTTTACTTCCTGTGCTCATAATTGTTTCATGGAGCTCAAGGTAGGTTAAGAGGAACTAGATATTCATCATAAAAAGGAATGTGCAAGGGAGTCAGATCTTAGCACTGAAAGTCAAAAAAAAGGCAGCTGCTATAATTCTGTGTTGAATAAAGCAGAAATAGTGAATTTTCTTTGTATCTACAAAGTTTCGTTTTCAGGTTGCTTATTTCCAAATTTCAATGTACACTTCTCTTTCTAGAACCTTTTCTCTTAAGCATAATATTGTTTTTCCTACTCCTAGAAACTCGGGGCGGGGTGGGGGGGAAGTAGGTAACAGTAGAACAATGTCACGCTAGAAAGCAACATTTCTGTTCTCTATGGCCCTGCCTGTGTTTTTTCCAATGTACCTCTCTTCCTTCAGTTATTGCACCTAACAGCAGAAAACTTGTTTTCAAGTGAAACTGAAGGGATGCCCAAAGGGTAGACACCACCATTCATAAACTGTGCCTATGCTTTTCGTGCCACACAGACTTTGATCCAGTTGACTGTAGAAAGCAATTGAGGATCTACCCAAAGAATTGAGGCTGCTGAATGGATACACCAGAGGTGATAAATATGGAAATTCAGAAACCCACAGAATACCAGCTTTGACCTTGGAACATTTCAGTTACTATTCTAGAAGCTCACATTTTAAATGATGCTACTGCCTGTTGACTGTCCCTCCAAAAGTCCATTTCACTCAGTCTTTTACTCAGATCTGTTCAGAGGGAGATATTTGAATCACAACCCTGCCTCTGAGATATTGTTGTGTGGGATAGAGCTGTCTGCACATTTTTGTCTTTTCACCCAAAATACTGAAGGACTACAAGATTTTTAATCTCAGGTTTATATATGTTTAAGATACTCCAGTGCTTCACTATGTAACCTAGTGCAGGCTGGGGAAAATGTTTATAAAAGTGCCTCACTAACCAAAAGAGCAAACATTTAGAGAGACAGAAGCAGGTGTTTCCAGACACCCGCATTTAGTAGCTCACAAATCACAGAATCACAGAATTATTGAGGCTGGAACAGACCTCTGAGATCATCAAGTCCAGCCTATGACCTAACACCACCACATCAGCTAAACCATGCCACCAAGTGCCACAGCCAAGCTTTGCTTAAAGACCTCCAAGGATGGTGACTCCACCACCTCCCTGGGCAGTCCATCCCAGTGCCTGATCAGCCTTGCTGTGAGGAAGAGCTTCCTCATATCCAACCTAACCCTCCCCTGGCACAGCTTCAGGCCATGCCCTCTTGTCCTGTCACAAGGAGCAGAGCCTGACCCCCACCTGCCTACAGCTTCCTTTGAGGTAGCTGTAGAGAGTGATAAGGTCCCCCCTGAGTCTCCTCCATGCTAAACACCCCCAGCTCCCTCAGCCTCTCCTCATCAGCCTTTCCCTGCAGCCCCCTCCCCAGTCTGGTTGCTCTCCTCTGGACCTGCTCCAGCACCTCAGGATCTCTCTTGCAGTGAGGTCCCAGAGCTGCACACAGTGCTGGAGGTCAGGCCTCACCAGTGCCCAGCACAGGGCAGAATTCCATCCCTGCTCCTGCTGACCACACTATTCCTGATCCAGGCCAGGATGCCATTGGCCTCCTGTGCCCCCTGGGCACACTGCTGGCTCCTGTCCAGCTGCTGTCCCCCAGCACTGCCAGGTCCCTCTCTGCCAGGCTGCTCTCCAGCCTCTCATCCCCACTCTGTAGCCTGCATGGGGTTGTTGTGGCCGAAGTGTGGGAGCCTGCCCTTGGCCTTGTTGAATCTCATACCATTGGCCTCAGTCCAGTGACCCATCCTGGCCAGGTCCCTCTGCAGCATCCTCCTACCCTTCAGCAGATCCACACTGCCCCCAGCTTGGTGTCATTCACAAATTTACTAACGGTTGGCTCGATCCCCATCAATAAAGAAGTGGAATAGAACAAACTTGGATGTTGAATAGAATAAACATGGAGATTCTGAGTGAAATAATAGTTATAAAAGCAAGCATAAACAAAAACTGAATATTTACTGCTCTGATCAGGCAACTTGTGGTGACTGATAAAACTTATGTAAAAGAAATTTCTCTTTTCAAAGCTATGGAATTATTGCAGGGGTGCCTCTTGGTCCCTCAGCTTAGCTAGGAAGTAGAAATGCTACTCAAAAGCTAGATCAGAAGACAGATAATTTTTAGGATGTGCAAGAGACAGGATCCCAAGAGGGGATGTTGCTCTCAGATATTTACTTCTGCTCTGGATATCCTGAAAAAAGGGATTTTAGAAACATGAGGAAAACTTTTTTTCCCTGTGAGGGTGGCAGAAGACTGGAACAGGCTGCTCATGAGGGTTGTGGAGTCTCCCTCTCTGGAGTTGTGCAAAATCCACCTGGATGTGTTCCTGTGTGATCTGCTTTAGGTGACCCTGCTCTGGCAGGGGGGTTGGACTGGATGAGATTTTCAGGTCCTTTCCAGCCCCTAACATTCTGTGATTCTGTGAAATAGTTATCTAACAACCACTCTGATATGGAACTTTAATAAAATATTCTGTGTGCTTCTACATAGCATCAGCTAAGAATATGGAAAAAAACCAAGGAAATTCTTTCAGAATTAGGTGTACAGGAGATCCCCAATCACCAGGATTAGTTCCTTTTCCTTTGGTTTATTCCCTAGTCACCATATTACAACATTTCTTAAAATTTCCTGTTGCCTTCATCCTGCCTCTGGTGCTTTCACTGGGCCCTGAAGGAATCATTTCTGTACAGGTTTTACTTTATATTCCTTTTAATTATGGACCCATGCACTACTCACAGATCATTCATAGCTGAGAGGATGGCCACAGATGTGTCACATTCCAGGACACTGACACTGCTGACCTGGCCATCTGGCAGGACATGCTTATGGCTTCCTAGGTAATTGCAGTGTTACCACATGACACCTCTGTCTCACTGTTTTTTCCTCTGATGGGTTGTGAAGAGAACTATCACAATACAATGACAAACTACTTGACCTCTTCAAAACCTACTTGCTTTGAATAGCAGAAGTTTTGCAGTTTTGCTCTTTTGGCCTGTGAAGGAGAGGGTCTGGAGGTAGAAGGATGACATTTAGACCATTCAGCAGAAGCTTAACCAATGTGTCCGTCTTCCTTGTGAAAAATTTTGTATGCACACCAGGCAAATAAACTCATCCTGATGTGAGAAGCAGATGCTGGTAATGTTCACAATTATGATGCCTGTCAGGTCATGTTCTGTCTAGTTGATTAGCACATCTCACAGGAGGTAGGGATCAGAACAGTATGAAATGGGAAAGAGGGATTGCTGTCAGCACTTCACCGCTGCATCTGCAGCAGCAGCAGCAGCAGAGGTTTTACTGCCAGGCACAGTTCTGACAGCTGCATTTTGGCCTTACCTATGTGATTTTTCAGTCCTGGTCAAGACAAGTATTTCCAGAGTATTGCATAAACAAAGGAAAAAGAAAACAGCATTTGTGTCCTGTGTGGGAAATGGGGACAGGAGACAAGAAGCGGCTTCTATTTTACCCAGTGCAGAGCTGAGCTGTGTAACTCCCTGATCACAGAAGCCAGAGCTGTGTTCCTCACCACAGGGAATCAGCATGCCTCTCCAGGGTTACTTCAGCCTGTCACAACCAGACTCTGCTTTCCTATAGACTGGAAACAAAAAGCAAGTTTGCTGTTTGATACCACTTGAGTTCATGGTACTTCCCCTCCCCCACCCCCCCCCAAATTGAGCTTTAATAGCTACAGGACTAAGTGATAGGGAAATACACAACATATATCAGATCCATAAACTGGAACCACCTGACTTTTAGGACCTGACAAACCACAAAAAGAGCGATTAATACATATGTGCTTTTCTCTTATTTTCTGTCAATAAAACTAAAAAGCACTATATATATATAAGTGCTTCAAATCTGCCTCTGTTATTTGGTGAGGGACTTTCTAGGGTGTCAGGTAGTGATAGGACTAGGGAAAGTCAAGCAAAACTTGAAGTGAATAGATTCAGATTGGATGTTAGGAAAAAGTTCTTCCCCATGAGGGTGGTGAGACACTGGCACAGGTTGCCCAGGGAGGTGGTGGAAGCCTCTTCCCTGGAGGTTTTTGCAGCCAGGCTGGATGTGGCTGTGAGCAACCTGATGTAGTGTGAGGTGTCCCTGCCCATGGCAGCGGGGTTAGAACTGGATGATGTCCCTTCCAACCCTGACAATTCTATGGTTCTATGATTCCTATTTCCATCTCATATTCTTCAATATGAATACACTGGATTTTTCAGGATTTCATGACCCTATACCTCTCTGAGTTATTCTCTGTATATATAACTACATACATTATCTGCATCTCGCTTCTTATACATTTAGTAGTTCCTCTCCATTTCAGTCATTCACTGAGTCATGCTAATGTATACCAGGCAATGATTCCTCACACTAGAGAGTTAAAAGTCTTAAGACAGTTGTCCTTAGCATGGTATTTTTATTCCATGGAACACTTGTAGCATGAGTTTGGTGTAATGGCAGAAAAGATTATTCTAGATCACTCCAGTCTTCAAACACAGCCCAAGAATGTGAAACTCAAATTTCAACACAGCAGCACACTATTGTGAATGTGTGTTTATGATTAATATTTAATAGGAGGAGTGATTAATTAAAATACTAATAATTTTATTAATTAAAAAAAAATCATAGAATCATAGAATCACCCAGGTTGGAAGAGACCTCCAAGCTCATCCAGTCCAACCTATCACTCAGCCCTATCCAATCAACCAGACCATGGCACTAAGTGCCTCATCCAGGCTTCTCTTGAACATCTCCAGGGATAATGACTCCACCACCTCCCTGGGCAGCCCATTCCAATGGCAAATCTCTCTCTCTGTGAAGAACTTCCTCCTAATATCCAGCCTGTACCTCCCCTGGCACAGCTTGAGACTGTGCCCTCTTGTTCTGCTGCTGCTTGCCTGGGAAAATATTAATGAAACCTATTTACTGGTTTGAAATATTTGGTTGGGGAACAGATACCTCGCTAGCAGGAACATGTAACAATTTAAACAATATTAGCAAGAAAAAGAAACAACCTCAGAAGCAACAAGCAGTAATTTAAACTGTAAAGATAAAAATTTAATCTGGAAAAAAAAAAAAAAAAAGAACATCGGCACCATGCTGGCTTTGTCCACAACGGGGCTGGAGGGGAACTCTGGAATTCTCTAGGGCAAGTGACCTTTTAACAGATGCTTATAAAAATCGGATTTGCTAGATTACACTCACTGCTAATTGCTCTTTAGTCCAGTACATTCCGTCGCCATGTGTAACAGTGTGAGAGCTGAAATCCCCTTCCCACACCAACAATAACCCGGCCAGCTCAGTCTGGAAGCAAATGAAGCTGTATTTACAAGCAAATCTACAATCTATGATGAGATGCAATGAATCTGTACGAATAGACACTAGTCACAACATTTACAAATATGTACAATCAACAGAAGAGCACAACCAAGCTCCCTTTGCTTCCCCCAAAGGGCCTCCCCCCCAGCCAGAAGGACTCCCCCCAGACCCCCCCGGCAGAAGACAGAGAGTCAAGAAGCAGAGAGGCTGTTAGACTTAGCTTGTCAAGGTCAGTGTGTTATCTTCAGCCAGAAAAGAAGAAGAAGAAGCAGACAGGAGCCAAGCAAGCAAACTTAGCTTACCTTACTTGCTTTCTCTTCCTGGGCCTGTCAATGGGAAACTTGCTTCAGGAAAGACAAAAGATGCAATCTAATATACAGAATCTATTTAACACATATCTAACACATAGCACAATCACCTGAAATTAGGGAATACAATATCTAAATGACATGCCCAAAAGAGAATCAGCAATGTTGTGCTGTGTGTCTGTGCAAACACCTGCCTCAGAGGTGGATTCAAAAGGAACACTATGGAGAATTAGCAAACAGGCACTTCACAAAGCTGTCTACAGGCTGCTAAAAGTAAAAATACAGAAATACTCCTGGGAACAGAGAAAAGAAATTCCTACAGGTCTTCCTAACAAAGTGATGCTGAGTCTTGCTTCTTCTATGACACAAATATGTCAATGATTTATCATATAAGAATTGATATATCTTAGAATAATTATAATCCACAATCAGCTGAAAACCTGCTTCTTCCTTGGAAGAGTCTTTAGGGCCAATGACTAATGAGAGATATAGATTTAAATTTGAAATGGTGTAGGAGGAGTTTGAGCTGGAATTTGTCTCTGTCTAAACATTTCAAGCAGCAGGCTGTCAACTAAAAGGAAGATTTCATTCTTCCACCACGTTTTATTTTCAGTTAATGTTTTAAGTGGCCCGAGCCTCATCCGTGAGGCAGACTCCTCTTTACTCAATAGGTATGCTTCTAAGAGTTCCTGCTAAATTGTTTTTCTCAGGGATTTTTAAGCAGACATGCTGACTGGATCTGAATCCTGGCTTAGCTTAGACACAAACCGAGTGCCAATCAGAGATCTTGCCCTCTAAGCCCCTGATTTTGCCTGGCTTCCAGTGAAAACTCAGAAAAGAACTTCAAGATTTTCAACTCAGCCCTGTAAGTATTTTCTCAAGCAAGGGACTTGTGGGAATAGTCCCTTAAATGATCATGTTCCAAGTTTCACATGCCAGAAAAATTTAATAGACCACTCTGTGGATTTGAAATCATGCTGAAGACAGACTTAGTGCCAGCAGTTTTCCAATAATTTCCTTTATTACAATTTCATTTATTTCCTTTATTAACAGTGAGGCAGAATTTTGAAATAAACTTGCTTCCTTGATTAAATATTATCCCTGTGCCATTCTGACCTCCAACCTATAAAGAAAGCTCTAGAGTATATGCTTAAGCATGCATACAGTCACCTTCACTTCAGTGAACATAATGAGAAAACCAAATGAGAGGTTATGTTTAAGTTATTCACAGGATCACAGGATGTTAGGGGTTGGAAGGGACCCAAGGTGATCATTGAGTCCAACCCCCTGCTGGAGCAGGACCAGAGAATCCAGCACAGGGCACACAGGAATGCATCCAGATGGGGCTGGAAAGTCTCCAGAGGAGACTCCACAACCTCTCTGGGCAGCCTGTTCCAGTGCTCTGGGACCCTCACAGTGAAGAAGTTCCTCCTCATGTTGAGGTGGAACCTCCTGTGCTGCAGCTTACATCCATTTCTCCTTGTCCTATCACAGGGAGCAACTGAGCAGAGCCTGTCCACTCCCTCCTGACCCCCAGCCCTCAGATATTGATAAACATTTATTAAATCCCCTCTCAGTCTTCTCTTTTCCACACTAAACAGCCCCAGTTCCCTCAGCCTCTCCTCACCAGGCAGTGCTCCAGTCCCCTAATCATCCTCATAGTCCTCTGCTGGACCCTCTGCAGCAGATCCCTGTCCCTCTTAAACTGGGTAGCCCAAAACTGAACACAGTACTCAAGATGAGGTCTCACCAGGGTGGAGTAGAGGGGGAGGAGAGCCTCCTTCAATCTGCTGGACGCACTCTTCTTATTATTTCTTAAGGTCTGAACAATTAAAGATTTCTTTGGAGACTTACATTGAACATACTGTGCTCAATCACATATGTTAAGTTTGGGGTTTTTTTTTCAGCAGAAAAGGGTTGTGTTTGCCTAATAGCTAATTCTGGGTTTTCACAAATACTGGAGTTTCTCAAGCAGCATGGGTTTGTAGGAAGCTGTAGAGAGTCTGAGAAAGATCTACCCTAGTGAGACCTCACCTGGAATATTGCATCCAGTTTTGGGCTACCCAGTTCAAGAGGGACAGGAATCTGCTGCAGAGAGTCCAAGGGAGGGCTACAAGGATGCTGAAGGGACTGGAGCACTGCCTGGTGAGGAGAGGCTGAGAGCCCTGGGGCTGGTTAGTCTGGAGAGGAGAAGATTGAGAGGGGATTTCATAAATGTCTATAAATATCTGAGGGCTGGGGGTCAAGAGGGAGGGGACAGGCTCTGCTCAGTTGCACCCTGGGATAGGACAAGAGGCAATGAATAGAAACTCCAGCACAGGAGGTTCCACCTCAACATGAGGAGGAACTTCTTCACTGTGAGGCTCCCAGAGCACTGGAACAGGCTGCCCAGAGAGGTTGTGGAGTCTCCTTCTCTGGAGACTTTCCAGCCCCATCTGGATGCATTCCTGTGTGACCTGTGCTGGATTCTCTGGTCCTGCTCCGGCAGGGGGGTTGGACTGGAAGATCTCCAGAGGTCCCTTCCAACCTCTAATATCCTGTGATTTGTGGTCCTTGACCTTTGAAAAAGCTATGTGTTGACATAAACAAGTTGAAGCATCATTTTTGGCTATTAAAAATCCTCTCTGTTATTTGGAAGCATTTGAACAACTGAGCTGATGTATAACAATGTTTGTGGTGCTTAAAATTTCATACATTCATCAGCCAATATCCAGGAACTATTATTGAAAGGTTGGGTTCTCCTTTTTTTTCAATCAGTTATCTACCTCTTGTGATCTATCTCATCCCAAAACCCCAAGCATAGCAGAAGTCCTTCATTAATCCCTTAAAACATCACACATGCTTGCTAAAGTTAATTAGGTATATACCAGTGATATAATAGAAGAGGAAGGATTTTAGTTTTAAATTCTCACAGACATTACAGTGCCAGCTGGCAATTTGTGGAATCATTGTACAGAACTTCACTCAGAGTCCTACATTTGACTGTATGCTAATGATACAGCTCTCAAAATTCTATCATTAAATGCATCTTTCAAAACTCTTTCATTTACTGAAAAGGCTGCACCAGAGCAAATTGAAAATTGGTGCTGGTGTCTTCTCACAGGTAATTAGTGACAGAACAAGAGGGAACGGCCTCAAGATGCCACTGGGTAGGTTTAGACTGGACATTAGGAAACATTTTTTCCCTGCAAGAGTGGTCAGGGATTGGAATGGGCTGCCCAGGGAGGTGGTGGAGTCCCCAACCCTGGATGTATTTAAAGGTGGTTTGGCTGTGGTGCTTGGGGATATGGTTTAGGGGTGAGCCTTGTAGAGTAGGGTTCTGGGTTGGACTTGGTGATCCTGAGGCTCTTTTCCAACCTGAATGTTTCTGTGATTCTGTGAAAATTCCTACTGTTATTTGTAGAGAAATAACAAAATCCACTTGCTGTCAATTTTCAGAAGATTTAATTCCTGGTCCAAGGAATTAAATGTTTGTATAAAGCAACAACAAATAAAAAAACAAAACCCCAAACAAACAACAAAAAAAAAAAGAGCCCAGGCTTATCATTTCTACTGCACATTATGTTTCATTACAAAATAGTCCTTTCTGTGTTACACAGTTAGGTGTAAATAAAACTCTATATATTATAGAACTTGCTCCAATCAAAACATTTTTGTGTTCAAGTGACAAAGGTAGGTGTCTAACTAAACACATAACAAATCATTAGTGCAACTGAAAGCCATATTTCTTTGGCTGGTGCTGGCAAAGCAGCTGTTTAGCAGTAGGAAAAATAGGTCTTAGAACTCATTTTAAACAAAATAGTTGTTGTATTTTAAGAGAATTCTCCTCCCCTCCACATCTTGATTGAGCTTAGGATTCTTAGGTTATTCCTGAACGGTTTTGCATCAGTGACTCATTCTTACTAAGCTTTTTGGATTTTAGTGTTTGTGTTGCTTTTATATCCAGTGGTACTGTGCTTTTTTTTTTTTTTTTTAGTTCAGATTGTATTCTTATTAATAAAATAGAATTTATTAAGCCATATAAAATTAGTCAGTGCACTTCATCTTAACCACAAACCTAAAAAGTAATGTTGAAAGAGGGAGGGTGGATCAAGAAAGCAATTAAATTTTAGTTGACATGATTCTGGCCTCAGACGTGTTCAGCTGGCTCAGAGTCCTGTGTTTAATGAAGTATTTGTTTGCACAATCCGTCTGTGTGAGTGCTTGAGAAAAGAAAAAAAAAACCCTAAAGCAGGCAAAGTGTAAACAAAGCTTTTAATAGATCCATTAACAAGTAGATAAGTTGACATTTATCATTGATATGTCAACCACAGATGTATTTCCTTACTACATTAAGACATTTCCCCATGGTTTTCTCTTGGGCACATAAAGCTTTTTTACTGCATTTCTCTTAGACCCCAGCTGTCATTAGCTGTACAATTTCCAGCCTGGGAATCACAGAATCAACAAGGTTGGAAAAGACCTCAAGGATCATCAAAGTCCAACCTGTCACCCAAGACCTCATGACTACTAAACCATGGCACCAAGTGCCATGTCCAATCCCCTCTTGAACACCTCCAGGGATGGTGACTTCCCAGCTGGGAAATAGCATTCCCTACAGCTTCCTCTACGAAAAAACAGATTGTTTCCCTCATCCTCTCCTGTCCATTGATAGGATGCCCTAATGGCATTGCCAAAACTATTATCCTTGGACTATTATCCATGGAAGGAATGAACTCTTGGGTGAATGAACGAATGCTTCATCTTCTCAGTTGTGTGGTACAAATATACTCCCCTTTTGCATTCTGCCATATCCATGCACAGTCAGGACCTCCATATTGTCCTTGCAGTATATACATAGAATCATAGAATCACAGAATGGTCCAGGCTGGAAGGGACCTCCAAAGCTCATCCAGTCTGACCTCCCCACACTCAGCAGGGACATCCCCAACTAGATCAGGCTGCCCAGGGCCTCCTCCAGTCTCACCTTGAATACTGGGCAACCTCTTCCAGTGTTCCACCAATGTGGAATATGCAAGAGACCCTCAGGAGTGCCCATTTTCTGCATTGTCACAGTACCTCATGACTGCAGACTTTTGCCAGCCTTTTTGGTTCACAAATTCTTCCTCTGCTTTGTCTACTGTGTCACTTGGTATTCCTGCACTAGCATCCTCAGAAAGCTGCTGAAAGAATCCAAATAAAATTAATAATTTATTAATTCCTGCCTACTGTTCCTCATTTTCAGGAATCATGCACCCTTTTATTCCACTGAAGTGCACACACTGATTGCAAAGGGGAACTGAGGCTGCTTTCACAGAACTTTTTGGTCGGAAAGTTGACTTTTGCACCTTGTATTTGGTGTTCAGGCAGTTTAATGAAGTATATCTCATTAGCCCTTCCTCCTGGGGATTATGTCCTGGAGACAGGGATTTTGCCATCCTCTTGGTTTGTGGTGTGTGCCTACAAAGCTTTTGAAACTCCTGTACTGATGTTATCCAATGTAATGCCTCTATCTTTTTCCTTGCATGGTTTTCCACAGGCTATCATTATGTTCTGTGACCCAAACTGGAGCTCTGCATGCCCTTTGCCTAGTAATTGGGATTCCCTTTTGCACTTCCCACAGTCAGCTAACTTCATTTTTTGCCATCCTTTTAAAGCCAAAAAGTGGTTTTCAGAAAGGAGAAACCTTCACTGTGATACCCTGGTAAGAGACAGAGAAACCTTTTATCACAGAATCACAGAATCAGCCAGGTTGGAAAAGACCTCAGAGCTCATCAAGTCCAACCTATTACCTAACATCACCTGGCAACTAAATCATGGCTCCAAGTGCCACGTCCAATCTTTTTTTTTTTTATCCGTAGATTTAGAGGAATGTCTATGGTTTAAAGTGTTTCTATGTTTATATAAGGTCTCTATGTGGGTTTAAATACATTATACTGCAGAGTGAAATTAGTGCAGGTGTTCTAAAAAGATAATTTTGCTGTAGGATATGGAAGATATATAATGGGGATGGCTTCTGTGGTGGTTTGGCCCTGGCCTGGAGGCCAGATGCCCACCAAAGCCACTCTATCACTCCCCCTCTTAAATGGACAGGGGGAGAGGAGAGGGAAAAAAAAATTACCAAAGCTAATAATAAGATAGAAGCAATTTTAATAACAATAATAATTAATAATTGATTATAATAATTAATAACAATTTTCAATAGAAAATGAGATTTGGGTTTGGTAGCTTCCTGCATTTTACACACATTATCTGTAGGTAGATGAGCTACAGCTGAGCTGAGGTGGCTTCACACGCACTAGCCAGCAGCAGTAAAGCATGTGATACCTAGCCTAGCAGCACAGGGGCTGGATCAAGGCTCAGCTGGCACAACAGTGCTGTGCAGATGGCTTTTGTGTAAGTAACTGCTGCGTTGTACACCTTTTTCTATTCAAATCTATGCTGACTAAGGGTATCTGCACCAGGCTCCAATGCTCAGAGAGGGCATATCCTTACAGAACACAGAGATAATTCAACCTGTTCTTCTATAGCTTGTAAAAGTGGTCATATATATGCAGTTCAAGGCACAGGAATGGAGCAAAAAGGATTGAGAAGTAAGACAAAACCTAAACCTAAACTACTAATGAAGAACAATCTACAAGCACTGATTATTTAATCAAAATTAATTATTTCAACTAAATAAACATAACAAGCACATTTTATAAAGTTTTGTTTGAAAATCAAATTTTATTCTCCCTTTTCCCAGTGAGTCTTTGTTTGAAAGTTAGATGTTTATTGATCCTTGGGGTGGGGGCGGG